>NC_064627.1:361461983-361773531 GCF_023864275.1 Schistocerca cancellata | reverse complement strand
TTCGTTACAGATAGTTACACCATCTTCGCACTGGGTCTATCCAGTCTTCTATTAATCCAACCTGACGAAGAACCTAAACACGAGCAAGACTCCAGAATCTGCCGAAGAGTGTTTTGTAAGCCACTTATTTTATGCATGAATTACATTTACGTTAGATTCGTCCTGTGAATGTCACTCTGTCATCTGCCTTTTTGTAGTTACATTTGCGCTAAAGTCATTCTGGACGCTTACTCTTAGGTATTTTATTGTTGGTACTGTTCCCAGCGATTTTTCGCTAATAGCATAAGCGCCGGAACGAGGATGAAGTACGCAAGAGAAGAGAAGGCGGTGAAACGACGTCGGCCAATGGTGCGCGAATTACGACCGCTCCACGGCAGGAGCAAGAAGTGAATATAAGCGCCGCTCCTGACAGCGTCGGCACGCGTTAGTGGAACGTATTCGCGGAGCCGTGAGTGTTACAAGAACAGCTAGTTGTGATCCGTGTCAGTTGCTTGTCTGGACTTTGTCTATAGCGGAGCGGTTCTAGGCGCTTCAGTCTGGAAATGCACTACCGCTACGGTCGTAGGTTCGAATCCTGCCTCGGGCATGGATGTGTGTGATGTCCTTAGGTTAGTTAGGTTTAAGTAGTTCTAAGTTCTAGGGGACTGATGACCTCAGATGTTAAGTCCCGTAGTGCTCAGAGCCATTTGAACCATTAGTCTATAGCGACGAACATTACTGTTTGTATGTTACTTACGACAACGATGTAACTCCATAAGTATCGTCAATTTGCTTCATTGAAATAAAACTGCCAATGTTATTTGCTTGAATTGTTGTATAGCATTCCGAAACCGCAGCATCCCTTAGGCACCCTACACGAGACGAGTCGGCAAGACCTCTTCGTCTATTTATGCGCAAGGCGTTACATTTTTTTGCTTTCAGGGTAAACCGCCAGTCCCTGCATTAATCATCTATGCTCTGCAAATCTTCCTGCATTTCGCAACAGCCTTCTTGCGCTGCAGCTTTCCTAAAGACAATAGCATCGTCTGTGAATAACCTTACAGATCTTCCTACACTATCCACTAGACATAGATCATATATCTATGTTGTAAACTCCAGCGGTCCTACTACACTCCTTGTCCTCCTCCCGAAAGAACGTTAAATAAAACGCTGCAAGAATTTTTTTGCTCTTTATGGGGAGTTTCAAAAATTCTGAAGATTTGTTCTGCTTCAGCTGTTTTTCGCACATACAATTTCGATCGATCGTGTAACTGAGCTGCACAGACTTTTCTAAATGATTTAAAACTGTTTCGTGGTCGATATTTAGTGCTCTACAAGTGTCATGAATCCTAATGCGTCAGTGTTGCCCAACTTTCCTCGATCAATGCATTTCTGAGGAGATTGAGGTCAAACTTCCACATGAAAATTACGAAACAGGAAACGCCTTAAGCAGTTTTGTGTCTAATGTACTGATATTTCATCATGTTCTCAAGCATTACAAATCGTTTTTGCCAGCGTGGGGAGCATTCAATCATTTTGTAAACAAATATCAAAAATGAATCTATTGTACTTTGTTTTTATTTATATATATAACCTTTTCTTCTCCACATTGAGGCGAGGCAGTGTCAAATCTGAATAAAATTCACGGAATTATACGATCACAAAGCTATCTACCCCAAATAGAACACCCGTTTTCTCCGAACCTGTATATTGGATGTCTTTCTTTTTCCTTAATTACAATTATACTGACTTGTACATGTAAAATACCTCTTTGGCATAATGGTAAAAGGCTATATGTATAATTCATTTTTTCTTCAAGAAGATTTTGGTTCAAAATGTTCACTGTGTTTCTTGCGCTAAATTCTTACACAATTTCACTAACAAAACAAAAAGTTATTGAGTTTTAAAGTGCTCTTTATTCAACACCTACATCTACTTCTACTTCTACATGGATACCCCGTAAATCACATTTTAGTGTCTGGCGGAGGGTTCATCAAATCACATTCACAATTCTCTATTATTCCAATCTCGTACAGCGCGCGGAAAGAACGAACACCTACCTTTTTCCGTACGAGCTCTGATTTCCATTACTTTATCAAGGTGATCGTCTCTCCCTATGTAGGTCGGCGTCAGCAAAATATTTTCGCATTCTGAGGAGAAAGTTGGTGATTGGAATTTCGTGAGAGTCTTAATGGTGTCCATACCAAATCCCGTATCATTTCAGTGACTCTCCCCTATTTCGCGATAATACAAAACGTGCTGTCCTCCTTTGAACTTTTTCGATTACTCCGTTACCTAGAAAATGTTGAGTTTGAAGAATAAATGGCCAACAAGATACTCAGCTTTTTAGTACGTGGCCAGTACGTACTAAGTGGTTATTTATCGATCCTTGGTATAACGTATGCTTCATGTCTGAATTTCTCCTTTTTTTGCTATTAAATTGTGTGAAATATTTCCTTTTATTTTGATGTGTTGTGTTATCTAAAGTCGTTGCATTTTCGGTGAAAAGATTATTTTCTGTCAGGCTTCGGTGCTCTGTCTGACAGCGATAGGATGATTTCAGGCAGTATTATACATATTTTTCGACGTACTGTTGTTTTCATCAGTACACTTCGTTTGACGTTTTTGTTAAATCAGTGTGTGGATTTAACCCATTAAATGCAGGTATAGAACGTCTCATCTGCGTCTGCCATAGTCGTTTCATTGGAGTGAAAATCTGTTCTATGCACAAACTGCTTCAAATATGGGAATGGGTAAAGCCACTTACAGCCCGATAGGTCAATGGTGATTGATGTTCCAGCAGTTAGTATAACACATCCCGTAGTTTTCCAACTGACAAAGCTCCTTTTCCAACAAATGCAGATGTAGGGAGATGATTTTTTTTCTTTTGCATTCCAGTGCCTTTCTCATTTATTTTTACATTTAGTTGCCTCATAAATCTCCCCAGTATTGTTGTTCCATATTTTGCAAGATTATAGTTAAAAATCACATATATTTTATGAACGAAGATCGCGGACGTCTATATTTCGATATTTATATTTCCACTATGTATTGCGGAGCGAAAGCTCAGTCATCAGGCTTTCAACATTACCTTGAGGCCTTACGAGATGATCTACTATGTATGGACGGCCGAGGGGCTTTACTCATAAAATATATCTTTCACTGCATGGCACGTGAATCCATTAAGGATTCGTTAAAAAAAAATATTTGATTCGATCCATTATAAATGGTTTTTGAAAGCCTGCGACTGTAGAAATAATAGGTTTGTTTATAAATAAATAAATCTTCTGCTACCAGTCATGATTTTTCTTTATTTTACTATTCGCACGACGCGTTTCGAGAAATACTTCCCATTTTCAAGAAATGGCTTAATACACACAAAAAAACGCATTTGAAAATGGGAATTATTTCTCGAAACGCTTCGTGCGAATAGTAAAATAAAGGAAAATCGTGACTGGTAGCAGATTTATTTATTTATAAACAAACCTATAGAATAATATTTCCTTTCCAGAAAACGTTGAATACGACATTTCTGTTACAGCAGATTGACTTCATCCTTCAGATTTGCATGAATGATGCTCTACAACATGTTATCAGGCAGTCATAGTTAGTAACAGTGACCATACAAAACCAGTGGAGCCTTATAGGTCCTACGCGCGTTTTTCCTGCAATAACCTTTATTGCTCAATTGTTCTCTCTGTTTCTCTACCTACCTAATATGACAAACATAAACAGTCTATGGGCATTTTTGTTCCCATGATAAATGGAATCAAAGATCATCCCCATGGCAAATGAGATTTTAATAACCCTCTCCAGAGCAGATATCACAGGCTCTTACAGCGACGTAATGTCTTGAAGGTCAAAAACTACAGTTACGCAAAACGCGTAGATGGTTTGACATCGCGCAGGAGTCTGTGACACTGTTACACTTGGTTTCATTGGCAGAATAGTGAAAGGTTTCCACGAGCAAAATGGTTTGCACAATTTTGCGCAGTTATTTCTGCGACGGACATGGTTGCGGTATTCATGCAAGCGATGACCTTAGATTTCCTCGATATCTGTAATCCGACTAGAGATGCATGCGTTTTTTTGAAAATTACTTTATTGAGTCGAATTCTCCTACAGGTTAGTGCAGTGAAGCACGATATGTTGTTTGAAGTAGGTAACACTGCTCAATGTAACAGGCTCGTCTGAAAATATAAAACAATCTAACATCGATATGCTTCAAGCATCAATGAAACCCATGTTCTTGGTGCTTCTAGTAAGAACCCAGACTTTGCAAGCAAATTTTTACTACATTCAGTTGCCTATGACCGTCGACCGACTTTACCTACCAGCTATTACTTCGCAGTTATCTTAGATTCAGTGCTAGAATAGCTCTTCGATTCAGCACAATAAAAACATAAAGTAGCAAAAATAGTGTTATGCAATGAGAGGAATGGTATGTTCAAAACGACCAAAATATGCATGCATTTGTGCCCTATAATTGTAACAAATATGCAATAAATTTCGTAAATGTGCACCGCAATATGGGAAAAATGTACTGAAATTATATGAAGCACGCACTTAAAACTGACGAACCGATATAAAACAAATACTCCAAACTGACTCTGTTTCACTTTGGTGAGGACTGTTAGTCTTGTCTTTACAATAAATGCTTATTCGTTTTCTGCCAAAACAGTTTTCTGTTTTGACGGGGTTTTTCCTGCCTCACTTAATGTTAGACGACAGAACTTCAATGCCAAAAATGTCGCTATTCCTCAAAATATTTCTCCCGATTTTTCTCGCAAGCACCGTGCTGACATTATGTATAAAATGAATCCCCACATTCTTTGCAGCCAACTTACTTCTTTTAACAAAAAATGAGTCTCGAGGATCACTATCTCGTTGCTCCTTAACAAACAACAGAATCGTATATTTCGGCAGGAGACGCCAAACGAAGTCCTGTTCCCAACAGACCTTTGATTGTTAATGCCAGTGACGAAACTGCCCGGAAAACCGCTATTGTACCGATTTTTCATAACAACATATGGTGTCCTGAAAAATTTGTTTCGGGACGCTCAAAAGTCTGGAATTTCTTTTTTAAATATCTTTATGAAATTCTATACGTTTTTAGAGACTTCGCTCGATCAAGCGGAATACGACACGATAAATTAATACCTTTTAACTTAATCATCTTGAGGCTGAAGCTCTTTTGTGTGTGTTTGATTTAACACATACGTTTTTGGATGGGGTCCACCTTTAGCAAAAGACAATTAACTTCTGACTTCCACAGTCCCACATTAAACACAGCCTCAATATTTGACACAATGAAACAACAATTTATCTTGAGCGGTACTGTGGCTATCCAGTATTTGTATTGTTGTAACAGTTACACGCATTGCAACTTAAGAAGAGTAATGAAAACTGTCCGATTCTCGCGCCAGTTACCACTGCCATGTCAGAATAGTGTAGTTTGATGTTACGTCAGACAAGCTGCACCGGTGGCTTCTCATTATTAGTTATATTGTTGCCACTGAGTTGCAAAACGCAATGCCGGAACGTGCCTGCACATTCAGTGACAGTTATTACAAGGAGTGGAATTTTATCGATGGAATTCGATTTGATCATGGAGCAGAGAGTTCGGTACGTAACTGTTTCATTAGTATTAGCCCTGGTCTGGATTGCCAGGCGTTCGGTTTTATACCGAACTGTTCAATATTTCAGACCCGTATTCTGTGTTTGGCACCGCAATAACAATGGTTCGGTATTTTTAGAGCTCCATTCATACAACTAAGTTATTTATTGATTTCCAAAATCAAATCAATAAACGTTTGGTGCGCTGTGGCCACCCAATCATAAAGTCAAACTTCTACGCTTACAAATTGATCTTCATCGTAAACCTTTTCTAAACGTAGCAGAAACGCCTAACATAAAAAATTATGATATGGATGATTTCGTTTCCATGCAGTAGTGTCTATGTGAAAAGAGTCTTCAGTCAGGTGAATCATTTATGGTCTGACGCTTGAAACAAATTGAGTGTCGATATTGTAAAAACAGAATTATGCACTAGTTGTAGTTTGAAGTCTGCAACGACTTCGACCAAAAAACAATTTTTTTAAAGATGTAGCTACCAATAATAAATATAACTTTTGAATTTTGCCAAGTGTTTTACTGTGTTCAACATCAGCTCAGTAAATCTTCTCGTCAGACAATGTTCCCTAATTTTGCCAATTTAATGTGTCAATCCCAGCCATAGTTGGCGTTCTGATAGAATTGATCACATAGAGTCAAAGAAACACATTGATTTGGTGCACCGGGCTCTAGCAAAACTCTACAAAATTATTTTGTAAAACCTCACTCAAGTGAAGACACCGAAGTTCGAGAACCCGAGAGCTTACGTAGACCAGCGTTTCTCAACTGCCGCCTCGCGACACACTGTTTTCACGAATACATGTCAGGTGTGTCGTGATATTTTTATGTCCTCTTTAACTTCCGCGGATAAAATATCTAGAAAGAACAAAATTTACCGCCAGATCATTTCCTGTAGTAATAAATTTATAAAATTTGTATCTCATAGCCGTTCCATAATGAAAAAATTGGCCAAGTGCGAGTAGGACTTGCGAACTGAGGGCTCCGGGCAAACTTAATTATCCGTTCATCCATCCTGGGAATCGAAAATCTCAACCATTTTTGCCTGTTTTCAATGTAGATACTGGCAAGATATCGGTTCAGGGAGCTCCAAGACATTATCAAAATCTCTACAGTAGATCCTCAGACCACATACAAAATAGAAGCGAGCACGGAATTTCAGTTTATAAATGTAGATACGGAAGGTTTCCAGGCTCAACACCGGATAGGGGCGGTGAGTTTTCCTCATTCCAGTCCCTCCCGGACGGCCCCTGAGCCACTCAGCCTGCCATCAATCGAGTCCAGGGGATCTTTCCCGGCAGTTAAAGGCGGCTGGAACGATGGGCCCGCCTCCTCAACTTCCTAGTGCTGCAAAGAATTTCTGCACTCTATCCACAGTCCGGCCAGTATCCCGGTCACGAGCATGCGCCACAGACTTTTCATCATCTGTGCCCTTAAAGTCTGAGCGGACTTACCTATTACAGAGTCCGACTGTTTTCTGCCAAACGACAGGCGTGTTGGTGTGGGGGAAGAGCGAGTTCCAGTTGGGGGCATTTGGGAGGGCATTGAGTTCCGGCAACTGCCTTAGCACCGAGACACGCCTGACGCCTCCCGAAGACCTTGCTCAGAATCGGATGATGAGACGTAGTTTTAACGTAGTTCTGGGACAATATGTCCCAGGCAAAAAATATGAAAGTCTAGTGTACCTGTAAGTGTGTTTGATTATACAGTATAGAGTATAGCTGGTGGGTTGCTCGATATGTGCAGCAAACAAATGATATTGTCGATCACAAGAAATGTGATTGACGCGGCTTGCGCTGGAGGTCCGTGTGTTTTAAATACTGCCGGCCGCAGTGGCCGAGCGGCTCTAGGCGCTTCAGTCTGGAACCGCGCGACCGCTACGGTGGCAGGTTCGAATCCTGTCTCGGGCATGGATGTGTGTGATGTCCTTGGGTTAGTTAGGTTCAAGTAGTTCTAAGTTTTAGCGGACTGATGACCTCAGTTGTTAAGTCCCATAGTGCTCAGAGCCATTTTGTTTTAATTACTGAGAGAAAATATTCGTGTGTGGTTATGGCTATAGTTAGTTATTCTATGGACCATGCCTACAGCATTCCTCGTCTTATGAATTGCGCAGTGAACTGTAGCGCAGCTGTTGTGTCATACACACAAACAT
Organism: Schistocerca cancellata; assembly: GCF_023864275.1. NCBI lineage: Eukaryota > Metazoa > Arthropoda > Insecta > Orthoptera > Acrididae > Schistocerca > Schistocerca cancellata. Next base: position 361,765,769 of record NC_064627.1, on the reverse strand, counting down.
ACATACACACACACAAAGTGTTCTGGGAATATTTCATCTCGAAGGCAGCTGAAATACGAACCTCAGATGACTCCATCAGCAGTTCGTGGAAGGCAGCATTTATGCATGCGCAACGCCACTTCCGCTTTCAGTAATGGTCAACCTCAGTGAGATCGGAACGTGCGGTAAAAATTTTAGCCAAAAGTAATATAGGATTACCACATTATCAGGAAGTAAAAACTATATCTCTTTTTGAAAAGAAGAAGTCCTGCCTTTAATAGCTGTGTGCGTTTTAACAGACAGATTTCTTATCTACAACAGAAAAATTACAAAAATATAGGGTGTTAAAAATAGGATTCCAAATTTTGGGGAGGTGGTAGTATGGACCAAAATAAGATAAAAACGTCCAATGAACAGGGGCTCCAAGATGCATACCTTAAGAGCTATGAACACTTGTTGATCTTCATTATTGTGAACCACATTTCTTATATTACAAAATCTTTGCAATTACGAACAGTAAACAAATGTGGACACATTCCTCTGTTATTGTCCATGGATACAACATGCAGTAGACATTTGTTAGTGTTGTTACTGTAAAGCGTATTAACAGTTTTGCGTAAATGCAGCGCTTACACTTTTATGTCTTCTCATAGTCTCTGTAGAATTGTATCAAAGGAGCAAGGAGAGGATGTTGTTTGGTGGCCAGTATCCCCTTCCTATAACACAAACTGCGCACATAGATTAACTGGGTTCTTTATTCATAAGAATGGAAAGTTTACTTCATTCAAGATATTCATTGTGGTACAGGCTCTTCTGTATAGTCCACGTTAGCCGCACTACTGGCGAAGTACAAAGGCCGCTATGTACACTTTTAGGGTTGCTACATGCTGCCTGTCTCTGAGTTAGCGGTGGAGCTAACTGCTACTGCGGTTCCCGCTGTGCTGCGACTGATGACACTGGAATGTACTCAGTGCAATGGACTGCGACAGACTCGAACAGACTCGTCCTCCAGTCCACGGCGACGACCTAAATACTGGCGGCCGAGAGGGCGTTGGCAGCGCGTTTCCTGCGAGTCTGCTGTTGGCCTCTATCTATTAAATGGTTAAAATGGCTCTGAGCACTATGGGACTTAACATCTGTGGTCATCAGTCCCCTAGAACTTAGAACTACTTAAATCTAACTAACCTAAGGTCATCACACACATCCATGCCCGAGGCAGGATTCGAACCTGCGACCGTAGCGGTCGCGCGCTTCCAGACTGTAGCGCCTAGAACCACTCGGCCACCCTGGCCGGCATCTATCAATCATCTTGCAACCTCTTTGCCACATGGTGTGCTGGCGCCAGCTTACGCCAGCACAAAAACATTTTTGCTTTCTTGGTGAGTTTGTTAATTGCTACAACATAGTTTTCCCTTTGTACTGAACAGTATAATTTAAGCCTATTATTTCACACAGCAAATGGAAGACATGATCTGTTATGGTCTAGCAAATGGAAGTAACCGTCAAGCCTATGCATACTGAAAAATATCTGGTATGCAGGGGATCATCTGCACTATTATTCAGCAGTCTTTGCCAGAAACTAGCAGACACTGGCTCCATGGCTGCAACAACATACCAAGGTAGGCCCCGCAGTATTTGTACTGCTGTTGTGGAGTAGCGAGTATTGTAAGGAGTGGGAGATGATCCTGTAACTAGTGTACACATAATTTCAGTAACAATCACCCTTAGTCATCCCTCTAGTTTTGGCGATCCTGCATGAACAATTGCTGTACACACATCACATACGTCGTCTCCATGACGTTCGGCCACAAGATCGGACTTCCAGAATGTAGATTTGTCAATGAACATCACAAAGATGTAGTGAAGATCCACTTTTCACCATAAACATATAGTTCACGAGAGATCGGATCGTCAGTTTCCATAACTGATATGTGTGGGCCGATGCAAATCCACATGAAGATGAAAAATCATGGCGTTAGCGCCGATTTTCAATTAATGCGTAGGTAGGAGTTATTGGCGATAGGCTAACACTACCTTAAACACTGCCAAAAATTTTGGATTGGTGCAAGACACCTTTAGTTCCTATTAAACAACTTGCCTGTCTGGTAGAGGAGGTACCATGCCAACAACAGCTGAAAATGTGGGTCGTGGATGATGGAGCACCAGCCCATTTTCTCCGAAATGTCCGAGAACATCTCACACAGACATTTAGTTGGCAATGGAATGGTCGGGGAAGTCCAGCACATTGTCCAGCTCGTTCTCTCGATCTTAATCCGATGGATTTTTGCTGTGGGGACACCTGAAGTCTTCGGTGTTTGGAAGCCCCATTAATTGTGTACAAGCACTACGGGAACTTGTCATTAATGCCTGCCAGCGAATTCTGAACATCTCGGAGTTTTTCAAAGAGGTGTGATTCCCTAAAGTGTCAGAAGTATGCCTTACTATGAATGGACACCAAACTGAGCAGCTCCTTTAGCGAAGGCTCGCTAGTGCAGGTTGTATATAATAGCAAATGGGTTTTTTATTAGAAGCTCTACTGGTTCACAGTGAAAGAATAACGTGTTCTCATTTGTTTTGTGCATTCTGCAAGTCGTTTGTAATAGCAAAAAGCTTCCAGTAGAAGGAATGTGCTTCACAGTAGTGAGGATGAAAAAATGTTCATAGCTCTTAAGATATGTATATTAGAGTCCATATTTGCTGAACATTTTTTATAGTTCTGGTACATTGCACAGAGGGCCGTAGCTGTGGTGTCTAAAATCACCAGGATGGTGCAGAGTGGAGTGCTGTGGTGAGGATTTGCTGAATACGTGGACACGCTATTAAGACATTATTAACAGAATACACAATTATTATTCCTGGATACACAGCTGTCTTCTTTCACGGCTGTCAGTAGTCGACGAGCAGTAGGGCGCTTGCCACACCGGAATTTGCTGATGCCTGCGTGTCTCTGTCTTGACCGCCACAGTGATGGGGCTGCACACACAGCTGGCAGCTACATCACAGGAGGCTGATGAATGGATACACTGTGCACATTGCCCAAGTATCCCAGTGGCCAGTAGCGCAGATAGCGGGATACCAGGGAGCTCTCGTTGATGTCGTAGATGGCGCCCTGGGAATGGCAATCGCAGCTCAGCACGAGGTGGCCGTGGTCATAGCCTCTCAGCGAGTGAACGACCAGCGATGTTCATGTCTCCTCACAGATATGCGTGACAGCCAGGGGCTCCACTGGGATTATGGTAGTTTGGCAGCTCGCCAGATGCGTCAGCTGGGCCTCCAGGGACCTGTTGGTAGGAACTACCCACGTCTGTTCATCAGCAAAAATGAAGACAAGACAACAGCAGCCCATGACAGCCAAGTCCTTTAGGTCGGGCTGGCTATTGCACCATATACTGAAGTCATCTATGTAGACCACAGATGGTGCATCATAGGTCCCACCTTGGGACTGTTCAGTTGCAAATTGAGAACTGCACTTTTGAAATCAATGTATTTGTGCCCGTCTGTCTATCCCAATGATGTTATTGTGTGGCAAGGATGACCAAATGTGGTCCTGCTTCCTGGACCTGTCATTGCCGTGCACTGTACTGCATTGTCCCAGCTCTTCTCTTCAGGCTTTCAATTTGGGTATTCCAGCAACGACTGTGTGCTGAAAAGCCAATCCTGCATACAGCTTACACTTTGTTGCTGCAGTGTGTATAGTAGACAGAACGACACTATGCTCCCTTCTCCATGAGGTCACTCTGCTGCATTGGCACTTTGATTCTCCACTCAGGTGATGTGTGGTAATTACCTCAATGATGTGCCCATGCTACATCCAACGCTGACTGTGTTTCCTTGTTGGAATTCCAATCTAGATATTGTGTACCACCTTGCCTTGGCTTCAGTTCTGGCGCCGTCACCAGCCAGGGAAAACATTCAAAAAATTTCGCATCCGGCAGAATATCACTCTACAGTGCAACAATACTACCAACTCACAAAATATAGAATATTTCTTTTAAAATTCTCTCTGTAGTAAATTATATGTATCTATTACGAGAATTCCAATAGCCATTGTGAATACAAAATTTCAGAGGCTTTTGTGGACACTTATTGACGTTTCGCCCATTGGATTTCGTCTCAGGAACTTCGGCGGACCAGAAACAAATTGTAGACGTTTCGTATCCTACTTCTTTACAACCGGAATTTATTTCACAAGATCAATTGGATGAATACCAGTATCACATTCCTCACTGTTGTAATCTTTAAAGCCATTTTGACCGGAGGATTCCTGAACCTTCTTGCACAAGTTGTTTCACGAGATCCGCTTCGCCACCACGAGTAGCTGGCATTGTGAAAGATACACCATCCACTGCAGACGGCACCATCAGCAATAGAATGTGAATTTTTGACAATGCCAGCCACTTGTGCTGGCGAAACGAATCTCATGAAACTACATGTGCAAGAAGGTTCAGGCATTCTCCGATCGAAATGGCGTTAAATATTACAGCAATGAGGTATGTGAAACTGGTACTCGTCTGACCAATCTTGAGAAACTTATTTCTGGTTGTAAAGACATGGTTCAATAGTGATGGATATGTACAAGGATTTCACCAGCTAAGTGACACGGATACATTAAATTAACAAAGGCCATTTAGAAGCCCAATATCAGACACACCGAATATGCAGAACAAATTCCTTTGAACATACCGATGTTTTGAGTTCCTGGAAAATGAGAAGAGTCATCAGACAATAACGTGAGCGAAGACGTGACGACCATTTCCCGAAAGTGAACTGAAAGCAAGTGATAAATTCAAAGTTTGTTCAAACAGCAGTCCACGGCCTCATGAACATGTGCAGAGCTGAAGCTGCATTAGAGCAACGCTTCCTCTCATTACTGGCTACTTGAACTTGTGTCCAAAGTTACTCAAGGAGCCAGTAACAAGTGGCAAGAAGCAGCCAAGCGTCTTCGCTAGTCATTTGGGCTCAATTCAAAGCTGGACTCATCACTCCTACTCCTATCAATGAGATTCCAGGCAGAAGTCGTATCTTGAGACGCCCTGGACAGTGGTGGGATACCAACCTGACTGGTGCCCGCCATACGATCTGACAACCAGGAACGATGGTCTGTGGTGCCATTTTATTTCATAGCAGGACGCCTTTGGTCGTCATCCACAGCACCCTCACAGCACAGCAGTACTTGACGATATTCTACAACCCATTTTGTTGCCCTTCACGGAAAGCCATTTTAGGCTTACATTTCAGCAATATAATGCCCGCCCACATACTGCGAGGGTTCCTAGTGCTTTTCTTAGTGCTTGCCAAACCTTACCTTGGCCACAAAGGTCACTGGATCTCTCCCATTTGAGAACGTTTGGAGCATTATGGGCAGGATCCTCCAACCAGCTCAGGATTTTGACGATCTATCGAGACAATTGGACAGAATTTGGCATGGTATACCTCAGGAGAAGACCGAATCAATCAGTGCCAAGCCGAATAACTGGTTGCATCAGGCCGAGAGGCGGACCAATGCGTTATTGGCTAGCTAAAATTGTGAAGCTGTTTCTCTTGAATAACTCATCCAATTTTTCTGAAATTGTGATCATTTGTTTGTCTGTCCATGTACTACACATCTACGGATTTCCGTCCCATTCGGATAAATCCTTTGTGGTGTGCCTTTTTTTGTCTTAGAATGTATTATTCGACACTTAAATTTGCAGAACGTTAAATAATTAGAAATGCTCGCCACCTCTTCATGTATTTCTAATAAGAGTCATTAGAGTGAAGTGCTGAACAAAGCCATTATGTGTTCCTAGGTACACTATCCTCTAGGTACGGCACTCACCCTTACTTTAGTGTGAATCTGACAAATAAATGTGCACTTCAAATCGACTTATGCTCTTTTAGTGTGGCTTACGAAATTCTAATGGCTTTGGGTTTTCTCTGATATCTTGTATCTTTTATGACAAAATGTAAGCTCCGTTCATACTATACATAAGAACATATGTAGATGTTAGTAGTAGCGATACGTAGTTCCTGGTAGAGCTTTCATTGCTGCCAAATTTATCCAAGATGGTACATGCAAGATTGTGGCCGTACGTATGGTAATGTCACACTGATGTCATGGCAGGAAATTCAAATTTTGGCAGAAAATTTAAATTTTGGCAGGAAACAGAGCAATTGGGGTACCTCCACTAATCTAACTCCCCCACTCCATCCCCCATTCCTATGATGTCACCCTACCCCCAACCTTCACCCTCCCCTGAAAATGGCAGGAAATGGTCAGTCTCTGTCCAGCTGCTGTAGAGAAAGGTTAGGTTAGCTTGCTTCCGTTTATTTTTGGTGGGAAAGTGAATTTAAGATGGCTTCTAATTATTCACTATGTGACCAAAAGTATCCAGACAACTGGCTGAAAATGACTTACAAGTTCGTGGCGCCCTTCATCGGTAATGCTGGAATTCAAACTGGTGTTGGCCCACCCTTAGCGTTAAAGACAGCTTCCACTCTCGCAGGCATACGTTCAATCAGGTGCTGGAAGGTTTCTTGGAGAATGGCAGCCCATTCTACACGGAGTGCAGAACTGAGGAGAAGTATCAATGTCGGCGTTCTAAAACATCCGAAAGGTGTTCTATAGAATTCGGTCAGGACTCTGTGCAGACCTGTCCATTACAGGGATGTTATTGTCGTGTAACCACTCCGCCACAGACTGTGCATTATGAACAGGCGCTCGATCGTGTTGAAAGATGCAATCGCCATCCCCGAATTGCTCTTCAACAGTGGAAAGCAAGAAGGTGCTTAAAACATCAATGTAGGCCTGTGCTGCGACAGTGCCACGCAAAACAACAAGGGACGCAAGGCCCCCTTCATGAAAAACACGACTACACCATAACACGACCGACTCCGAATTATACTGCTGGCCCCACACACGCTGTCAGATGTTCACCGGGCATTCGCCATACCCACACCCTGCCATCAGATCGCCATATTGTGTACCGTGATTCGTCACTACACACAACGTTTTTCCACTGTTCAATAGTCCGATGTTTACGCTCCCCACATCAAGCGAGGCGTCATTTGGCATTTAACTAATCTCTTATGAGCAGCCGCTCGACCATGAAATCCAAGTTTTCTCACCTCCCGCCTAACTGTCAAGGTACTTGCAGTGGCTCCTGATGCAGTTTGGAATTCGTGTGTGATGGTCTGGATAGATGTCTGCCTATTACACATTACGACTCTCTTCAACTGTCAGCAGTCACTGTCAGTCAACAGATGAGGTAGGCCTGTACGCTTTTGTGCTGTACATGTCCCTTCACGTTTCCAGTTCACTGTCACATTGGAATCAGTGGACTACGGATGTTTGGGGTTGTGAAAATCTCGCATACAGACGAATGACACAAGTGACACCCAATCGCCTGACCACTGAAGTCTGTGAGTTCTGTGGAACTCCCCGTTCTGCTCTCTCAGGATGTCTAATGACCACTGAGGTCGCTGAGTTGGGAACCAGGCAGTAGGTGACATCAAAATGTACCATATATGAAAAATGTACTTTTTGGGGGTGTCCGGATACTTTTGATCACATAGTGTACATCTGTATGCATTATGCTACACAAATAATGCCTAAAATCGCAATATCGCTCAAAATTGACGATATCACACAACTGGTGTTATCCTGCTGGAAAAAAATTTCACAATACCACTCGAAATTAGAAGGAGGTGGACTCAAAATAAGTAGTAACTCTACATAGGACGCTCCCTTCACCTTCAAGTCGAAATAAATCTTTCTGCTCCACTTGTGAATTGTCATGAAAAAGACTCAGTCTGAAACAGTGACTGAAACAAATATAATGACAAAAACAGACAAAGGCTTGTGACAGAAATTATAATCAAAATCTGCAGCGTCCTAAACGATAAAATATAAAAATATTCATCTGTATTAGAACTTCGATGCTATTGATTTCCCTATCACACTTCAGGACATACCCAGATTCTAGATGCAGAATGAGGGTATTTTGGTTAACGTTTTTGGCCTGAAGAAGAACAAGCCAGATGATAATGACGACTGCGACGATGTAATCACCCGCAAAATCGTCAGATCCCTCCATTCAGGTCAGCGCAAGTTGTATGTTACCATGGTGCTAATCTCAGATGACAATGTGTGGGTCAAGGACATGTCCTGACTCCTTTTCTCCTGACAGAGTGAACACAAGAATAAAAAGTATATTTGTCACAGATGCCTTTGCTTCAAGTAAGTCATTAGCAGGGTATAGTATTGATTGGTATATGTTGAAATGCCAGCAGAGGAAAACAAATTCTCAAAGGTTAAGAACCACCACCACCATGAGCAATGTGAGTTTGTAGTGTATGCTGACTTTGGATGCCTCCTCCTCCTGTGACACGAGGTAAAGGGGTTTCTACAGCCGCACATACGACCTGCACTGAGAAACATATACTGCATGCAGTGTTGTACCAGATATGTAACATTGATTCCAGTCCGAGCCACCACGGACCATATGTCTGAGATAATCCTGCGATTTAGTTGCTCACTGACCTCGAGAAACTTTCATGGGAGGTTGATAATCTTTACAGCACCAACATTCCCATGATCGAATTGCAGGAGAATTTTGATTTGTACAATAATGCAGTTGACTGTCATATTTGTGGATTGCTGTTAGACAGGAAAGTGGTAACTCCTCAACGGGACCATTGTCATCTTACGTGGAAATTTCGTGGTGCTGCTCACAATGCATCCAACCTGAAGGATCGATTACTGTGACACATATCCATTTTTTTTCATGCTTTGAGTCGGTATGATGCTCACTTTCTTGTTGAGCATTTGGCTAAATTAGGTATTAAGTAAAATCAGGTCAGTGTCCTACCTGTAAGCGTTGAGAAATACATTTTCCAAATGAATGAGGCCTAGAATTATGCTTCACTTCCTCCGCTGCTACGTTTTATGCAAGGACTGCTCCAGAAACTTGTTGAGATTCTACCTTCGAAGCATATGCATATTAACGAATCTTCATTTATGAGTAAGGAAAAGTTCCAACTTGTAATAAGGAATGGGGTTTTCCTATACATGTATCTGGATAGTATGCCAAAACTCGATGAAACAAGACTGCCCCATGTAACAGCATTCTCCAGTAATCTCAGGGGGTGATGCCATAACAGATCAGAACATAAGCATGCTGTGAATGTTTGGCAGGAATTTAATATCCCAACTTTGAGACATTACACAAAACTGTACACAGACAAGGACGTATATTTACTTGTCCGTGGCGGACGTTACCAGTGTGTCCATAGGCAGACTAAGGCAAATGACTCGCAGATGGGTGAGGTTTCAATGCATCCGATGTGACTAGTTATATTATTTATTTGGATGTGAATAACTTATATGGGCAAGCCATGCGACAATCACTGCTAAGTGGCGGATTTCAATGTGTGCCTGAAGAAGATCTCAAAGGATTAGGTGAAATATTAAAAAAAAAGATGGCGTTGTGGATGATTCTGATGTAGGGTATGTTGTGGGGTTGTGGGGGAAGACCTCACATCCCTATTAGTTTGCATAATGCACATGCCGATTTACTGCTATGTCTAGAGCGACTAGTTGTGTGAGGCATAGATTCCATCCTGAAGCTGATGACAGTGCTGGCGGACAAACAGAGGTTCATTGTTCATTATTGTAAGCTCCAGCAGTGACTTCGGTTAGTGATGGCTGTGGGTGGAATTAGGTGCCCTATCTCCTTCAATCAGGATTCCTGTTTGAAGGAGTCTATTGATTTGAACATGATAGGACTTCGACGCCATGTGACTTCCAAAAAGATTTTTTAAATTAATGAATAATGCAATTTTCGGTAAAACTGTGGTTAATTTAAGAAACTGCTGCGACATTCTTATTAGAACCAAACAGGATGGGTGTTATGGTGTAAGGAAACGCACTACCAGACTAACTTTCAAACGGGTTACCATATTCAATAAGAACTTCCTCACTGTGAAGATGGTGAAGGTTGCAGTAGAGTTTGCGAAACCTCTCTATATGAGAATGTGTATACTAGGCCTACCCAAACTCCAGATGGACTGCTTTCATTCTGAGTCCGTAAAAACTCATTTTACTGTGAAATTATTTCTGGGGGGATAATCTGTCCATTTTTATGTGTGAATAAGATTAAAATACATCCATATTTGATCTTTTATTGTTTTGTTCAGACATTCCATGATACTCGCCTCCAGGTGGGTGAATCTTAAGTAGTGGTGTGTTCCATACCGCTGCTCACAGTCTTGAAATACCTATTATAAAATTCTCCACAGTGATCCAGACAACGATTTGTCCCTGTGTGCAAGAAACACTCAAACACTCGTGCAAGATCCCTCCCTGTTTTAGCTATAACAGGTAATGGACACACGAATTCAGAGTATGTATCAATGGCCATCAAAATATATTTGAATCCATCATTGGCATGTGTATATCTCCTCATATCTACAAAACCTGCCTGAAATAAGTCATCCAAACCTTTAATCCCTATGTCTATGAGGGTACGTTTTCCATGCTGATTTGTGTAGTTTTCGAACCACTGTCTCCATTCTTATTCGATTATACCTCTCTCTCTAAGCTCAGAAATTACTGAAACAACCTTGTTCGAATGAGCAGTATTACCGACAGCAGCTGATGCCATGAGCAGTCATGGGCAATCTATTAGCTCATTGGGATAGTAGTACATCTAATGAAGTATGCATACTGTGGGGGTCGATTGATGACTGTTTTATGCTGAATGTCAAAACCATCACCAGTGCTATATCAAGCATCTAATATAGATCTCATACCAGTTTTGTATTTCGCACTGTGTTGGCTTCCTACTTTCTTATGTGCAACAGTCATTTGCAGTATTTCACCATACATCTCCAAATCTTTGGGTGAATAATTTACAGTTTTCGTGGCATTTAGGAAAATGAGGTTCATTAGCCCAATTGTTCTCTGAAATTCCCTGTCATCTATCTGTTTTTTTTTTTTAATTTATAGATTGCGTGCCCAACATGCATGGTTTTTCACCACTAACACAAACTATTTTTCAGCAACTTCATCATCAATGTGTAATTTGGATTGGAGTTTATCGAAAGATACTGTAACTGGTTTAAAGGTTTCTCTCAGTGTATACTCTCAATCCAATGGCCCTCGCCTTAGCAGTCGTAACTTCTCTTGAAGTGCCTTCCACGCAGTGATGAACTTATCCTTAATCGATATCTTGTTATATACTAAGCGGACTGCTTCATAGGATGCACCTAATATACATTTCGCCCAATTCTCTCAACCTTTCTAGTTAAGTCATGTACTTTCTCTTCAATTTCATTAATCTTTACAGTTACATTATTTACATTCTTTTCAACTGGAGTAACCCCAGCCTCTAAGTTGTTGATCAGCCTCAGAAGGGTCTGGACATATGTCTCTAGGTCCTTAACTTTATGTTAGAGACGCTGAAATTTTTTATCTACATAAAAACGAATTCTCTGTCTATGTATATCCATCCACTCGGGTGGAGTGCCTAGAATGTGCGCGAAATTGTCCGTGGTGTGGTGTGTACTAATGTACCCACGTCTTTCATAGCTGTACACCTAGAAACTCTTGGAAGTTACGCCTATACCTACCGTCATTCGGCTTTTGTGTTTTATCAATAACAAGAAACCCATACTGTGTCTGATTCCTGTAATCTCTATGCATCTTTACAAATTCATTGAATGACATATCACTTCCTACCTGCAGTTAGTAAATGTGCTTCAAATTTAAATTGTCTTATTTGAATGCTACAATGAGATTTGCATTATCCCTCATAAAATACTTTGGGATTCTAGAATATGTCTGACTTAAATAAAATATGTCAACACTCATATGATGAATAAAACAGAAATATCATAGAATCTGATCCTGGTTTTCCACAGTAACATTATCAAATATGAACACAGTGTTTGTTTTACTTTTTCTGGTGGAAGAATTTCACTGCTGTGACTGAATGTCATGTATCTTATACAAACGACACCATGTAGAATCTGTTGCAGCAACTGGTGCTTGGGTTGAAAAAGTCTTTTTGAAAGTACACATACATGCTTAAATTGAACTCCATCTGGGTATGTGACATGAGAACATTTGTTTTGCTCGAATGGATATATCTACAATTATCGCCCATACTACTGGGGAGAACTATTCCATTCTTCTTCTTTTTCTTCTTCTAGTCTTGTTCCACACAGGACCAGTCACTTACAACACAGTTCTGATACTTCACCCACTGGCATGACATCGACTACATCAGGCACTGGCATGCAATGGATTTTTACAGAAAAACGCTTGTAATAACATATATAGCCACTATAGCACAATCAGCCCCTTACCAAATGAGCTACAATGGTTATATTATAATGAGATGTTTATGAAGTAAGAAAAATACAAGGTTTATGATAATATATTTTATTTACACTTCAGTAATTGTACATAGGATGCAGTAAATCAGCAAAATCCATTGGTTCTTTTTTTACACCAACACAGTATTTAGCAAATAATGGTTTCTTGTATGCACAGAATTCAGCATTTATTTCCCTCAAACCGATGGCTATTTCCTTAGCTTCTTCTTTTGGCCTCTCGTTGATACAGTGTTACAACTCATCTACATGCCACCGCTATATGTATGTAGATAGTTCACAATCTCTTTAACCACTATGTGTATGGAGATAGTTCACAATGTCTTTATATGCACTTAGAACATAAGATAACCATCTGCTCAGTCTTTCCAACATAATGGATAGCATCATCCATAAACCGAACAAGTTTGTGATGGTATAGTAAATAAATGAGCTGAAGACCTGCTCTAAGCAAGAGTGTAGTGCCATCGCACAGTGATGTTATGGATAGCATCTGGCTGGCACAGCAAATCTCTAGGGGAGCGTGGGATGGATCATACTTTGTGATCATCTGCTGATTGATGTAGGTTTCTGCATTATACAGTTCATCCCATTCTAACACCGTAAACCTCGCTTTAACACCTCTCAGTGCATTTTCAATCTCTCTAACACAACGAGCTAGTCACTGTCGACTGATGATCCTACACCAATATTTAAGCGCTTTGAGGCACTGGCTATTACATTATAACTTGAATTGAATAGCATTAGAGCACTGGTATGAATTGGCAGTTTCTCATCCACCACATTTTGTAGAACCTGTCTTTGCAGTAACACTGGAATAGTCTGGATTTGTGCATATAGTGGAGACCATTCGGACATGCAGGAACCCACTGAACAAAGAAATAGAAGAAACAATAAGCATCCACAGACAAAGACATGGAGTTGAACAAAGAACTGCTACGTGTGGTAATAGTAGCAAAGGAATGTAATGAATACTTAGTCTTCCATTTCTTTCGCGAGAAGGAGGCAGATGAGGATCTTACCTGCCGTTGACGCTTCGTAGCTGCTACTACTACTCCACTGACAGAGGCTGGTGGAGCGCCGCATTAATTTTATATCACCCCTGCCGTCACAATCATGTGAGCAGATGTAGCATTCCTGCATTCCTACTGCCTCCCACCATTTTTCAAATGGGGGAGGAAGGGAGTGCTGTGTTCCTATTTGTCCCCTTAGAGGAAGTGGTGGGGGAGCAAATCCCTCTTGAAGCACCCTCTGTGGCAGTTTTGTGAACTGGTTCAGTCGGTCTGGGATTGCTGATGAAGAACACACACTCGTCTCTTAGACATATTGACGGGGTATTTCAAAAAAGGTAGGAAGTTTTAGCATCAGCAGCCTGAGGTGTGCACGGCTCGTGTTTATCCCATTTATTGTTTGTCATCTTCTATTACGGTGCTGCTGCCTCGTTTTATTATTACATTTACTGGCGTCACTAACTTCCTGCCTTACTTGCCCGTGAGCGGCAGCAGCAGCGCGTATCGACAAGTACACTGTACCACCTCTGGAGCGACCGATAGTATTTCCGGGTCGTCGTGTGTCTGGCAGTCAGCTGGAGACGGACCAGCAGTGCAGTCGGGAGGCAGCAGCAGTGAAGTCGGGGAACGGAGCGCCGCTGAGGTCGGGACTGTACGGCGGATGAGGAAACAACTCCCACTTAAAAGATTCGAGAACTTCACGAGTGGCATTTGCCGTGTGGGCCCGGGCGCTGTCGTGAATCAGCAAGATCTTTGAGCTCAACTTTCCCCTGCCCTTGTTTTGTATTGATCTTCTGAGGTTGTGCAGAGTTTGGCAATACCTTTGAGAGTTTATTGTAGTGCCTCTTTCCAGGAAATCCACAAAAATCACACCTTTTCTGCCCCAAAAGACAGTCATTACGTGGTTGAAGGCGCAGGCGGCCGAATTTTACGACGAAGGAATTTCCAAGCTCGTCCATCGCTACAATAAGTGCCTTAATTTAAATGGCAACTATGTAGAAAAGTAGTATTTAAGTGTGGCTTTCATCTGTATATAATAAAAAAAATTCCAATAAATTATTTCTTTTTAATTCCAAAACGTAATGTACTTTGTGGATAGCCCTCGTATGATTGGTTGTGGGCACCAATATCTTCTACGTTGTTCCTTTGAACTCCCTGTTGTGCCCTGGTCGGGTGAAGTGGAAGTTATCTTGTCAGTGGGTCCGTTGACTGTCGGTCAGTTGGGTTGTTGTCGGAATGTCATGAATGGTTGGCCCGACTGCCTGTCTCACCTAAGCGAGCGTTAGTGTTTGAATTCCAGGCCGACCCTCGAACATCTGAGCGCCCTTGGGTGTACTGCCTTTTTTATTTGTTCTTGTTGTTTATACTTGTATGGCTTGTAGCCGATTTTTCTAATTAAGACTTTTTGTCCTTAAGGCGTAAGATTCTTTAGGCCTTCAGCCTAATTTAAAGAACTGTTTCACGTAAGACCTGTGGCATTTTAAAGGTTTCAATGTTGTTGAATTTTAAGTGTTGGGCCTTCAACCGATTTTGAGTTTGAGTTGTTTTGCTCTTAAGGCCTTCAGCCTAAATTAAAGAACTGTTTTACATAAGGCGTTTGGTATTTTAAAAAAATAATGTTATGGAGTTTTAAGTGTTAGGCCTTCAGCCAATTTGAATTTAACTTGTTTGCTCTTGAAATGTCTAATTCTTTGAGCCTTCAGCCTAACTAAAGAACTGTTTTAAGATCAGGCTTTGCCTTTTAAATTTCTGTTTTGGTTCAGTTTTGCCTAATTATGAACTGTTTTACGTAAGGTCTTTGTTTTTTTTTTTAATTTAATGTTGTTTAGCCTTAAGTGTTGGGCTATCAGACGATTTTGAATTCAAATTGTTTACTCTGAAAATCTCAGATTCTTAGGGCCTTCAACCTAAATAAAGAACTGTTGTAAGATAAGGCTTGCCTTTTAAATTTCTGATTATGCTTGCGTTTTAAATTATTGGCCTTCAGCCATTTTTAAATTAAAGTGGCTTTCAGCTGGTAATTAAGTCTCAAAGATTAAAGCTGTGTGTTAAAAAAAATTTTTTTTGGCTATTTTGTAATGTTTGGTCAGATAATAAAGTTGTATGTTCGAGTGTAACTGACAGCCCGTTATTTTGGCCCCTTTCCACATTTTAACTACCTGTCCTGTCCTGCGGGTTTAGCTGGGCGTTTCACAGCCATCTTCAACGCATCACGATGCATCACTATTATTTGCTGCAAAGTATTGTTCTTATGCTCATCCATCATCTTTCCTTTCCAACCCTTGAGTAGGGAGCTATGGATTCAATACTCAGCTGGGTGCGTACATGTAATACACTTGTTAAAATCCTCCCTTTTCATCACCAGCATCTCCTCAACTGAACACATTCTGAACAAGATGACCACGCCAAAGCGAATTAGTGTCTCACCTCTTGTGCTTTGAAAGACGACTGGACATTTCATGAAAGGTTTACAGTTCCAGCCCAAACATCTATCAGCATGAATTGCGAAATGCAGCTTTTCTCCATCTGGCTACATCTTCATTATTTGATGAAACATATTCTTATTCTTAGACTCATCCAGTACCTCTGCTTTCCAAGTACCGTGCAGAGGGCTATAGACACAGTCCTCAGCTGCGTGATTACAACTAATATAGTTGCTGAACTCTTCCTTGTCTGACACCAGCATCTCCTCCATTGAACACATCGCACATACAATGAAGTAAAGACTTAGACATCTGTTCTATCTGGCATGTCAATGCAGACTGAAGCTTCCTCACTAGTGGAGGAGGAGAGGAGAAGTTGTGGAGGGGAGGAATGTAGAGGGCCAACAGCGCCCTCTGGTGGTAGTATTGTGAGCTAGGACAGTTGGTCTCTGAACCTGAACACTCAAAATTTAAAATTCCCACCATTTTTTGAAATTCGCACGATTGCCATAGGGGTGGAGTAGGTGGGTGATGCCATAGGAATGGGGGGAAGGGATGAGGGGAGTTATGTTTGTGTAGGTGCCCCAATTGCCCTATTTCCCGCCAAAATTTGAGTTTCCCACCATGACATCAATATGAAATCGTCACATCTATAAACTGTTTATTTCACAAATCTGCCTTCCTCCAAATGCAGTGTTTTTCGATAACAAGACATGCTTCATCCTTCTCTGTGTGTCATTTTAACTCTTAATTTGTGCTATTTTATGTCTTAAATATGCAAAATATCATTCTTTGGTAAATTATAGACTGGAAGCATACAGTATCTTTTCATTGTAATACATGTTCATTAGTTTTTGTGAACAATTTTTATAGCCTTATACATATTTCTTTTTATCTTTGTTTTGTTGATACACGCTAATAAAAGACCGATAAAACTTTAGACCACACATTCTAAGAGTTATTTTGGTAATCTTGCTGCCCTGCATTACTGACTGACTTCATATAGGAATTCCGAAAATTTAAAGAGACAGCAGATCAGTTTCAACTTGAAACCATGTAGAGCCACTTTCCTGAACTCAAGTGTATAAGAACAAGAATTAGGAGTGGCTCAGTACATAACACGGCACAGTGCAGAAAATGTTGACATTGTACTATGTATGGTTAATAGCATAATACATGTTGTGGTTGCTCTCTGCTTCTAGTTCAGGCATTATACCCACTCATAAAGCAATGAACAGTAAAAAGCCAACAGATACATGTAGAAGACTGATTGTTCGTGTCGATACGGCGCCACGCAACATCGCTGGCGCGGCAGTTACGCTTACTGCTGGTCTGACGAGAGGGCTTGCGTCGTGGCAGGAGACCTCAACGAAGCAGTGTGCGAGTGCGAAAGGGGCATTTGATTCTTGGAGGACTTTCAGCGAGGAAGTCTGAGAGCAGCTGGGCCGCGTGAAGGCTGCCACTCCCGTGTTGAAGGTGACCGGTATGGACAGGCATCGAGGCTAACAGTCTGGAACCGGCGAGAGGTGTGCGCAACTTAAACGGGAGGACGCGGCGTGTTGTTGCTGGCCTGGAAGGTCGTAGTGCGAGGAAGCGAATACTGCGTCGTGCTGCAGATTCGTGGTGGCTGCTTTCATCTTCTCCATCTGTTCGGATAGGTGATGAGCTTCCGTTTCTAATTCTGCTAAACGGAACTGTGGTATGCTGAGCTCAAAGGGAGTTCATTAATCGTGTATTAACGTAATGGTGACTGTTCGCGGAAGCTTATTGTATACCTGATGTACTGAATTGTACTGTTTGAATCTACGCGTTGCCTTGCGGAATTACATTTTAATGTCTCTCCTGTTAATGTACCAGTGTACGGGTTTAATTATATGTACCGTGAATATTGAACAAGTAGGCATACGTCCTGCCACGTTCGTGCTTTAGTGTGAGCAGGCCAAGATGACCGCATTTTCTGTTAAGGGTTTATCATTCATTGTGCAGTCAGTTGCTTGGAGTTTGTTAAAGAGTGAGTCACTTGCAAGTTCATGCACAGTGAACTGTCACAAGGTTGCATCTTTTGATACATGTATGATTGCGTTGCCAAGCGACGGCGTGTTTATTTAGACTTGCTTATTTTGTTTTAGACTACTGAGCTGTTACTTGTGTGCACCAAGTAAAGCTGGCAAGGGACCTGTATGGACCATTGGATTTTGTACCAGCTGCTGTTCCTGAATATGTTGCATCCATCAGGCGTCACTGGTCGGGCGCTAGTACTGTAAATAACTTCCAATGAAACGGTTTGTTTTGCTGGCCGTTAAAAGTTTTTTAGTATAAGAAATTATTTTACACTCAAATTTTTATGTTAGGCCATATTTTGATCGTATTTTCCAGCAACAGACTGCTCTAAGATTCTTTACAGTGTCTTGGTTGTATTTAAATTGTCAAGTGTTGTAGAGTTTAGTAAAACCTGGCCAGGTTTAGTTAAAGCAATTTAGGCAATCGGCCGTGCACTACTGTTCTTGAATATTAAGTAGGATGGCACACCAACCGTTGCTCAAGTAAATTGAAGTAATTCAGTAATACGTGGCGATCACTTTGCTTGTTGTAAATTTTCATGGCCCTTTTGCCGCATTCAATCTGTTTAATTAAATGAACTATACTGTAGAAACCTATGACCACCACCTCTGTTCAGTTTTCTTAAGTGATTACTTTTTTCTTTTTGGGTAAATAATATTTTAAGAGCCTTTGGCTACTGTTCAAAACACTTTGTTTAGTAGTTCAGTGAATATGTAAAAACTGTCAGTCGTTGTATAAATTGTACCTTTATAATTGGGGTTTTGTTTATGGTAAATTTTTAAAAGCCAATGGCCATTTCTCTTTTGAATATTTTATTTATAAAATATCAGTTTACGCTGTATGGTCCTGTGTTGAAAGTACCAACATGTGCTGTATGTGAAATTGTTGATAGTAAATAAAGTTGTTTAATGTGATGTGATGAAACTGGTCCACTGGCTTATCACAACCGGATCCATTTATCCTCCCTTTATGTGCCATTAAAAATGTAATTCATTTCAAAGACTGCTTTTTTTTCAGTAATCACCTATTTCACAGCAGTAGCTGATATCACCCAAGTCCTTTGGAAGTAACATCAAAAAAATTAAATGCTTATGCTCAAGCTACAAGACATAAAATGAATCACATGTTCATGCAACAGATATCTTGTCTTTATAAAAATAGCCATCTTCATCAAGGAATTCAAATACAAAATTTCCCAACACAACATACAGGCAACACTGATACTCTTCCCTAGGACAGTGTACTTCTTCTAACTGCTTTCTAGATGTATTTTGTAACTATTGTACATGGGCATGCTAGGATTCGTGATGTACAACACTAAGAAACCGGTCAAGTGCTAGTAAGACTTGCGCTCTAAGGTTCCTGTACGTACTTAATTATGTATATAGATAGTTCATCATAGGTTTTGATGAGTCATTTTACGAGTATCAAAATAAGTGACATGAAGGCCAGTATGCTTTGACTCCATTGACTGAAATTTTTTACACTACCAAGGGACTATAGTCTTTAGTCTTTGACATATATTTCAATTCCATACCTCTAACCGTTTGTGAGAGAAAGGGATCCTGACATACAGACAGACAGACGGACACCAAAGTGATCCTATAACGGTTTCGTTCTTACCAATTGTGGTAAGTAATCCTACAAAATAATTTGATTCGGAACTGTAAACAGAATTATATAGAAGGTAACATGTTTATTTACCGACGTTGCAAATTCCCAGTCTACATTACATTACATAAAAAACTACGTCATTTTGATAGACTTTTGAGGCACCTACGTGTCTATACATGGTATTTTCTTAGTATGTTTAATTCGATAACTGCCAAGTTTTGCTGTGCGGTTAAAGGCGCTGCAGTCTGGAACCGCAAGACCGCTACGGTTGCAGGTTCGAATCCTGCCTCGGGCATGGATGTTTGTGATGTCCTTAGGTTAGTTAGGTTTAACTAGTTGTTAGTTCTAGGGGACAAATGACCTCAGCAGTTGAGTCCCATAGCGCTCAGAGCCATTTTGCCAAGTTTTGGAACGATGAAATCCAGCATGACGCAAAAATAAATTTGGGTCTGAAAACCAGTGCTACAGGTGACCAAATAACGCAGCAGTCATGACATGGGTTTCACTATGCAAAAATTTCCAGCAGCTAGTAAACGCGCAGTAACGCCTGTTTCCTGATGCTTGAAAGTAGCTCTCTGGCAGCTGCTCGAACGAATCGACACCGTGTGTGAGGTGTTATTTTGTAAATAATTTGTCAGTTTCCGGCAAGTAACGCGTAAGTACTGCATTGGTCCCTCAGACGTGACATACAGCACGGTTTTTAAATTAAGTAAACAGCATTTTCGAGTAAAAAACGTGTATATTATGGAGTTTTCGTGTTTTCAGTTATCCCTACAGTCTTGGGTCCACATTAACCCTGATGACTGGGAGTTTGTTGTGTGTGTATTTAAAGTTTTGTTTGGAACGGTTTGCTGGTGTAGTTCGGGATTACATGTGATGTATATACTTTGTATGTGTCTGCGGTCAGTACAGTGGAAACGCAAGAGCTTTTTTCAACGAAGTACTATCCATAGTGTTTTCGGCTATCTTCGATACACTCCATGAAAGTGATTCGATTATCAGCACTGTAACTGAACGACTGAATCAGCGAGATGTAAATGAAGTGAAAAGCGTATATCGATCAACTGAACGCATCCCAACTGGTAGATGTAGAATAGTTTCTGCATAGCTGCATTCTCACACACATTTGTCTGGCGTGCACCCACTAGGCAGGGTCTGTATCGCTATCGCTATGTTTCCAGCAGCTTTCAAAATGGAGATAATACCAGGTGGTATTAACTAATGGCGAACTGAATTGATTCCATAATATCATATCATGAAGGAGATGAAACTGCCTCTGAATATCAGGGAGAAAGGAAAATTTAACATGTAGCTGTTCACTATAATGTGTAATATTTCTAATAATTTTTTCATAATGTGGGGCCACAGTCATAATATATTTCTTTGAAGTCAGTACCGCCATTAGACGGACTTTTTTTTTTTTTTGCAGTGTTACATTTACATGATCATGATTTCGGCTGTAAAATTCCATTATCAAATGTTTTAATGTTACACAGTGCCTAAGATGGCATACTGTCGTGTTTAAAATTCACTCCACAGTGTATTTTAAATACGACAGTATGCCATCTTAGGCACTGTATAAGATTAAAACATTTGATAATGGCATTTTACAGCCGAAATTATGATCATGTAAATGTAACACTGCAAATAAAAAACAGTATAATGGCGGTACTGAGTTTAAAGAAATGTAATATTTCTATTTATGTACGGGTATATGGTATTAACTATGACTGTATTTCGGTAAATCATTTCCATACCCTACTACAATATCTCTGAGGTACAATGCCCTGAGTTCTTGTGAAAAAATTAAGTCGTTTATCGTGAGTGTTAAGAGTAATATCTTTTTAAACTGACTGCCATAGATCTCGCATCCCAAGCTACTCGAATGAAAAGACCTTGCCCCACCTAGTGGACGAGATAAATATTGATAGGCCGTCGGTGTCACAAAGCAATATTCTCCCCAGGATGCAAGTTGTAACACATCGTGTTACGAACTCTCCCAAGAACGCAACGTCCCGTAACGAGCACAAGGGCGGCTGTGCAAGGCCGGAAATAAAGGATGACTCGAGAAGTAACTAAATCAGGTGACAGATTTTGGGCCTTTTAATGAGAAACAAACCGCTGCTGTATTCATAATTTTCTCCTCATTTTCATTTCGAAATATCTAAAGGTTCAACTGCGAATTAAAGCACTTAAACAATTACATAACGGAAGGAAACCTTATAATAACAATTCCGTACATTTAGAGGAACCGAAATCTGTAAACAGATTTCGGCTGCCGTCATTTGGAGAGGAATTAATAATTTGTTCAACACGGCGAAGGCCGTTAAAAAGAGACATGTTTAAATGAAGCGTCGTTCTTATTGGACCTGAGGCACACACAAATGCAGAGAAGCCCGCCGTTCCGACGGGCAGGGCTGCGCCAGATAAGGACATCTCTGGGGCAGAAAGGAACGGCCGGTGCCCAGCAGGCGACGGGTAGCCGCTTGACCACCTAGCAGATTGGCACCAGAACTTTTTTTCAGCCACACGCACTCTAGTCTGAGGTTCCGGCCCGCTAAAAAAACCCCTGAGCATCGCCGCCTCGGGGTTTTCTGCAGCATCTTCTCGGAAGGACCACTAGCTGCCGTCTCTCCCGCGACCTGTCTTGTCTAGAGGCAAGTTTCGCCATGCTGCGGTAAAGTTTAACGGTTCGTTACTTTGGGCATAGTCAACGATTCTTTACTTTGGGCACAGTCAACGGTTCATTACTTAGCGCACAGTCAAGTTGTAACGGCTGTGTCTTCAGATGTTCTGCGCAGTCATGCAATTGATAGCCATTAACCGAAGACATTTTGTTGGGAGATTGTATTGGCGACCTGCTTCTCTGATGCTGTTGGACGATTATTTCGCTGGACTGATAAGGTGACGACGTTCTATTCATGTTTTTCACTGGCCATGCACTTTCTGTCTCCCGTGTTGCAAGTGTACCTCACCTGAGATAAACTCTTAGCGAGTGCTGAGTTATGACAATCTGTTAGTAATCCATATGTGATCGATCCTACGCAATTTGTTTTCATGGAACTCTGGTTGCTTGGTGTTTAGTGGCGTCGGCGTTCTACCTTACCATCCCAGCCGTGGGTCTTATTGTGTATAATGTTTTAAACCTGAGTGTTTAGTTTGTTCCAGACAATTTCGTGGATCTTAAACTGTATGATGTACCAAAGAACGCTAACTCCATGAGACACTCGTGGGGAGGTTTGAATGTCGGCATCCACCAAGGGGTCGATTATCGTAAGGATAAAATATCATTTGCTGCTTTTTTTCTGTGGCATCACGTGTGGAAGTGAGCTCAATCGGTTACTTAAAATATCTCAACCCTGAGTTTGTTTAAATGTTATTTGTAAGCTAAATTTAGCAGTCCGAGTTCTGTTTAACTCTTGTGATACTGCTGCTACGCCTTTTTGTTTAAAGTTGTTTAAGTGAGTGAGTTTGGTTTTATTAACATAGCACTGTTTGAGACATTTGATTATAGCGTGTTGTTGCTGCATCAACACACGCGATTTGTTGGACTATAATTACAGTGGTGTTCTACATCTGTGCCTAGGTGTTAGGTCTGGGCTACACGTTCGGGTCCTCGCTTGTTCTTGAATCTGACTGAACTGAACGTTCCTTTAAGACATAGGTGCATCCTATAACGGGCCCGTGAATTAACCGTTTGAGGGGGAGGAGCGCCAGGGAAGTGAAGTCAGACGCACCTACCGTCCTCCGCGCCATTGGTCGGGCCGATAAATCGGGTCCGAACGGCCCAACCAGGTGTGGCCCATGTTGGCCGTTTCGCAGGACGTTCATGTCCGCACTTGGCAGATGCCGACAGCTGGAAGCTACCTGTAAGAGATGTGTCTGATATAGATTATTGCTTGTCTAGTTGAGAGTCTGTATGTAAGGTTACTCTTTCTTTTAAATGAATATATTTGGGCATGGTTTTACAACTCTCTGTAAGTGTGCTTAAGATAGCCCTTTGGACGTGCAGTGTTTTCTGTTTTCTATAAAAAGGTATTACCATTCTCAATTGACAAGTTGATATACATTTGTTAGTAACTAAAGCAAACTAATGGGCTTTACATATAAATGTTCTCTGACTGGGAGTTTATTATTATAAATATTATTTCTTTACTATTTACTAATACAGAATACAGTTATTCACAGTTCATGTGTAAAGTTACCTTTTTAAGGTATTGTCCTCATTTGAAGCTCTGTTATATTTGCTTGTATATTGAAAGTCAACTGATGAGCTTCATGTACATATGTTCTCACTTGAAGTTTATGACAATTGTTATTTCTGTTCATTGACTTTAATAAATATTGTGAACAATAAAAGGCGAATGCTCCCCCGCCCTAATATGCAGTCCTTCCGTTTAGTCCTTCGGGTGTTTTATGATACGCCGAGGTAATCAATAGAATCATAGAAAAAACTTGTGAAATGTAACATTGTTGTCAACGTGCTACTGTAAATGTTATTTGTACACAGGAACAATGACGCTGCAAACCAACCATAAAGAACTAAACTATGGACTTGTATAAAATGTAATTTAACATTCATGTATTTGATGTAAAGGACGATGCAGTAACTTTTGTGTGTAGCAGTAAGTTAATGTATATTTTGTGTGCCCTAGTGTATATGTTTTGTTTTCATTGCTAAGTGCCAGGACCGGCACCAGAAATATGTAAGCAGAGTGATGATGAAAAATCCCTTAAAAGACACGAACAGCGCAATTCAATTACGTGTGTAAAGGAATGAAATCACTCCAGTGTGCAAAGTGGTTGCGCTCATTGCTCGAAATTTGCCATTTCTTCGGACAATTCGCCCAAGGGGGCGATGTAAAGGAACTTAATAATTTTTTTCTTATTGATAAATGCATAGATAATAATTCGATTCTCATACCAGAGATGAAATTGAAAAGTATTTAAAACTTACGGACCAAAGAAGATTTACGCTCTTCGTTTATTAGTTTTAATAATAGTGACCTTTTGTTGTTATCGTGTCCTGGTGATAAGACGTGCTGTGTAATTTTAAAGTGAAATTTTGTTTTATAATGAAAGCAATTTATGAACAATATGATTTTACTCATGTACGATACCACGGATCCCAGCTCCTGTAGCCGGCCGCGGTGGTCTAGCGGTTCTGGCGCTGCAGTCCGGAACCGCGGGACTGCTACGGTCGCAGGTTCGAATCCTGCCTCGGGCATGGGTGTGTGTGATGTCCTTAGGTTAGTTAGGTTTAAGTAGTTCTAAGTTCTAGGGGACTTATGACCTAAGATGTTGAGTCCCATAGTGCTCAGAGCCATTTGAGCCATTTGAACCATTTGAACCAGCTCCTGTACCTCTGGAAGATTATTATTATTTTAATTTTATATGGAGAATTTAGATGGAGGCGACGATCCTCACAACGGCGCAGCTCATCAACAGAGGTACGTGAATGTGTTCATCTCGTTCGCTTCGTGGCCGTCAAGGACAGTTTCAACATTTAGGTCATATTTGCTGCGACATTCAGAACCTGCAATATTTCTTTTCATTTAATTGCGAAGTCCGATTATTTTCTGTCTTAGATGAATAAATGCATTTTTTCCACAATTCTTTCCACCCGGCCACGGGGAGTGATAGCACTAAGAACGTACGTGGCTCTATCCCGATCGTACGTTCGCATACATTTGAGTGTGCACCAACGTAACTATACTTATGACCCATTTGCTTCACAGTATTAATTCTTATTTTTAACCACTCACTCGCGAATGTACGTTCCCTCTTATTTTGTGTAGTCTGTCGGGTGCATTCTTTAGTAACGTTACTTTTAATATTCAGTGACTTAGTTTCCACAATTGACCTTTGCCTGTGTGGCAATGCGCTTCACGCGAAATGTTTAAAACGCGACATTCATACTAGCTCCCATTTCAAAATTACAACACCGGCTGTCTAAGCTTCTAACAATTTAACAGGATGGTTACAATAGCCTGGGTATTTAGACGCAGTGATTTATACTGCTCAAGATGTATACATAGTTTCAAACTACAATACTTGTCTCATTGTGTTGAACTTGCCACATATGATTATACCTCTTAATGAGTAGATTATATCATCGTCTTAAATTTTTAAAATCAGTCACAATTTATGTTTTTATTTATGTACAACAGAAAATATTAAGACATATATACAGTCTACAATCACACGTTTAAGGATTTTGGCACAAAGCTAATTGTTCAAATTCTTAAAAAGTAATAATTCAGGTACACTAAAAGGACATTTTAACTACAAAATTAGAACTGTTAATTGGAACAGATATATTTAATCAGAGTTCAACATCTACTGAACGAAGCTATTTGATGGTAGATAGAGTAGCATTATTAAAATCACTTAATGGTCCTGGGTACTTTCTCAGAGGTCAGTCTCCTGACAATAGACTGAACGGTTTGTTCTTGACACCCACAACTGCAGACTGGAGAATCTCGGAGTCCTCACTCGTGCATCATAGCATTGCATCTGGCATGAACAGTTCTTACCCTGTTTAGTTCTGTCCATCACTTCTCTTCAGATCAAATCTTGGTAGACTGGCAGATCTTGAACATACTGATGTTTTACTGTTGCAGCATTCAGTCTCTTGCTCCACTCTTCTTTAAGGTCAA
This sequence comes from Schistocerca cancellata, assembly GCF_023864275.1. Taxonomy (NCBI): domain Eukaryota; kingdom Metazoa; phylum Arthropoda; class Insecta; order Orthoptera; family Acrididae; genus Schistocerca; species Schistocerca cancellata. The sequence continues at coordinate 361,739,648 of NC_064627.1, read as the reverse complement.
ACATCTTCCATTATGCCAGAGTGGAGTGCGTGATATCAAGTAGTCTGGATGATGTTAATTTAAGATTGTATGAACTGGAAGGTCTTGGGAGTAGTCGGAGTGATGCAGCTTCCACCATTCTCGATCGGTTGCTTCTTGGCGTCCCAATTCAGGTGGTGGATTGTTACTGATAATGGGCAGCCAAGGGGTCGTGGTGGATTCTAGTGTACCCTAAATAATTCTCATTGCTTCATTCAGAAGGCTGTCTGTTTTCTTCGTATGAGCACTGAGTTGCCATACTGAGGCACAGAATTTAGCCATTGGGTATACTAGTGTCAGAGCTGCAGTTCACAGAGCGGATTCCTCAGCAACTCAGGTTTAAGATGTTATTTCGGGCTTTTAGTTCCTGGATAGTGTTTTCCAGGTATCTTTCGTATGTTAAAGACTGAGCGAGTGTTACACAAAGGTATTTAGACTGGAAACTGGGTCTAACCCTCTTTTGGTAGAAGTTCAAATTGAGCTGTAGGTTTGCGATTCTATTATTTAAGTGGAATGCGCAGACTTCTGCCTTGGCTGCATTTGGCTGGAGTCTCCATGCATTGTAATACTTGTTGATACTTTCTAAGTCTATATATCTAAGTCTATATATCTAAGTCAATATATTTTTTCCTTTCTCGAGTGTACTGGTTTGTATGGCAATGGCAAGGTCATCGGCGCGACAAAACGTTTTGCTAATAGTGTTTGGCATGTCACTGGTATATAGGTTGAAGAGCAAGGGTGATAGGACGGATCATTTGGGAAGTCTATTCTTTATGGTAAATGACTTATTCTGTTCTTCAAATGGTTGAAATGGCTCTGACCACTATGGGACTTAACTTTAGAGGTCATCAGTCCCCTAGAACTTAGAACTACTTAAACCTAACTAACCTAAGGACATCACACACATCCATGCCCAAGGCAGGATTCGAACCTGCAACCGTAGCGGTCGCGCGGTTCCAGACTGTAGCGCCTAGAACCGCTCGGCCACCCCGGCAGGCATTCTGTTTTTGTTCAACGCTAACCTTAAAGTAACGGTTGGTTAGTATATTCTCCAGAAGTGTCGCAATCTCTTACTTGAGACATGCCTTTAAGCTTCAGCAGTAGTCGATTTAGCCACGTAGCATTATATGCTGCTGACAGATCAACAAAGGTCACCGATGTCTTCAGTCTCTTCTCGAATCCAGTCTCGCTGTAGGATGTCAAGGCTAGAACCTGCGTTGGCTTCTGAACCCAGCCAGATGCGTTGGAATTGTATTATTTATTATTCCTTGAATTATGTTGAGCATTAGTCGCTCGAGTAGTTTGAAGCACACTCTCAGCAGTCGGCTTTAACTTGATGGGTCGTGTACTGGCTTTCTGGACTTGAGGACGGCTAGTGTATGTGCATTCTTGAAGTGATGTGGTACTCTTCCAGTCTCGAGTACATCGCTGTAGAATCTCTTCAGCTAAGTTCTTCCATGTTCGCTAAGACGTTTTATAAATTCAGGGAATATGCCCATCAGTCCAAATGATTTCCTCATGTTCAGTGTTTTTATAATCTCGTTTATATCTATTTTTTTAAAGGGATCTGATAAGATGGTGTTATCATGAAGGTAGTTACTGACTTCATTCAGTTCATCCTTTACCCTTTCTTTGGTGGTTGAGTCGAGTCCACAGGGACCTCCTCAGCTCTTGATTTGATGTGCAATGCTAGTTCTGATGGAGTTATCTTCGGTTGCTGATTGCAAACATTGGTTGCAGTGGCAAGTTTCCTTAATAACGTCCATGCCTTCTGCTTAAATGAGTGAAATTTAAAATGGAAGTCAAGTCCAACAATTTCCGCTTCCTCGTTTTGTTTAGCTGTTCTAGTATTCTTTTACCAGTATCAGGTTTTTCAGTCTGTTGGTATTCTGCATACGTGTTTCCTGTTTCATCACCCAACAAGGAATGTAATATTTCCTGAGCTGCACCAATGATGATCCCCACAAATCTCTTGTAGTTTTCTACTTTTGGGCAAGCCAATGTAAATTGCTGTCAACCTTCTGAGTATAGTGATCCTAGTTAGCTTTCCTGAAATTCCATCGTGTCTTTATAGTAAAATTTATGGTAGATGTCTCAAGCTGTGTATTGATTACTGTAGGGCGGTACTGGCTTTTCGGGAATGTTATTTTCATTTAGATGAGGTTCTTATAGAGTTATGATATCGGTATTACGACCAATGGCCAGTTTGATCAGGTATTCACATTTGTCTTTCGATAGACCTTCTATGTTTGTCTTTAAAATATGGATACTTGGTCCAAAATTCTTCGTCATCTCTGTTTGGCTCTCAGAGGAGCCTTTCTTGCAGTTCGTTTTCTTGAACTGTTGTCTTGAACAGCCATGAGATATCTTTGATCCAGTATGGCTACCGGTGGTGTAGACTTTTCGCCATCCTGCCTTAGCAGTACGTTTCCCTGTGGTTGTCTACACATTGTACACCACTATTTACATGAAATATTTAAAATAAAATTTTTGTGTTCCAGGAAGCCGCTAGGTAGGCAAACTGCAGCTGGGACTGTGCTCCTTGATAGTCGCTTAGTAATATACATTGCCCGAAAAAAAACACAAAAAAACGCAGTATCTACACGGACTGTGTTCAGTAGCACCAGGGTATAATTGTGAGTACTGAGGGACAGTAGTATTAATGATTCATTTGTCACAGTCATCGATGATCAGATGGCGCTCAGGCGGCCTGTCTGTACACATCAGTTTAGATTTTGTATGCATTAACTGTGCTCAGGTTAGACGTGAATAATATTGACATCATTCATTCTAGGATACAACCATGTCCCACCGACAAATACATACTCCTGTTGAACAGCGTCAGCCATCTGTATTGGGTCGCACTGTGGACCTGCGGGAAGCTTGATGGGTGCCCCGACGGACTGCTGCATTTGTTGCGCACAGCGTATCGATGGTGGGTCGCTACTTTTAACAGTTGTTTGCGGGACTTTCCCTCGGCTGTAGAACAAGTTTTGGACGCCCGTGTAGTACATGCGCGCTTCAAGATCGACGCATTGTGCGAGCAGTGGTGGTAGACTGAATATAAGCCAGGGACGAAATAGGGGCACATGTCGCAGCTGTTGTGTCGTCAGGAACAATGGGAGCCGTCTGCTTGCAGCAGGACTAAGAACACGTTTGAATTTCGTCAGGCTACCACTGACACCACGACACCGCCAATCCTTGCTACTCTGGTGTCGTGAAAGAGTGGACTGGAAAGTGAAATGGCGCTTTGTTATCTTCAGAGAAGAGAGTAGGTTCTCTCTGTATGTACACGTGTATGGTGTGGGCCTGTTGAGAAAGATATTTCAAAGTGCATTCGCTCAAGACACATAGATCCCAAACAAAGCTTCATGGGGAGGTGGATCATCCGTTACAATTCGCGCTCACATGTTGTGTTTCTACATTGCACACGCTATTATCTCTATGCTACTGCCATTTCTTCGACAGGAAGGTGATGCGCTGTTTCATAGGGACAATACTTCAACATACGGATGCTGTAACGCAACGTTCTCTTCGTGATGTACAGTTGCCCTGCCCAGCAAGATCATCAGATCTCTCACCAATTCAACATGTGTGGGACATGACGCAGCTAGAACTTACTCATTCTCCGGCACCTGTAGGAACCATTACCGCATTGCAACAAAGGACGCAAGATGCTTCGAACATTCTATCGCACGATGCCATTTGGCGTCCTTATGATTGTAGGAATAGGAGAATATACGCCTGCGTTGCCACCAGGGGGGAATGCACTTTGTAAAGATGCGGCTGTTTGGCCGCCCTTTACATTGACGTGTGTGTTTTAATTGAACGATGAACTGCTTGTCATCTCACTTGTCAATAAAATGAACTTGTCCTTGAGGGTGCTGCGTTTTTTTGCCAGCTGTGTAGATGGGGTAACAATGACAGCACTGATGAATGGAGTAGCAGTTGTTGGTATTGTTACGAAGAGAAAGGCAGATAGAGGGTGAATAGTCGAATTATTATCCTGAAGATTGACACTAAGCTAACAGAAACTCCCGTTGTAGGGCTTTACATGCCCACAAGCTGATGATGAAGAAACAGAGAAAACGTATGAGGAAATATTGGAACTGATAAAGACGTGGCGATGGATAAATAATGCATAATCCCAGGAGACTAGAATGCTGTAAAACGGTACGGAGTCGAAGGTAGGGATATTGGAGATTACGCACTGGAAAGGGAAAAGAGGGGAGAAGAAAACTTCTAGAGGTCCACCAAAGGAATCAAATGGTTGCAGCGACGACGTCTTCCAGATATCACAAGAGAGGAAGGTGTACCGGGAAAAGACCAGGAGACAAAGAAGGAGATACCAACTGGACTAAATCGTGGTTAGACAAAGATTTAGAAATCAATTTATGGACTGCAAAACACATCCAGGTGCAGATACAGACTTCGACAATATCATAATGATGAACAGCAGTTTGAAATTCCAGGAGATAAAGAAAAAGGCATATATGTTGAAACAGAATATTGAAATTTTAAGAGAGAATAAGATAAAGTGGAAACTCTATGACATAGTGATCATGACCAAAGCTATAATGTCGAGAGTAGAGCAGAGTAGATGAGTGAAATGTAACAGAGAAGGAAATAATTAAGGCAGGACAGGACAGTAGAGGCGATGAAGCGGATGGTTCATAAAATACATGAACTTTTGTGTGAAAGGAAAACATTTCGAATGAGATAGGAAAGCAGCCGTATGGGTTGCTTGGGAATAAAATTAACAGATACCATCAACAGGCTAAATCGCTATGCATGAAAGAAACATATACACTGAAGAGCCAAAGAGACTGGTACACCCGCCGAATATCATGTAGGGCCCCCATGAGCACGCAGAAGTGCCGCAACATGACGTGACGTAGACGCGACTAATGTCTGAAGTAGTGCTGGAGGGAAACTGACATTATGAATCCTGCAGGGTTGTCCACAAATCCATAAGAGTACGAGGAGGTGGAGATCCGTTCTGAACATGTTGCAAGGCATCCCAGATATGGTCAAGCATGTTCATGTCTGGGCAGTTTGGTGGCCAGCGGAAGTGTTTAAACTCAGAAGAGTGTTCCTGGAGACACTCGGTAGCAGTTCTGGACGCTTGGGTTGCCGCATTGTCCTGCTGGAATTGCCCAAGTCAGTCAGAATGATCAATGGTCGTCAATGGATGCAGGTGACCAGACATGATTCTTACGTACATGTCATCTGTCAGAGTCGTATCTAGATGTATCAGGGATCCCATATCACTCTAACTGCACACGCCCCACACCAATGCAGAGCCTCCACCAGCTTGAACAGTCCCCTACTTACATGCAGGGTCCTTGGATTCATGAGGTTGTCTCCATATCCGTACACGTCCATCCGCTCGATACAATTCGAAACGAGACTCGACCGACCAGGCAACATGTTTCCAGTTATCAACAGTGTAATGTCGGTGTTGACGGGCCCTGTCGAGGCGTAAAGCTTTGTGTCGTGCAGTCATCAAGGGTACACGAATGGACCTTCGGCTTCGAAAGCCCATATAGATGATGTTTCGTTGAATGGTTCGCACGCTGACACTTGTTGATGGCCCAGCATTGAAATCTGCAATAATTTGCGGAATGGTTGTACTTCTGTCACGTTGAACAATTCACTTCAGTCGTCGTTGGTTCCGTTCTTGCGGGTTCTTTTTCAGGCCGCAGCGACGTCAAGATTTTATCTGTTACCGGATTCCTGATATTCACGGTACACCCGTGAAATGCCATACGGGAAAACCCCACTTCATCGCTACCTCGGAGATGATGTGTCCCTGTGTGTCCCATCGGTCATGCGCCGACTATATTACCACATTCAAACTGACTTAAATCTTGATAACCTGCCACTGTAGCAGCAGTAACCGATCTCACAACTGCGCCAGACATCATGTTTTACACAGGCGTTGCCGACCGCAGTGCCGTATTCTGCCTGTTTACATGTCTCTGTATTTGAATACGCATGCCAATACCAGTTTCTTTGGAGCTTCAGTGTACAAACATACAGAGAAGGACATCACTGTGAGAAAATCAATGCGGTCAACCGGAAGATTAAAAATATCTCTGGATAAGTAAAATATTAATATGTCAACCTATGAAGTGCAGATGGGAAAAACCTCTACATAAATAAAATAATTGAAAAAAATAACACAGAAAAAAATCTTTCGCAGTCCCCCCCCCCCCCCCCCCCACTTTCAATTCACCTTTTTGTCCTCACCCTGTCCGACTACTTTACACCTACTGTTCACTCGCCTTTGCCTTCTTCCGCCCTCCACTCCTACATGTCTGTTACACATTAAATAAATACATAGTAACATAATTAAATGCAATGTCACACAAATTACAAACTGTAAAAAAGTACAGTTTTAGATCGAAAAAAACTTATGGGACAGTTGGCAACGCTATACAAAACACGCGACACATTTTTAGCCAGGTGGATATACACTCCTGGAAATTGAAATAAGAACACCGTGAATTCATTGTCCCAGGAAGGGGAAACTTTATTGACACATTCCTGGGGTCAGATACATCACACGATCACACTGACAGAACCACAGGCACATAGACACAGGCAACAGAGCATGCACAATGTCGGCACTAGTACAGTGTATATCCACCTTTCGCAGCAATGCAGGCTGCTATTCTCCCATGGAGACGATCGTAGAGATGCAGGATGTAGTCCTGTGGAACGGCTTGCCATGCCATTTCCACCTGGCGCCTCAGTTGGACCAGAGTTCGTGCTGGACGCGCAGACCGCGTGAGACGACGCTTCATCCAGTCCCAAACATGCTCAATGGGGGACAGATCCGGAGATCTTGCTGGCCAGGGTAGTTGACTTACACCTTCTAGAGCACGTTGGGTGGCACGGGATACATGCGGACGTGCATTTTCCTGTTGGAACGTCGTCAAGAAGGTGCTGACCCGGGCGCCAATGGAAAGAGCAAATAGTTGATTATTGTTTCATTATATTAGCTATTGGAATTACAGTAATACTGTTGGCAATCAGTGGTGACGGGAGTCGAACTCTCGGGCACCTCCGTAGGGGCATTTTTTAAAAATCATTGATGAAAGTGCCTTTGAGTACTTGATTATGCAGACGAAGTGCTTAGTCAAGCTACATACGTGTTTGCATCCGAGTTCGTCTTTCCTGAAGGTATTATACGGACACTATATCGTGGTAGTTTTTGGTGGGAGTGTTTTGAACAATGGTTGCGTAAGATATCGGTAGAGGTCGGGCCTGAACTACCACTTCCAACCGCAGCAAACAGTTGTGCTTTAGCCGTTACCAAATGCTTCGTGTACTCCAATTTATTTTGTGTTGTGGGTTGCTTGTTTTGAAATAAGTGGAGAGACCAATCCTGGTGTATAAAGGGATTAGAATGCGACTCTCATCACAACAAAAGCACTCAGCGATCCCTACGACCGTTATGTCAATTCTGCTTTCATGGAAGCACAGAACACCGACGTAGGATGGCAGTCCTTCGAGAGGGAGGCGGGGCTTATCCCCCTGCACCGCTCTTCACCCCTCGGGCAATCTAAGTTCTAGTTGTTTACGGTCGCGACCGACTGCGATACACTCTCCGCATAGTATATGGACTGTGCACAAGAATCGCTGTTGCCGTGACACTGCCTGTTGTGATTGTTGATGATGTGGTCTTCAGTCCGAAGACTGATTTGATGCAGAGTAAATCAGGACATCTACAATTCGCCACCAGTACGTTTGTACCGGTTTCGTTGTATAATTTTACAAGAGCTTCCTTTCTACATCGAAGAATAGTTCTTACAAAATGTTGATTTTTACTTAATGCTATTTCATGCCTGATTTTTCGCTTAAATCAGGAAGCGCCGTCTTCTTGCACGTTTTCGGTTATTTATTTGTTTGGCACTGTTGATTCTTGACTAAACCCACGCTGCCTTGCAGAATTAGGCCAGTTTGTTACGTTAAACGCAACACAATTTAGTACTACCATTGTTTTTTATGTACACTCCTGGAAATGGAAAAAAGAACACATTGACACCGGTGTGTCAGACCCACCATACTTGCTCCGGACACTGCGAGAGGGCTGTACAAGCAATGATCACACGCACGGCACAGCGGACACACCAGGAACCGCGGTGTTGGCCGTCGAATGGCGCTAGCTGCGCAGCATTTGTGCACCGCCGCCGTCAGTGTCAGCCAGTTTGCCGTGGCATACGGAGCTCCATCGCAGTCTTTAACACTGGTAGCATGCCGCGACAGCGTGGACGTGAACCGTATGTGCAGTTGACGGACTTTGAGCGAGGGCGTATAGTGGGCATGCGGGAGGCCGGGTGGACGTACCGCCGAATTGCTCAACACGTGGGGCGTGAGGTCTCCACAGTACATCGATGTTGTCGCCAGTGGTCGGCGGAAGGTGCACGTGCCCGTCGACCTGGGACCGGACCGCAGCGACGCACGGATGCACGCCAAGACCGTAGGATCCTACGCAGTGCCGTAGGGGACCGCACCGCCACTTCCCAGCAAATTAGGGACACTGTTGCTCCTGGGGTATCGGCGAGGACCATTCGCAACCGTCTCCATGAAGCTGGGCTACGGTCCCGCACACCGTTACGCCGTCTTCCGCTCACGCCCCAACATCGTGCAGCCCGCCTCCAGTGGTGTCGCGACAGGCGTGAATGGAGGGACGAATGGAGACGTGTCGTCTTCAGCGATGAGAGTCGCTTCTGCCTTGGTGCCAATGATGGTCGTATGCGTGTTTGGCGCCGTGCAGGTGAGCGCCACAATCAGGACTGCATACGACCGAGGCACACAGGGCCAACACCCGGCATCATGGTGTGGAGAGCGATCTCCTACACTGGCCGTACACCACTGGTGATCGTCGAGGGGACACTGAATAGTGCACGGTACATCCAAACCGTCATCGAACCCATCGTTCTACCATTCCTAGACCGGAAAGGGAACTTGCTGTTCCAACAGGACAATGCACGTCCGCATGTATCCCGTGCCACCCAACGTGCTCTAGAAGGTGTAAGTCAACTACCCTGGCCAGCAAGATCTCCGGATCTGTCCCCCATTGAGCATGTTTGGGACTGGATGAAGCGTCGTCTCACGCGGTCTGCACGTCCAGCACGAACGCTGGTCCAACTGAGGCGCCAGGTGGAAATGGCATGGCAAGCCGTTCCACAGGACTACATCCTGCATCTCTACGATCGTCTCCATGGGAGAATAGCAGCCTGCATTGCTGCGAAAGGTGGATATACACTGTACTAGTGCCGACATTGTGCATGCTCTGTTGCCTGTGTCTATGTGCCTGTGGTTCTGTCAGTGTGATCATGTGATGTATCTGACCCCAGGAATGTGTCAATAAAGTTTCCCCTTCCTGGGACAATGAATTCACGGTGTTCTTATTTCAATTTCCAGGAGTGTAGATAATGACGAGGGGAAAGCAAAACGAAAGACTGCGATTTATTGGCAGAACAGTTACAAAATGTAATAGATCTACTAAAGAGACTGCTTACACTACGCTTTTCCGCTCACTTCTGGAATACTGCTGTGCGGTGTGGGATCCGCATCAGGTGGGATTGACGGAGGACATCGAAAAATTTCAAAGAAGGTCAGTTCGTTTTGTATTATCGTGAAATAGGGGTGAGAGCGTGACCGATATGATAGACGAATTGGGGTGGCGGTCATTAAACAAAGGTATTTTCCGCTGCGGCAGGCCCTTCTCATGAAATTACAATCACAAACTTTCTCCTCAGAGTGTGGAAATATATTGATCGCGCCAACGTACGTAGGGATAAATGGGCATCTTGATGAAACAAGATAAATTAGAGCTCGCACAGAAAGATTTAAGTGCTCGCTTTCCCTTCGCGTTGTTCGAGAGTGGAAAGGTGGAGAAATAGCTTGAAAGTGGTTCAAATGGCTCTGAGCACTATGGGACTTAACTTGTGAGGTCATCAGTCCCCTAGAACGTAGAACTACTTAAACCTAACTAACCTAAGAACATCACATACATCCATGCCCAAGGCAGGATTCGAACCTGCGACCGTAGCGGTCGCGCGGTTCCAGACTGTAGCGCCTAGAACCGCTCGGCCACCCCGGCCGGCGAAAGTGGTTCGATGAACCTTCTGTCAGGAACTTATTCATGAATTGCAAAGTAACTGTATAGACCTAGTTGTAGATGTAGAATGACTCACGGTGTTAAATATTTGATGATCAACTAGTGAAAAAGTTTGCAAAAGGTTTGAAATTGCGTTTAACTTTTTGTGGAAGTCGCTAAGTATTCTCATTATCAAACACTGGACCGGTATAGTCTGGATAATCTGCAGGTCGTTTTAACAAAAGCTAGTTTTTCACTCATGTCAGTGTTTAGGACCTTACAGTTGAAACGTCCCCTTAGAAAAATTTATGAATGACTGTGCTGATAAACCTCTTACATTATTTGATTTTCAAACAGCTGAGCAGAACTGAACGTACTCAGACATTTCGCTCTTTACCTATTCTGATCGCCGGCCGGTGTGGCCGTGCGGTTAAAGGCGCTTCAGTCTGGAACCGCGTGACCGCTACGGTCGCAGGTTCGAATCCTGCCTCGGGCATGGATGTGTGTGATGTCCTTAGGTTAGTTAGGTTTAATTAGTTCTAAGTTCTAGGCGACTGATGACCTCAGAAGTTAAGTCGCATAGTGCTCAGAACCATTTGATTTTGAACCTATTCTGATCAACACTAAATTGACACACAATATTTTTAGCCTAACGCAATTTGACTTTCAAAAATCCCTACAAAAGACTGGCCCTGACTAACAATAACCTATACCTTTCATGAATCACTTACCTCACAAAAACCTTTGTTACTCGAATTACTACAATACAGTGAGCGCCAGTACTGCTAGCTAAATAAAAGATTCTAACTACTGAAGGCAGTAACTACTGATAGGCATAGTCAGCAAATGAAAGATTTTGATAGAGAACAAACAATGTATTTACCTCAATAATGTTCCAAAGTCATCATATATACATATATCAGTTCATGATATCCAATATTACAAATTTACTCTTTCTGATGGACACACGTCCAGATCGTCCACTCTCAAAATTATGCCATTTCTCCCCCCACATCAACCACTACTGGCGGCTCACCTCCAACTGCGCAACGCTACGAGCTGTTCACATCCAACTGCCCAACACTACAATAGCAAATATTCCAACAATGCAAACCAACCACAGACTGCGCACAGCACAGTCAGTGATTTTCATACAGAGCGCTATGTGGCGTTACCAACATAAAAACCTAAACAGCCTACTTACACAGTGATGAGCCAAAACACCATGACCATTTGTCCATATTTGGAACAAAATACATCACTGATTCTGAGTATCAGGGATCCGACAGTTTGCTGGTAGGTTTGTGGAGGGATGTGGCATTAGATGTCCACGCACAGGTCATGTAATTCGCGTAAATAACGGGCCGCTGATTTGCGTACGCGATGATGGTGTCCGATAGCGGTGCAAGTCGGTTCCATAGGCATTACGCCAGGCGAATTTGCTCGCCAAGACACGAACGTGAGTTCACTATAATGCTCCTCAAACCACTGTGGCACAGTTCTGGCTCCGAGATACAATTATACTGCTGAAAGATAAAATCGGCGTCGGGAAGGACATCAAGCATGAAGGGGATGCAGGTGGTTCACAGCTGTCAGCGTGTCGTCGATTACCACGAAAGGTCCCATGCAAGCGCAGGAGAATGTCTCCCATAGAATAATACTGCTTGCACCAGCCTGTGTCTGTAGCACGCTGCACGTTTCGAGCCACCATTCACTTCGATGACGACGTTTGTGGAGGCGACTATCGACCTAGTGTAGCAAAAACGTGATTCACCCGAAACGCCGATCGTTTCCATTGATCGACTGTCGAATCATGATGGTCCCGTGCCCACTGCAATCATAATTGACGATGTCGTTGGGTTGGTTGGTTGGTTGGTTTAAGGATTAAAGGGACCAAAATGCAGAGGTCATCGGTCCCTTGTCGTTGGGTCAACATGTGAACACGTAAGGGTGGTCTTCTGCGGAGCTCCATGTTCAACCATGTACGATGAAACGAAATACTTGTGCGTGCACCAGCACTGTGCCCTTTCGGTAGAGATGCCACAGATCATCATCTGTCCTACTTTACAGGGCAGACAGGCCTCCGATCCCAACGTTCTGTGAAGATCCGTAGACGTCCAACCATTTAGCACCTAGTGGTAGTTTCATCGTCCTTCTACCTCGTTCCGTAGATGCTCACGACAGTAACACGTAAACATTCGAACAGCTTCGCTGTTTTCGAGATTCCCGTTCACAGGCTCTACGTAATAATAATCTGCCCTTCGTCAAAGTCGGTTATCTCAGTCGATCTCCCCATTTGCAGCACATATCTCGGCTAGGGTGTTCCCCCGTCCGTGTCTGCTCCGCTTACATACTTTCGTTACAGCGTCACGCGTCCTCACCGCCAACAGGCGGCATTCAACGCCGCTATGGGCAATGGTCATAATCTTTTGGCTTATCAGTGTATATCTCCTGAACTATGCGTCATACAATGATATATAATTTTGCAAGTACTTTCAATGGTATATTTGGGTACTGTCTGCAAGATGTGTTGCGAGTAGAGTTAATAGTAAAGAAGTAACCAGTCAAAACGCTATGGCTGATGCTGAAGTTTTACAGCAAGTACTTCGAAAATGTAATAAGTAATAACTTTTTTTCCGTTTACAGGCGGTGTCAGCGAGAAAATGTTTCGAAAAGGTTTGAAATTATCTGTAAAATTTGTTGGAAGTCCCTAAGCACTCTCTGTCTCGAACACTTTATGAATATTGTCTGGGTAATTTGTCCACCGTTAATTACGCTGTCTTCTGGCATGTACACAGCTTCTGAAACGATTACCTGGCATATCGTTTTAAAAAGTTGACGTTAGATTATAGCTCTTAACGAGTATATTACGACAGCATTTTAAATTTTTGAATTCGGTCAGTAATTATGTGAAACAATGAAAATTTATGTTCTGTTGTCTCTGAAAGCCGTTTGAAAGGCAACCTTAATGGGTTTTGCGCACCGTGCACTGTACTCCGTTTTAGGTATTCAGTAACAAGGACTGGGAAAACGTGTCGTCGCCATGAATTTTAAAATGTAGTGACTATTGTAGTTGAGTTTTATGTTTATTTTAAATGGCCATGCACTTTAATAAAAAGAAAGCCAGGGGCGCCTACGATGACAGCGGGGAAGCGCCAGGGACTTGTCCTCCTTGTTAGTCGACGAAGCTGTCGCACCTGCTGAGGCAGTACCGCCAGCACGGGTCGCCGGTCAGCACTCAGGAGCGCGCACCGGGATGTGTGCGGATTCGCCTACTGCACTATTTTTACGACGCAGTCGCGCGGCTGACGTAACTTCGAGGCCATCCGCCACACCCCCGGGACGCACCGGCCAGAAATACGCAGACTTGTAATCACTCACCAGCCGCCGGCTAATCGCGCGAAGGAGAGAAGTGGCGTGAACACTTTACCTCCGTTTATTCCTCACATTGTGACTGAACAAAAGAGTATATGCATCGACGTCATACGGATGCGCATACTACCCCATAATAGTTTCGCAGCTAAAGAAACATCGTATTTTGCGAGAGACAAAAGTGCCCTTTCAGTGCAGCTCTTGGTCTTCCAGCGGCCGGCCTAGGTGACCAAGCTGTTCTAGGCACTTCAGCCCGGAACCGCGCGATTGCTAAGATCGCAGGTTCGGATCCTGCCTCGGGCATGGATGTGTGTGATATCCTTAGGCTAGTTAGGTTTAAGTAGTTCCAAGTTCTAAGGGACTGATAACCTCAGATGTTAAGTCCCATAGTGCTCAGAGCCACTTGAACCATCTTCCAGCAAGCTGTGCTGATTAACCGGCGCCATTCTTGTAGAGGGGGGAGGGGTGAGGCGGAGGGATGGGGAGAGGAATGGAAGTTCCTCACTATCCAACCCAACCCCCACCCCCTTCTCCAAATATAACATGTTCTTCCCACTTTCAACGTATCACAGAGTCCTAGGATTTTATTAATAATAATAATAAGATTCATACATATTACGGTGAGGTGACAAAAGTCACGGGTTACCTCCTAATACCGTGTCGGACTTCCTTTTGCCTGGTATAGTGCAGCAGTTCGACGTGGCATGGATTCAACAAATCGTTGGCGGTCCCCCGTCGAAATATTCAGCCTTGCTGCCTATATTGCGAAAGTGTTGCCGGTGCAGGAGTTTGTACACGAACTAACCTCTCCATTATGTCCCATAAATGTTCGATGGAACTCATGTCGCGCGATCTGGGTGGCCAGATCATTCGCTCGAATTCTCCAAACCAATCGCGAAAAATTTTGGCCCGGTAACATAACATAGCTGTTTGCGAAAACGAAGTCAATAAATGGCTCAAAATGGCCTCCAAACAGCCGAAAATAACCACTTCCAGCCAAAGATCGGTTCAGTTTGACCAGAGCACCTAGTCCATTCCACGTAAACAAAGCCTACACCGTTATGGAGCCGCCACCAGCTCCCACAGTGCCTTGTTGATAACTTGGGTCCATCGCTTACTGAGGTCTGCGCCACACTCAACCCTACCATCTGTTATATCTGCCCTGTGTTTGTCTCTGGCCGTTGCTGGTATACCAGAGGACACCTGCCTTCAAGAGGGCGCTCAAGCAGCGGTGGACGAGCAAATACAAACGTGCTGGGCTAGCAGTAGGGAAGTGACTTTCTGGCAGCAGTGTGGACAGTTGGTTGTTAAGAGTTTACCAGTGCTCTGTAGGGCCAAACATTGCTGTAAGACGGCGGGATGACCTCTGGAGTGTTATGGGCGCTTTTGTCAACTACTCGACCGTTGAAGGAAGCAAGCCTACCCGGGGAACTGTTGCGTGCCCATATTGTAGACCATATGGCTTGGTCTTTTGTAACAGGAAGTAATGTTGGTCTTAAGTGATGTGTGAGTCACTGCATACTAGTTCCTTTTGCATCCCGCTGGTATTTATGGCCGTTTTCCAATTCGCTGATTTGAACCAAAGGTGTTCGTTTGTATTTTGCAACTAGGCTATGTTTAACCCATTTTGTGGACACGTATTCACCATTTCTGGTGAATGTGGATTATGATTTAATTTATTTGCTATTCACAATGTTACTGACAATCGTGACTGCATTTTTCGTGTAAGCAAGCCCACGCTTTCTGTTTAATCATTCTGTAAGTTACTCATATGTCGCATTAGTTACTCAGAGCTTGTCAGACTTCTTTAATTCATTGGTGTCTCAAATTTTATTAGAATTCCTTTTAATGCATTTACTGTTAAAGTTAATGGTAAGCTAACTGTCAGGCGTATTAACTATTCTAGGCCTGTCATTCTTCTTTAATTCACTGATGGCACTGCTATTTTATTAGAGTATTGTTTAACGCTCTCAGTGCTTGCCAAACTGGTTTTATGCAATGGCGTTTTATATTTTATTGGAATAGTATTTAATTTCGCATATACGTGTGTGTTACAGGAAAGATTAGCAATTATTTAATGCTTTGGTTGGTCTTGTGGCATTCACCAAAACATTTTGTAAATACCTCATACATCTCTAGAAAGGATATCTATTTTGGTAAGACAGCTGATCAGCTGATTATAGTAAGTCCGCATTTCTTATCTTTAACAGTTTTCTGAACTAGTTGCCTGTGTAATAATTATCTTGTGATTGGTTTATTTGCCATTTCTGCCCATTGGGCTTAGTTGATTCTGCCTATATATTTATTTTGCTTTGTCACTGTCTGTTTTCTTGTAACCTCTGAAGCTAAGCGTTTGCCTTGTTTTGGTGTTTTATATTTCAGTTATATATGACTTAATGCAACTGATTTCCTCAAAATTCCACTTAAGTAAATCGAAGCGTCTCGAGGAGGCCTTTAGTGTAAGAGTAGGCTGATGTTTTGTTCGGCCATTGAGCCGTAAAGCTCTTTCTCTTTATAAGACTGATAACGTGACTGCCTCTTGTGTGTTTAGATGTAAGTTTAAGATCCTTCAAAATACACACATCAAAAGAAGTTTTGCTCAGCTCGGTTCCTAGAGTTCCACAACCTGTACAGAAAATTGGAATAGAGATCAACATACACATCATTTCCGCCATTTTTATTGCTCATGAAAACCATACATTGAATGTTGTACCACCATACAGCGAGACCTGGTGGTCCAGATTGGTGCACACACCGGTACCTCTAATACCCAGTGGCACGTTCTCTTGCATTGATGCATGCCTGTATTCGTAGTGGCATACTATCCGCAAGTTCATCAAGGCACTGTTGATCCAGACTGTTCCACTCCTCAACGGCAATTCGGCGTAGATCCCTCAGAGTGGTTGGTGGGTTACGTCGTCCATAAACAGCCCTTTTCAATCTATCCTAGGCATGATAGATAGGGTTCATGTCTGGAGAACATGCTGGCCACTCTAGTCGAGCGATGTCTTTATCCTGAAGGAAGTCATTCACAAGATGTGCACGATGGGGGCGCGAATTGTCGTCCATGACGACGAATGCTTCGCCAATACGCTGCCGATATGGTTGCACTATCGGTCGGAGGATGGCATTCACGTATCGCACAGCCGTTACGGCGCCTTCCATTACCACCAGCGGCATACGTCGGCCCCACATACTGCCACCCCGAAACAGCAGGGAACCTCCACCTTGCTGCACTCGCTGGACAGTGTGTCTAAGGCGTTCAGTCTGACCGGGTTGCCTCCAAAAACGTCTCTGACGTTTGTCTGGTTGAAGGCATATGCGACACTAATAGGTGAAGAGAACGTGATGCCAATCCTGAGCGATCCATTCGGCATGTTGTTGGGCCCATCTGCACCGCGCTGTATGGTGTCGTGGTTACAAAGATGGACCTCGCCATGGACATCGGGAGTGAAGTTGCGCATCATACAGTCTATTGCGCACAGTTTGAGTCGTAATACGACACCATGTGGCTGCACGGAAAGCATTATTCAACATTCTGGCGTTGCTGTCAGGGTCCCTCCGAGACATAATCCTTAGGTAAAGGTCCTCAACTGCAGTAGTAGCCCTTGGGCTGCCTGAGCGAGGAATGTCATCGACAGTTTCTATCTCTCTGTATCTCCCCCATGTCCGAACAACATCGCTTTGGTTTACTCCGAGACGCCTGGACACTTCCCTTGTTGAGAGCCCTTCCTGGCACAAAGTAACAATGAGGAC
Source organism: Schistocerca cancellata (assembly GCF_023864275.1). Lineage (NCBI taxonomy): Eukaryota > Metazoa > Arthropoda > Insecta > Orthoptera > Acrididae > Schistocerca > Schistocerca cancellata. Next base: position 361,722,388 of record NC_064627.1, on the reverse strand, counting down.
ACGATCGAACCGCGGTATTGACCGTCTAGGCATGGTTGAACTACAGACAACACGAGCCGTTTACCTCCTTCCTTGTGGAATGACTGAAACTGATCGGCTGTCGGACCCCTCCGTCTAATAGGCACTGCTCATGCATGGTTGTTTACATATTTGGGTGCGTTTAGTGACATATCTGAACAGTCAAAGGCACTGTGTCAGTGATACCGTATCCACAGTCAACGTCTATCGTCAGGAGGTGATGCAAAACTTTTCTTGATCTGTGTAGTTGTAAGTAGGCTGTTTAGGTTTTTATATTGGTAACGCCACGTAGCGCTCTGTATGAAAATCACTGGCTGTGCTGTGTGCAGTCTGTGGCTAGTTTGCATTGTTGTCTGCCATTGTAGTGTTGGGCAGTTGGCTGTTAACAGCGCGTAGCGTTGCGCAGTTGGAGGTGAGCCGCCAGCAGTGGTGGATGTGGGGAGACAAATGGCGGAGTTTTGAAATTTGTAAGACTGGATGTCATGAACTGCTATATATATTATGACTTTTGAACACTATTAAGGTAAATACATTTTTGTTCTCTATTAAAATCTTTCATTTGCTAACTATGCCTATCAGTAGTTAGTGCCTCCCGTAGTTTGAATCTTTTATTTAGCTGGCAGTAGTAGCGCTCGCTGTATTGCGGTAGTTCGAGTAATGAAGATTTTTGTGAGGTAAGTGATTTGTGAAAGGTATAGGTTAATGTTAGTCAGGGCCATTCTCTTGTAGGGATTACTGGAAGTCAGATGGCGTTGCGCTAAAAAATATTGTGTGTCAGTTTAAGCACAGTCATGTATAATTTTTCTAAGGGGACGTTTCATATGTCGACCCTTAGCCGAGGATGACCCTGCCAGTATATCTCACTGGAATCTTCTGATTTTTTCTTGTAGTTTGTGCAATTAGTGCAGCCTTTGTTTATTGCTAGCGCGTAATTGTAGAGAGAATTTCCTTTGTAGTTGTAGTTTTTCATTCTTGTACAGTAAAACAGTTGTGGTATGCATGTAGATTTGCACCAAGTATTTCGCAGCTGCGCTTGCAATTAACGAGATATTATTTTCAATGCTATCTTAATGTGTTTTCTTATTTTGCTCTTCAAATTGTGCTTTTCTGTGTTGTCGTGTGAAATATTGTGACTGTGAAAAACGTAATACTAGGCTCCAAAGTAAACTGAGAAATGACAGTGTAGACGAAAGCAGTGTGTTAGCGTCGCCGAGTAATGAATTTACTAATGTTCAAAGTAGTAATTTGGTAATTGTGCATAGGGAAATGGAGCGGGCTGCAAATAATGGTGTAGGCAGTGAAACAATTAGTGAACAGGAAAGCATTATCGATCGATCGGTCGGCAACAGCTCGCCTCAGGAATCCGAAATGACAGGACACAATCTTGCAAATACTGTAGATTCAGGTTTTGCGTCCTCACCGTTTTCTCAAATAAGTCTAGACACATTTTCTCCTTGTCAAAATATAAATGTCGCCGGTGCAAATGCACTGCCGAAAAGCATAGAGGAACAGATTCCAGACACTAATACATTATTATTGCAATTAATGCAACAAATGGAACAAAATCAGAGACAAACACAGCAAAAGTTAGACTCAGTGGAACATACGCTTGAACAAACACGTGAAGATTTAACTACTGAGTTACATAAAATCGAATCGAAATGTCAAAAAGTCTGTAATGACGTAAAAACACAAATTTGTGAGATTTCCAACCTATTTTTTCGCGGCATGAAAATACATTACAGAATCACGAATTAGCCATAAAAGAACTGCAAACTATTGTTCATGAAAATCATGAGACCTTGCAAGCTAAAATTGACTCAGTTGCATCTACCGATTCGGTTACGCAAGTTGCAAAAACTCAGGAAAACTTAAAGGACACAGTAGATACGATTTCAACACAAATGGACACTCTGAAATTTGGTTCAGAAATACACACTGAGGAAATAAGTACACTATCGGAGAAAGTAGCCGAACTTTCGGATCAGTTCACTAACTTATCTGCAAAGGTAGATGATGATCTGAATGACACAAGACCTTTAGCCATCACTGACACAGAAGAGTATGAACAAATTAAGAAATTCAAACAAAATCAGAATCAAATTAATACGCAACACAAAAGAGAAATCCGGGAAGTACAAGATCAGTTGGCACAAGTAATACAAAAATTACATATTTCAGAGGACACTCGCGCTCCAACACGGGAAGAGGGACTTAGAAATACGGAAAAGCCACAAAGTAATAACACAGGGCATTTCGGAAATTATGAAAGAAATTGGCAAGGTGCACCGAATTTTGAGATGGAACCGCCGACACGACCTAACAATGACCGATATGCTACTCGCCGACACGATGATTTTGACTATAAGCTGTTCATTACTACATGTAAATTCAAAACATTTAAGAATTCTGGCAACGACATTCATCCACAAGCGTGGCTCCATCAATTCTCTCATTGTTTTCCTCCCAACTGGTCATTAGAGCACAGATTAGAATTTGTGTGTGGCTACTTAGAGAATGAACCAGCTGAAAGAATGCGATTGGTCATTCACGATTGTCACAGTGAAGGAGAATTTTTATCATGCCTTCCTCTCAGCACATTGGTCTCATGCTACACAAGACCGAGTAAAAAATAGCATCATAATGATGAAACATTTCGAACAATCTGAATTTTCCAGTCTTGTGAAATATTTTGAAGACATGTTGCACAAGAATCAATATCTTTCAAACCCATACAGCCCCTCAGAACTCATCCGCATTTGCTTAATCAAATTACCTGAACATTTACGACGTATTATTTTGACAGGACGTTGCAAAGACGACACTGAAGCTTTTCAGGGACTCTTACAAGAATTAGAAATTGACACTGACAATCGCGGGACGCGAAAACAGGAGCACAACAATTGCAGGTCACATCCGTCACAATTCCGTGACAACAGAAACAATAACTGGACATGACAAGTCTATTCTTACAACGCAAATCGTGACCAGAACAGACACCACCCATATGACAACCACTGGCAGAGTAATAATAGTTACAGAGAAAGATCGCATTTCCGTAGTAATGAATATGACAGAGATAACCATAGAAACAGACAATGTGGAAACAAAAACAATTATTATCAAGGGAGACAGAATAACTTCAGCCGCAACAGTTCAGCGCGCAGTTACGATTCAGGGAGAAATTCTCCACCACTTAACCGACAAGAAAGAAACTACAGGAACTACCGACATGACGACAGATGATATAATCGTAACGACAGACTTGAATTGCATGAGAACTGGCGAGATTCAAACAGAGCAGGGCACTCTCGACAAGGTGAATTTGTAGAAATCCCAATAACGACGCGCGCCAACAAAGAGACAGACAATGACTCGCACCGCAGGCAGCCACGTGCGCCGACTGGCTCAGAGAAAAATAACATAGACGCTAACCTTGAGAAAAATTTTTAGCATTCTTTACCGATGTACCATATACCACATGATAATTCCACTGAAGCTGGAGCTCTGCATAGTAGGAAGAGTAAAGGTATACACCATATTTCACATGTAAAACCATTTATTGAGAGATAATCTGCTTTTTAACTTAGTCTTTGCTACAAAATTCTTCACTTCACGTTACTAGTACTCTTTTTCAATCTTAGAAACTTTAACATGCAACTATGTTTTAAAGTTAACTATCCAGTCTAGAACCAAGAGAACTTATTTAAACAGAAATTACGAATGCATTGTTATTGTGAACAGACGTCACAGTGTTATTGTGTGTGTACATTCTTGCTTGTTAGTTGCACGATTACGTAACGACTATAAGGCTCACATACTTAGGACATTTACCAGTACTGCTAATGAGATTTTAATGGAACATTTTGGTTTACTTGAAAATACATTCTGGATTTAAAGTACTTTCTGTGAGATACCAGATGACACAGTGGTTAGTTTATGTGACAGCTACACGATCTTATCACGACGCCACTAATGAGTGACCATTTACAATGTTGCTTTTGCGGTGTTTCTGTTTTATATCTGCACAGTTTTTCTGAATTATTCTGGAATGTAAAACATGTTTTAGTAGTAACTTTTGTGGTATAGCTACAATGAGACAGCCTTTTTCGTAGCACAACAATGCATTACGTTATAGTACTTTCTTGATCACGGTAAGGTATGTAATAACTACGATATCTATATGCAAAGCATTTCACTTTCGTTTATGATGAGGTAAGTACGTTGATTTCAGCAGAACTTTGCTTACAGAGGACGATAACTACGACACTTCCTCAGAATTATCTTACAACAAGACGCACAGTTTAGCGCTACAGTACACGTATTTGAGTGATTAATTTTGTACTTAAAACATTTATTTTTTAAAGATTTTTGAATTACAAAGAAAGTTTTCCGTGATACATTTCATTCCATTGCTGTAATCTGTAACACCTGAGGGTATAATTACATTAATCCTCAAGGGGGTACATGCTTACTTTGTGTACCACGTGTTTGGCAAACACAACGAGCCCTAGCTAATATGGTATTTGCTTATACAACTTTAAACACCGGTACCATATTTCTGTAACACAGAATTACACAGATATCTGATTATTTGACAGAGAAACAAACATTCTTTTTCCTATGTCAGTGACACATGTTTACGCAATTACACAGTTGGATAACTTCACACTTATGAAATTGTATTTTGTCTGTAGATTGTGAACTGTTCATATTTTTTTGGAACCATTGTGATACTATGAGAGCTTTGAATGATGTATTTGGTATGGGATCATGATTTTTAAACTATGTTTGAGGTAGATGACACTATTGAAATGAGCAGAGAATTTTTTTTAGGTTTTGAAATTATTGGAGGAAGCTACGACGATTTTGAGAATGGACTGAGATGTTATGATATTATTACGACGACGATATGTATTATGCTGTTGAAGTATGTTTATGATCGATAAGATGATGCTACCGTATGTGAGGAATTTGATTATGCTATGTATTTCTTATGATGAAATATTGAAGAAGTGTCGACGAATATGTATATGTATCATAAGGTAAGGAATAATGAGTAGTGGTTAGGGACTCTGATTTGTGGAAAAGGATGTTGGAAACCAAGAATCGTACTTTAGAATTATGAAATGTGTGTACATGTGTGAATGTATCACAATGCCACTGAAAATTTTTTGGACACTGTTGTATTTATAGGAATTTGTTTCTACACATTTGTAATGCAAATTCTCGACCTGTGAAATTTTTTATATGAGCCTGTCACTGTAGCACAAACTGCTGTCGTAAATATTTCGGTAGGAAAGTTAAGTGACCTTCACGTAATGCGTGGTGGGCACCCAGCTGCGCGATAGTCGCCTGGGAAAAAGCCATTAGTGTGTGCCTTTCAGAGGCAAAGGTGGAAAAAAAAGGGAGGCCATTATCCTCGCTATTGACATTCCTTTGTAGAAGGCATTGCAAATACGATGTGCTCATTACTTGGAAACATATTGTACTTCATGCTACATACTGAAATGCTTATGAACTGATGGGTTATATTCTAACTTCTGCACACCTGATTATGACAAGTGTCTTTCTATGAGAGTTGAGAGAATTTCTACTAACTTATGAAATGCCACATGACTATTGAATGATATTTTTATGCTTCGCTTTAGATAGTTGCTTATTTCATTTGATATCTGGTTTCCAGCTGTGTTACAACATTGGTTTTATAAAATTAAATTAAATGCTAATGTGAAAACTTTCTGTCAACAGATCTGTTAAATAATAATTTTATGATCCACATTCTTCAAGAAAGGAGCACTTGGATAGGAAAGAACAATAAGAAGGGACTAGTAACAGTAACTGCATACATAATTTTCTTTTCAAGTACATGGTAATATTTTTTTACAATAAGTTGTTGTGGTGCACCACTTTAATTACATAGACATTAAGATGTGAATAGACATTTCCCTTATCTGCATTGTTGTTTTTACTGTAATGAGCTTTGTCATGTTTAGGTATAAGTTATTGCATTTGCTGCTGCTGCTGTGTGCCAGGCATAGTGCTACTGATTTTCACTTTGTATTACTCTGTTAAGCCCGTTTTACTACTGATTTATTTTTCTTGTTGCTGCACATTGGCTCATATTAGTTGTAATATTGCAATTGCTCTGTTAATTTAGATTTACTGTTGCTTGTTTTGCCGATTTGCATTTTTTTGTCCTTGCTGTTTGTGTTAATTTGTTATGTGCTGCTGCATTGCCTCGTCCCTTAGTATATATATCTGAGCACAGTAGATTTAAGTTAGCTTAAGAGGGGGTAGACTATATAAGAAACTAACTATGAAGAATTGGAAGAAATGCATTGAGAAACTATAAGAAAATGGTTTGGCCAAAAAAGTAGTGTACAGTGGAGAAAAACTAATTTTGAAAGAGGATGTGAACAGAATACAGAAAGCATGCTTGGATAGGATTTTTTTGGTGGAAACAAATGTTGAAATAAGACAAAAGATCTATGGAATGAAGTTTTGGGTTGGACTGCAGTACCAAATGTTACCCTGAAAACGAACCCTGTCTTTCCTTTCGTATTGTTCCGCTATGTGTTTATGTATCCTTGTGTATTTGTCTTTTTCCTGTCTTTATGTGTTTAGCTAATAAGATTTATGTTGTAGAATTTTTCAAATACGATGTTATTTTCTTTGTAAAGATGTTTAGACATTATTTAATCTGTTCTGTTTTGTTGCTCATATGTGAAGTTGATGTTTCAAAAGTTATTCTGATCTTTATGTATGTACAGGGCTATTACAAATGATTGAAGCGATTTCATAAACTCACTGTAGCTCCATTCATTGACATATGGTCACAGCACACTACAGATACGTAGAAAAACTCATAAAGTTTTGTTCGGCTGAAGCCGCACTTCAGGTTTCTGCCGTTAGAGCGCTCGAGAGCGCAGTGAGACAAAATGGTGACAGGAGCCGAGAAAGTGTATGTCGTGCTTGAAATGCACTCACATCAGTCAGTCATAACAGTGCAACGACACTTCAGGACGAAGTTCAACAAAGATCCACCAACTGCTAACTCCATTCGGCGATGGTATGCGCAGTTTAAAGCTTCTGGACGCCTCTGTAAGGGGAAATCAACGGGTCAGCCTGCAGTGAGCGAAGAAACGGTTGAACGCGTGCGGGCAAGTTTCACGCGTAGCCCGCGGAATATTGGCTCATGCCAGAACTGGAGACCGACAGCGCCGACTTCATCTTTCAACAGGATGGTGCTCCACCACACTTCCATCATTATGTTCGGCATTTCTTAAACAGGAGATTGGAAAACCGATGGATCGGTCGTGGTGGAAATCATGATCAGCAATTCATGTCATGGCCTTCACACTCTCCCGACTTAACCCCATGCGATTTCTTTCTGTGGGGTTATGTGAAAGATTCAGTGTTTAAACCTCCTCTACCGAGAAACGTGCCAGAACTGAGAGCTCGCATCAACGATGCTTTCGAACTCATTGATGGGGACATGCTGCGCCGAGTGTGGGAGGAACTTGATTATTGGCTTGATGTCTGCCTAATCACTAAAGGGGCACATATCGAACATTTGTGAATGCCTAAAAAAACTTTTTGAGTTTTTGTATGTGTGTGCAAAGCATTGTGAAAATATCTTAAATAATAAAGTTATTGTAGAGCTGTGAAATCGCTTCAATCATTTGTGATAACCCTGTACTTACGTCATAATTCTTGTAACACTGATGTACATGTTTATTTCTATTCTTTTGTAAAGGCTGTATTACTACAAATGTTATCTGTATTGTTATGTTCTTTAATGATGTATTTTGTACCTTTGTTATTGTATTCTTATGTTATAAAATTGTAATTGACACCAGTCCATCAAATTAAGTAACTTGTAAGTTACATTTCAATGCACACGTTTCTGATGGTCATAGTATATGGACAATATGTGAGAAGTTGGGACTATTAGTGTTTGGACGTGTGTTAATAAGTCAGCAAGGGACTGATTAACAGCATTGCTGGTTCTAAGGACATTTAAAAAAAAAACTTCGTGGGTGCACAAGTGGTGGTTCATAAACTTGCTATATTGTCTGCAAGACTTCGAAGGACAATTCCAGAAAGTTGTGAGTGCACAAGTGGTGGTTTATGGACTTGCTATATTGTCCACAAGACTCTTCGATGGTGATTGTGCACCTGCACAGTCGCAACAGATGGCTGCTGGCCGTCTCTACAAGGACTGAAGTGGATCTGCACCTTCGATGGCCCATCAGTACCATTATTTCTACAAGGACTGCAGTGGGTCTGCACCTCTGGTGGCCCACCAATACCATAATCTCTACTAGGACTACAGTGGGTCTGCTCTGTGATGACCTACCTACCAATATTCTTCAAAACTTCGACTGATTCTGCTGTGGGTTTGCTCTGTTGTGGCCCATTACCTGTCTGCATTTCAAGAGTCAGCACAGTCTTTTCGTTGGAAGGACAACGCTACTTCTTCAAGACTGCATGGAAATCCACTACTTCCGTGTGCATTTTCTTTTACTGCTCCGGCTTTGAGAAAAACACTGCAAGTTTACTGTGATGAACTATCTGGACTGTCTTTATGAACTGTGAGAAAATTTTAGCTTTTGACCAACATTGTATCGATAAGTGTGTGCATTTGATTTCTTTGTTATTGTGAGTATGAAAAAATTTTTCAAATCTGTATTGGCCACTGCCCAAAACAATTTGTCAATTTTTTTGTGGGGAGCATGGGGGCTAAATAAGTAGGCTGTTTAAGTTTTTATATTGGTAACGCCACGTAGCGCTCTGTATGAAAATCACTGACTGTGCTGTGTGCAGTCTGTGGTTAGTTTGCATTGTTGTCTGCCATTGTAGTGTTGGGCAGTTGGCTGTTAACAGCGCGTAGCGTTGCGCAGTTAGAGGTGAGCCGCCAGCAGTGGTGGATGTGGGGAGACAAATGGCGGAGTTTTGAATTTGTGAGACTGGATGTCATGAACTGCTATGTATATTATGACTTTTGAACACTATTAAGGTAAATATATTGTTTGTTCTCTATTAAAATCTTTCATTTGCTAACTATGCCTTCCATAGTTTGAATCTTTTATTTATCTGGCAGTAGTAACGCTCGCTGTATTGCAGTAGTTCGAGTAACGAAGATTTTTGTGAGGTAAGTGATTTGTGAAAGATATAGGTTAATGTTAGTCAGGGCCATTCTCTTGTAGGGATTACTGGAAGTCAGATTGCGTTGCGCTAAAAAATATTGTGTGTCAGTTTAAGCACAGTCATGTATAATTTTTCTAAGGGGACGTTTCATAGTTACCAGTTACATGTAAATCCTAAAGCGCCTTCACCAAATATAAAGTCTGTATGTTTGCCGATCGTTAATTCGGTTACACTGTGCCTATTGTAAATGTTATAAAAGTTCCTTGTAATGAAATTACCGTATGTTCACTTAATATTGGTCAGTGTTGCCGTAAACTGGTCCTTATGGCCGTGACATCGTGTTTGTTAATGAAAATTGTATTAGTTGAAATAACATCACCATGGTAAATATTAATCTTTGGGGTTAACTCATTTTTTGCAGTTGCTGTGTATAGGATCATACACTTGATCAGCTGATGTTTTTGAATTGCTTGTTAACGAACAATGCTGTATGGCAATTAACAGTTTTATTGCAGCTGCTTAGTACTTGAATTATTTTCATGATCTGATCTAGGCCCAACATCGTGGGGCGACCTTTGTTGTTGTTTTATAAATTATCATCTTACTCTCAAGCATTTCAACGATTATATTTAATTATGTATTTTATCACTGTATTTTATCACTGTAATAATATAATTTTTTTCTGATAGTAAATTCCTATCCTAGTATACTTTATTTTGTAGTCTCACTACTTTCCACTCCCCAATCAGCTTCCTACCGCTTCAGTTGTAACAGACCGAGGTTATGATTGAGTGGCAAGGTTTTCACCTGTGTAGTAGTGGGGCAGGTAATTGTGTTGTGTACCGTGTGTTTTGATTTTGGTCTTTCAGAATACGAAATGGTTCAAATGGCTCTGAGCACTAAGGGACTTAACATCTGGGGTCATCAGTCCCCTAGAACGTAGAACTACTTAAACGTAACTAACCTAACGACATCACACACATCCATGCCCGAGGCAGGATTCGAGCCTGCGACCGTAGCGGTCGCGCGGTTGCAGACTGAAACGCCTAGAACCGCTCGGCCACAACGGCCGGCTCTTTCAGAATACGATCAATAGGTGAGTGGTCATGGATCGGAGAGGAGTACTAGACGTTCTTACAAAGGCAAAACTCCAGTAGGAGTTGGTTATCTGGGGCGAGGAAACAGAGGGCAGCGTTATGGAGCTGGGACAATGCTTGCGGGGGTGCCCTAAGCCGTGGTGAAGTGAGTGGCCCCTGTTCAATTTTTGATAGTCTCTGTGCTGGTCTGCAAGCTAACATTGAGTTATTACAGGGTACTGTTCCCACCTGTGTTCTGGTGTTCAGAATCCAGGTTCATCCCAACCATTGGCCAGTCGAGTGTAAGTGACCCTAAGCAGAAGGCTGCAATTGAAGAATTGCATAGTAAGGTTACTCATTTGGAACATGAGAGCAACTTGCTTAATTTTTCAGGAGTACGTGGGTTGGGATAATGGTTCTGTTCTTGTGCATGTTGATCCACCACGAATGTCCGTGTCTACTGGGTGGGGCCAGGTAGAAGGATGGAAATTATTTAAGAATTTAACAAACCCCCTCTGGTCTGTGGTACAGGGGTCACCAGTTTATCTTTTGACACTAATGAACAAGTGGTAGTCTTATTACCGTTAACTGTGCGCTCACTTGACAAAGCTACCTCGTGCATAGCTGATTCTATATTTCTTTGGGTTATCTACCCACAGAACTGTTTTGGGATCTCTTGGTGTGGATGAAACATTGAGTGCATTCCGACAGAGGTTGTTAGAGGAAAATTTGTCCAATCGGTGGCAGAATCGCCTAGCGAGTCGATATTTTTAAGAATATGATGAAATTTCTGTGCAGTACATTGAAGAAGGTTCTGCATTAGCTGTTGTTCATAACATTTTGGAAAGGATGCGTCCATATGTCATGGATTATATTTTCTACTAAGCCCCAAACTTTCTGTGAGTAGATAGGTTGGTATCCAGCATCGAAAATGTCCGCTTCTGAGATAAGAAGTTTGCTCCAGCACCATCATTTGCTAGAAAGTGAGAGTATACTTAGCCACCTGTATGAACAACCTAATGTGAAATCAAATAATGAGAGGGCATGTTTTTGGTGCAACCATGTCATCCACTTGTTGCGGGACTACACAGTACCTCGAGAAAATGGTGGGCAGAGTTGAGGCTGTTCAGGCCGTCGTGTGTTTCTGTGTGGATTAATAAAATGTTCTGGTAAGGTGAGGACCTTGTACAGGCTGACGTACAATTTATGTGCGCTACTGTGAACCATGATCCAGTTTGTGCGCTGTTAGACTCTGGTAGTAACTTGTCACTGGCGAATAGACAACGGTACAGATAAGTCTCCAGTATTTGTAAGTTACCTGGTATAACAAATTGGAGTATGGTGTGTCTCATGGTTACTGGGACGCCATTACTAGTGTTGGGCAAGGTGTGATCCTTCTTGGAATTCTGACGCTCTCTTGGCGAATTAAATTCACCATTATTGAAGGATAGATCATTTAGGTGCTCCTAGTGTACGATTTCACTAAGCACAGCAAGAGCATATTACATTGCCTCGGAAAGGTCATTATCTTCAACTCGAGGCCACGGGAGATTCAGAAAACCACACCATTGCCCAACCTTCATAATTGTTTTACTTGGTTTTCAGGTGCTCAATGCTTTACCATTCTTGATCTGTATCAGGCCTACCACCAGATACCTCTTGCAGAGGAGTCAGGCCGATTACTCCTTTTTGCACAGATTGGAAACTCTTTAAGCGTAACAAAGTTCGTTTGGGTTGGTTACTGATGTGGCCGTGTTTGGAACTGGGTAACTTAACATTTAAGTGTGTCTCCAACTATCTGGACAGTGTGGTTATTTACAGCAAAACTTGAAACGCATAGATCAAGTCCTTCACCGTCTCCAGGAAGCTTGGCTGACTGTAAAATCTACGAAGCTCAACCTGGCCAGAAAAGAGACCTCGTTTCGCAGTCATCTTGTGTCCAATGAGGATGGACCATAACCTAAGTAAGGCTATTTATCAGTTCCCCAGACCCAAGGATAAAAACCGTTAGCTAGGTTTATAGAGATGGTGAATTTTTTCCACAAATTCATTCCCAAATTTGTGCAGATGGCTGCCTCCCTTAACCAACTGTGGAATAAGGGTGAACGTTTCTAGTGGTGCTATACTCAACAGGCATCCTTCGATGCATTGAAGGTAGCACTGGCTAGTACACCCATCCTAGCTATGTCGAACGTCGACGCAGAATTTGTCAAGCAGGCAGATGCCTCCAGTTCTGAGGTCCTGTGGTCCCCCAAGAGAACAAGGGAGAGAGGAAGCCTATCGGTTACGCCGTATTGTTCTGAGTAGAACAATTCAGGCTTTAGAAAAATATTCATGACCTTATGACGTCCCTCCCTGGATCTCATACGCATTCCCTAAAGTGTGTAATGGCCGAATTTTTTTAAGGCCATTAGAATAGATATAAAACTGCACTTGAAGTGCGGCATTAACAAAATCAATAAAAATGGCTAGAAGTGAAAGCAGGAAGAAGTTAAGGAGATAAATCATAAATATTTATTTGTAGAAGCAAAATGCCGTTGGACCACGGTTATCCAAATAAATTTGCGAATGACATTTATTCATAAGAAGAGGAATAGTAATGTGCCCGTTAGCAATTACAAAATTCTCAAGGTCATTACCGGGGTATTTAGATAGTGGTTGCTATGAGACAAATGAAACTTAGAGGTGTACTTAGATGAGAGGTGAAGTGCATTTTTACCCGGCGGTGACAGGGTGGTACCGGCTAGGATGAATACGCGCTGCAGACGGCTGGCCGTACCTCGGTGGCGGAGTGCAGTCAGCGGGCGAGGAGAGTTTGGGTGTGGCTGGAGCTGGGCGCCCCTCACTGGCGTCGTAGCGGAGGGCGCTCAGCAACCAAGTATCATCTCTGTCCTGTCTGAACGGCAAGTGTCCCACAAGGTGATCTCTTCACGTCCTACAGAGCTATGTCCCTGAGAGTGGCCGTACATTCAGCTAGCTGGCTCATATTCTCCTTCTGGCCAATAACATTATTTGCTAAACATTTTTGTAGTACCCTCAATCCTCAAATTCTCACCGCAAGAAAGAAGGACCACACACAGACCTAACTGTGGGTAGAAATCCCCCTCTGAGCAAGCTCCATGTCGGCAGTTAAGAATGGATAAGCCTATGTCCCGTTCATTTGCCGCCTCCACCTCCTTTGCTAAAACCTCGTTACACTTCAGTGTATCTTTTCCCACTGTCCTTTCAGAAAAAGAGCACACGCGGACGCTAAAAGGCATCTGCAACAACCATACCTTCGCTTAGCAATCTGCACGTCGTCATTTCACATTATCGTCTCACTTCCTGTAAAGGAATCCAGTTGCCCCCTGCTAAGGACACTGCAAACATCTTATCTCCAATTTTAAAAGGTGTTTGACTCTGCGTCCATCCCACTCTCCTCGAGAGTACAAAAAAATAATCTGGTGGACGATAGCCTGGATGTCCTGGGAGGTGGTGTGGGGGGAGAAGGTGTGCCTTTTCTGTCCATCGGCGCCTGCCTGCCTCCTTCAGGGGCTCTCAGGGTTTAGGGGATAGGGATCTATCCACAGGTGCATTTCAAGTGACTAGACGATCAGTATTTTTGATCGTGTTTTCCTGGGTGATGCAGTCGTCATATTCTTTAGAACGCAGCTTTCCTGATGGTTTTCTTTTCTTTTTTCGCCCACTTACAATGTGAAGTTCCTCTCCAGAAAACGCCTCCTCATAATAAGAATTCACCGGCCGTGTACGTGAGGCTGACAGCCAGCTGTGGCACAGTCACTAGTAGCGCCTCCCAAACTAGACATGTTCCAGCAGAAGAACCAGCAAAGTGTGTCCCACACTGTCCCGAATACACACGGGAAAACGGCTCTTCAAGCTGCATCGCACACAGGGTGGCGAGTAGATGCCTACAGCTTTCCAGATCAGTGACGTTATTTTCTGTAGTAGAAATCTGACTGACTGACTGACATTGACAGACTATAGCGGGATGACTGTTTTCTGGCACATGCTAACCATGTGAACATGTCGTGTGAATGTCGATCATCGACATGTCTCTCGCCAAATTCTTTGAGGCTGCCGGGATAGGGTATTATGGATAGGGTTGTCGTAGGCCGTATTCCTACGAGCGAGTACCTGACATGTCGGTATCTCGGCCTGGATGAAAGCATACTAGGAAAAGTGGACTGAGAGCAGTCAGACAGTGCATTCATAACACGGGACACGCCCAGCTGCTTTTGCGCCCACACCTTACTACACTAAGTTTGGTTGAAACAAAGTATTATGATTCGTAAAACTTGACTCCCTCTACAACACTCCACACAGGGATCATAAACTGCAGAACCCTTTTACTGAAGGTAAGTTATCCGAAATGGAAGTGGACCTAAGTAGTGTCATAAGGTTATCAGATGTACGAAGAAAATCAGACAGAGATGCATCAGAAGTAAGTCACATTATAGGATAGCAATGATCGACTTAAAAGCAAAAGTGGCGACAAAGTTCCCTTCAGTAAGGGACTCCCGCTTCGATGCGAGGAATGATACAGGAGACATGCTCGTGGAATTTGCTGAGAAGAATCGAATGTTCATCCTAAATGAAATATTTAAATAAAAATCCAGGAAAAAAATGGACTTGGAAAGGATCAAACGGAATTAGAAATGAGATTAACTATATGCTATAAAACAACAAACAAATGTTACAGGGTGTGTCGTGAGCCATGCAGCTCAGCTTCCTTCGAAGTTTTGGGGTCTGTCTGTCCTTTGTTTGTTCGCATCTGAGATTTTCTTGTTTGGGTGGAGGCGCTGGCCTCGCGGGGGCAACTCGATTTTAGTGTCGGTGACCGCGAGAGGGCGCGATCGGCAGCATGGCGGACGGAGTGACGGATGCGAGGCAGTCTCGTGGAGAGGCTCTGGCCGGTCGTAAGTGGCAGCAGGAGTTAGCACGCGATCTTCAGAACGGACAGGAGGAGGCCCCATCGGTTTTCAGAACGAAAGGCCCACAGGTGTTTGCGTTAGGTTGGAGGGGATCATCGTTTTCCACTAATAAGTGATCTTCTTTAACTTCTGGTATACATTCGAGTTGCAGTAGTGCTGTGATCCTGGACACGAGTTTGATTGTTACCTACTAAACACTGACTGATGGCTTAGCTGAATTTCTGAAAGAATAAGTCTGGATAGTGTCGCCCATTTGGCAGTTGTTCCATATTTATTCAATTAATCACAAGGCCTGCCCAGTGTTCTTTTCTAGATATTTCCTGACATCTTCGAGGTAATGTGTTGTTTCACTAAACTCCACCCTTGAACTGTGCGAGCTGCTGCATTCTCGAGAGTTGACCTAAGCTGGGCAGTTGTTTGGTTTAACCTTTGCGTCTGTCTGCCATTCTGGGTCTCTGTAGCGTCTCCCTTGTGTTTTGATTCGGACGGCCGCGTAGGGGTCGCGGGGCCTTGGTTTATGCCCGTTGCCTTTTGAACCCCTGGTAGCTGGGTACTTTCATATTAACTGTGGGTTCACGAAGACACTGTGCTATTTCCTACCGGACTTGTATTCCCCCTCCGGCGTGTATTTACAAAAACTACTTCTGGACAAGTGGTATCGAACCGACTGTTAACACACGCCTTAGTGACTTCTAGTCTGTGCGGCTGGTCTCGGCGGAGGTTCGAGTCCTCCCTCGGGCATGGGTGGGTGTGTTTGTCCTTAGGATAATTTAGGTTAAGTAGTGTGTAAGCTTAGGGACTGATGACCTTAGCAGTTAAGTCCCATAAGATTTCACACACATTTGAACATTTTTTTGAGTTCTAGTTTTGCCGGCGTGAGGGGTCACACCTGGCAGTAGACGACACCGGTCTGACTGGATGGAAGGAAGCTCGGGCCTGTGCCAACTGAGGGATGACGGCTCTGCAAATTACCCACCGAATCAAGAGTTACGTAAAGCAATTCATACGCATTTGAGAAATTGCGTCTCTCTTAAATGGTTAATACTTTAAGATTTTCCCTGTTTGTTCAACTGAAGAAATTGTAAGCTTTTAATAAGTATGGTGGAATCACTGAGACTTTAATATTTTAAAGCAATTATATATGTATTTTCCTCTTTGTTTAATTGAAAGAGATTGTAAGATTTTACTAAGTGTATTTGAATCACTGAGACTTTAATAGTTTAAAGTAACTGTACATAATGGGACGCTTGCCTTGAAAACACGTTGGTGGTGTTCCTTGAAAAAAAAAATCTCTTGCTTGTTTATCAATAAATATTCTGGTCTCATTCGGAGTTTTAAGGATTTGAAGACACATTTTAGGGAGTCTATTAAATTGTTTTTTTTTCCTCTTAAATGGTTAACGCCTCCCTTAAGAATTAGGCAATTGTAAGCCTTTTTTCAAGCGCTTGAATACCCTGTAGTTACGCTATGTGTTTTTTATTTAAATTCTTTAAACCTTGTTATTACGTTTATTAAAACTCTGGAAATGATTTGTTATTAAAATTTTTCGGTCTTGTTTAAACAAAGTATGTAAACCAAAGGCTGAAAGATGTTTTCCTTG
Source organism: Schistocerca cancellata (assembly GCF_023864275.1). Lineage (NCBI taxonomy): Eukaryota > Metazoa > Arthropoda > Insecta > Orthoptera > Acrididae > Schistocerca > Schistocerca cancellata. Next base: position 361,705,610 of record NC_064627.1, on the reverse strand, counting down.
TACCTTGCCTTGCAGTTCCACGTTCCCTTGGCCTTGTTTTTAAAACTGTTATTACATTTGATTGACCACGTCTCTCAGTTCAGAATCTACAAAATAAAGCAGAAGATACCTGGACTCGCAAGATAGAAAGAACTGAACTAATCAAGCGTAAAACCAGATCCATAGATTCCGAAAATGTGGATATAAAAGAGGAAGAATACCAATTGACATCAACAACATTAAGACTCTAGAGATGAAGATACGATAGACTTAAATATGAAAAACAGTGTTTTAACAAAAAAGATACTGAAAACAGCTAGAGGTTTTCAGGAGAAAACGGCAACAAACATAACAAAATTCCAAATGTCACAAGGCAGTAGGAGAGAAATGAATTGGCACTAAAAGATAACAGAAGTCAGATCGAACTAAATAAAAATATTTAGAAACATTTACGAGAAAATGTAGAAAGTATGAAGGGAAATGTATATAGGAAACAATCGAAAACAACCGAAGAATGGAAAAAAGGACAGGCCCCTAAACCGGATAGACATCATATTATATCAAGTCAGACTGTCAGATGGCTCCCCTACAACGAAATGCGAGGTCAGACTAAACGCACTTGAAGAGTTATCCAAAACTCTATACAGTGCGCCACCTGAAATGAACTTTCAAACAGTTGGCTGTAAACAAAAGTGCATTCCGGAAGTGATATCAGAAGAAATAGGAAAAACTATCTGGCGGGTAGAAGTGGAAAACCCCTGAGAATTATGTAATAGCAGCAGCACAAGGAGAGGTTATTTACAGAATACTATTCACAGAAAGTCGTCAACGAAGTTTCAGAAAGAAGCAACGAATATCAATTACTACTTTGTATGTGGTTTCTAGACAGTGAGCAAACGTTTGACACTGTCACAATAAAATTCTTGCTGGCAGCACCTGTGAACGAACCTACCTAGATCAGTTGGTTGGTGAATACACAGGATCTTTCAGGCTGAATAGTTAATATTTTGGAAGATTGTAGTACAGACCAATTCCAATAAAAGTGTTTCTTATAACACGAGTCCAACTTTTGTTCGCCGCAGGGATATAGCTGCCGGAATGTAGCCAAAACAAATACCCACAGAAGGGGTGAAGCGGAGGAAAATGATTAAGTTCAAATTTGATTTCCGTAGATTTCATCGCTGACTACAGTGTGCTTTCGTATTCTCCTGAAAACATCTTCTGTAGCTCTTCTGAGGTCGCCTTGGCGTTCGCACTATTCATAATCCGAACTTTCAATTCGTCTCTTCTGTTCACTTTTTCTTTGGAGACTTCGCCTTTCAACCATCACCATAGGCAAACATCTAAGGAGGTAGGGTCTGGAAACTTTGATGACCAAGTGACCATTCCTGCTCCTCTATCTTCCGGTGTAGTGTAATACACTCTAAGGGGAAAGAAAGAAAACTACGATGCACCACGGAGGGATTATCCGAATGGGACTGAAATCGATGGAAGTGATGTACAGTACAGACAAATGGTTACAATTTCAGAAAAATTGGACTATTTATTCAAGAGAATGCGCTTCACAAACTGAGCAAGTAAATAACTCATTGGTCCACCTCTGACACTTATTCAAGCAGTTATTCGCCTTGGCATTGATTGACAGAGTTTTTGGATGTCCTCCTAGAGATATCGTGCCAAACCATGTCCAATAGGAGCGTTAGGCCGTCAAACTCCAACGCTGGTTGGAGAGTCCTGCCATAATGCTCCAAACATCCTCAATTGGGGAGAGATCTGGTGACCTTGTTAGAAGAAGTAAGAGTTTGTCAAGCCTAAAGATAAGCAGCAGAAACTCTAGCCGTATGCTGGCGGGTATTATGTTCCTGACATATAGGACCGGAATGGCTTGCCATGAAGGGCAACAAAACGATCTTCGACGTACAGCTGTGCTATAAGAGTGTAGCGGATGACAACCAAAGGGGTCCTGGTCTAAAAAGAAATGGCACCACAGACCATCGTTCCTGGTTGTCAGGTCGTATGGCTGGCGACAGTCAGGCAGGTATCCTGCCGCTGTTTCCGGCGTGTTCAGACACCTCTTGGCTGGTCGCCGGGGCTCAGTTCGAAGCGGGAATCGTGACTGAAATCAATGATACTCCAGTCAATGATGTTTCAGGTAAACACATGTCTGGGGACGCCCCGGACAGCGATGATACGAACCTGACAGTCACACGCCATGAGGCCCGATAACCAGGATTGATAGACTGGGTGCCATTTATTTTCATAGAAGGACCCCTTTGGCTGTCATCCGCGGAACCATTACAGAACACCCGTACGTCCTCAGAATTCTACGCCCCGTTTTGTTGCCCTTCATGGCAAACCATCGTCGGCTTATGTTTGATCAAGATAATGTCTGCCTGCACACGGCAAGAGTTTCTACTGCTTGTCTTCGCGCTTGCCAAACCCTATCTTGGCCAGCAATATCGCCGGATCGCTCCCGAATTATTGAGAACGTTTCGAGCATTTTAGTTCGGGCCTTCCAACCAGCTCGGGATTTTGACTGTCTAATGCACCAATTGGACAGAATTTAGCACAATATCCTTCAATGGATGCCAAGCCAAACACCTCTTACACAAAGGCCTGAGGTGGACCAACACGTTATTGACTTGCTGAATAGTGAAACCCTTTCTCTAGAATAAATGATCCAATTTTTCTGAAATCGTACTCACTTCTTTGCCTGTACACCCACCGATTCAGTCACATTAGGATAATTCCTTCATGGTGCACCTCTTTTTCTGTCTTAGAGTGTATTTACATGATGTATCATTTGACGACTGGAATGTACAGGGACTCCGACATGTTGTAAGATGATACCCACAGTTGTAGCCAAAGTAGGATCTTGCAGTAATGCTGTAAGTTCGTTTTCAAGAAAGTCTAAGTAATATTCGGCATGTATAAACGATACAGTGGAATCGATCAACAAGTCACAATCAGTTGGAAACCCAGTTATGTAAACTCAAGCACAGCTTCACAACTTGAACTTCAAAACAAAATCGACAACTGAAAAATAAACCCATAGCACCTGGAATGCCAACACGTAAAATGAAACTTTATCTCTGTAGCTATCTATATTTTTGTAACCTACAATAATTGGACACATATGATACGGAATGTGTCACTTGAATTAATCTATACTACTACCTTCCAAATATTTATTATTCTTCCCAAACCACCACGATTAGGCTACAGCTAGGCTATGGCTTCCGTTCGATTACATCGAGAGAGTAAAAAGTTGAGAAGTGTAAAAGAAGTAAAACGGGGGACTCCGTTTAATGAAAACAATTTTCTGTGGGTCTGGAAGAGGCTTTCAGTTGATAAAACTGGTATAAAGAGAGATCGCACGTAAATGAATTTTATTTGAGCCACTTGAGATTTGTAGATAATATTGGTTTATTTACTTTGGGTCCCGAAGAAGTTCGGAAATGAATGGGGAAACTGAACGGAGCAAGTATGACAATAGTCGTGAAGATTAATTACAGTAATACCAAAATTATGGTTGGCTGGTTGATTTAGGGAAGTGGACCAAACAGCGAGGTCATCGGTCTCATCGGGTTAGGGAAGGATGGCGAAGGAAGTCGGCCGTTCCCTTTCAAAGGAACCATCCCGGAATCTGCTTGAAGCGATTTAGGGAAATCGCGGAAAACCTAAACCACGATGGCTGCACGCGGGTTTGAACCGTTGTCCTCCCGAATGCTAGTGAAGTGTGCTAAGCACTATGTCACGTCGCTCTGTCCAAAATCCTGTACAACCAGCATGCTTATAGGAATATAGTAGACATTAAAGATGAAATTATATTAACTGTTGACGAACGTACATACAGGCTGCCTCAAAACGAATATAGAGGTTTTTAGGCTTTGTAGCATTCAGCATTCAACTTGAAATTATAAATGTTAGATGAAGTGAAAGAGCACTCAAATAATTTTGATTGTACACCTGTCCACAAAGGGAAGAGTGTGGAACGACCAAGAGTGACTGAAGAAAGTGTTGAACGAGTGAGAATCCTTCACGTATAGTCCCAAGAAATCAGTCCGGACGGCTAGTCGTGAATTACCAATTCTAGTGACTTCTGTGTGGAGACTTTCGGAAATAAAACGTTGCTGCATGACGATTTAGATTTTCTGGATCGTGTCGTCTTCCGCGATGAATTGACACCAGCTGATCTTACCCGACTTTAAACCCACCGATGTCGCAAGCGATCAAGGTTTAGGAACAACTCACCTGTCGACTCGACGTGTGACGAATAGTGCTCACATCGAACCATTATAAGAAAAATTGTTTGAGTTGCTCTTTCATTTGGTAAGTTGAATGATAATTGATACAAAGCCTTGAAACCAGTTTATTCACTTTGAAACCTCCGTACTGGAAAAAACCTCCAACTGGAAAAACAAGCGCGTTGACACCTTAAAGACGTAAGCAGGAGATTAAAAATGTCTTAGCGTTCATTCGGAAAACTGAATGTTGTATTCAGAAGTGAATTCCCAGCGTACCTTTAACAGAAAGTCAGTAACCAGTGCATACTGTGAAAATCGTGCGTCAAACAACGTGTTTTCTTTTCTTTTTTTACGAGAGTCATTGGCTAGGTGCAAAGACGCTCTCAGCTTGGGTTTGCGTCTGCTACATCAAACTGTACGGTCTTTGCCTGCCTAGTAAAGGTATTTCTATAAGCATTACTTTGGAGGAATACCTGATTGACTAATCAGGTCTCAGTGCACGAGAGTTTTCACGAAGCGTGCCCTGTAGATTTCAGGGACAAACGCATCCTGTGTTTTGCATTCTCTGCTTCTGCATGCTGTTCTGGGCTGTCTTTGTTCCAGAGTCTTTTGGACTACACGCATTGCAAGATCATTGCCTGTACTTACACTGACGGAAAGAAAAATTCCAACACCAAGAAGGAGTTATGCGATCTAAACGAAAATTTGTAGGCGTGTTTCTACGTCTGAAAGATGATGCCTACTCAAATTTCGCGCCAGTCGCGTTAAAAGTGAGGCTAGTAGCGTCGCTATCAGGATGCACATCAGTTTCCTTTAAATACACGCTCTAACGCTTGTGAGCGTTAATTACCTTCGGGATTGCTCGTTAGCCAATGATGCCTTTAAGGCGACAGAGACACCATTGTCTAAACCTCGCTGTGTTTAAATGAGGTCGTGTAATAGTGCTACGAGAAGCTGTATGTTCCTTCTGCTGTATCGCAGACTTGGCAGGAATGTAGCCACTGTACATGACTGCTGGCAACGGTGATCAGTAAAATGTACGGTCGCAAGAAGATCAGCTCTGAACGGCTACGTGGGAATACCGAGAAGGAAGACCTAACGTTTTCGGCTTATGGCTCTCGCGCATCGTACTGCATCTGCAGCAGCAAAATGAGCAGCAGTTGGCACGACAGTGACACAAAGAACTGTTACAAATCGGTTACTTCAACGACAGATCTGAGACAGACGCCATGTAGCGTGCATTCCACTAATTCCAAAATGCCGACTTCAGTGGTGTCATGCGAGAGCTCACTGGAAGGGAGAGAGATTTGTTGTGTTTTCTGATGAAAGCTGCTTCTGCCTCGGTGCCATTACGCCCGTATGTTGGTTAGAAGGAGGCCAGATGAGGAGAGGGCCTGCAAACAACTTGTCTGCGTGCTGGACACACTGGAGCTGAAACTGGAGTTATGGTCTGGTGTTTCTTATGACAGCAGGAGCACTGTCGCGCGGTTATCCCACGCACCTGACGGCAAATTTGTATGTCAGTCAGGTGATTCCACATGTTGTGCTGCCATTCATGAACAGCATTTCCAGGAGGTATTTTCCAACAGGATAACGCTCGTCCATACCGTTGCTGCAACCCAACATGCTCTACAGAGTGTTTACATGTTGTCTTGGCCTGCTCCATCACCAGATCTCTCTTCAATCTTTCCTATATGGGACATCATCGGACCACAACTCCAGCGTAATCCACAAACAGTATTTCCGTCCCTGTATTAACCGATCAAGTAGAAGAGGCATGGAGCTCCCTTCCACAGACTGACATCCAGCGCCTGTTCAACACACTGCTTGTACGTTTGAATGCTTGCATTCAACAAGCTGGTGGTTACACTGGTTGTTAATGTACCGCCGGCCGGGGTGGCCGAGCGGTTCTAGGCGCTTCAGTCCGGAACCGCGCGACCGCTACGGAAGCAGGTTCGAATCATGCCTCGGGTGTGGATGTGTGTGATGTCCTTAGGTTTAAATTGTTCTAAGTTCTAGTGGACTGATGACCTCAGATGTTAAGTCCCATAGTGCTCAGAGCCATTTGAACCATTTTTTGTTAATGTACCACCATTTCACATCTGCAATGGCTTATCTCGCGCTTACTTTAACCTGTGATCGTGCAATGTTAATCACTTTAAATATGTTACCTGGACAAATGTATTCTCGAAATTTCATTAGTCTATATTAATTATATTTTTGGTATTGTGACTTCTTTTCAGTCAGTGTATAAGATGATTTATATGACGTTCAGTTTCGACGGTCATTTCCATGCTGCAACACATTGGAATTTATGGTGAGATTGTTCCTAACAAGTGCAGCCTGGCGTAATATTTCGTTGCAGAGTTTTCAGTTGCATAGATTTATCATCTTTTCCATCCAAGGTTAGTATCCGTTGTTCAAAGAAACAGAGGCTTTGTTCCATGTTCAAGGACTATGATCGCTATTACACTTATTCACAGGGGAATGCAGCCCATGGCGCATGATAACGTCCTACTTATTTAACATTATTATGGGGATTGCTGATTTAGGTGGTTTCCTTCTTGTTCTGACGCCGGAGGTTCGAGTCCTCCCTCGGGCATGGGTGTGTGTGTTGTTCTTAGCCTAAGTTAGTTTAAGTAATGTGTAAGTCTAGGGACCGATGATCTCAGCAGTTTGGTCCCTTAGGAATTCACACACATCTGAATATCTTCTTCTGATTTTTGTATTCTGTTTACTTTACTGCACATGCTCGTTGAAGGACGAGAGTAATATTGATATTGCAATTCCTTACTGGATTCTTGAATAATAACACGAAATCATTCTAACGTTTTCTTGATTTACTTGCATTCCACAGTCATTTATGAAATTTGTGATGCTTTTATGGTTTTTTCCCTCTTATTCTTATATACTTACTCAAATCGTGCTGTTAGCAAAACTACTAAATACGTTTTTTCTTCATCAGAATCGTTATCCAAATAAGTTATTATCCGTAATATTTCTCAATTCGCTTACAGCAACTACAAGGTAAGTCAGTGTTACCAAGAACTTCGAGAATTCATGTTGATCCTGAATATGTTTGCCCTACTGTATTTCAGGTTATTTTGTTGAAATGGTTCAAATGGCTCTGAGCACTATGCGACTTAACTTCTGAGGTCATCAGTCGCCTAGGACTTAGAACTAATTAAACCTAACTAACCTAAGGACATCACACACATCCATGCCCGAGGCAGGATTCGAACCTGCGACCGTAGTGGTCGCTCGGTTCCAGACTGTAGCGCCTAGAACCGCACCGGCCGGCGGTTCTTTTGTAAAAGGATGTCAGGGTCTGCGTAGTACGGTATTACATCCTCAGTACGTGTTCTGTCTGTGAGGAGACGCTTATTGGTTTTGACAGGAAATTAGAAAGTGTTATTATAGCGTTGCATTCATTTAAAATACGTTTCAAGGCCCGCTGCCCTCTTATAATCTTCTTCGCGCCATCAAAGCTCTCCCTGCTTCTGAACACATCAATCCAATTAAGGTCAGATCGCGTTAATATTCATTCCTGGGTCAAATTTTTGTATAAAGAGGGGCATATTTCTGTGCATTTTCTGTGTAATCGTCCCATTTATGCACTTAGTTTTCTTTGAAAATAGAAGTAGGATGCTTTTAACTGCCAGTATTAATTTACTGAAGTGAGATATGGTCTTAAATGCTCAAAGAGTTGAAAGATTGAGGTTTTTCCAACGAGCAGTAGATAAATAAATGTTGAGTGTGATCAAGAATGCACCGAAAACGAAACAAGTTGATGAGAGCAAAGACAGGAGTTGAAGATGCAATAGAGACAGGAGTTGAGGATGCCATAGACTAGGGCGAAATTGAAATTGAGATGGTCGGGCTTATGGCGAGTCGAAATAACAGCAGATAGATTAAAGTGATTTCGCGTGGTCAGAAAGGCCTAGTGGTAGGTAGACTGATGACGTAAAGAAACAAGTAAGACAAGACCGAATGTCTTTAGAAGTATGGAAGAGGTTTACATCCAGCAAGTCATAATAAATAGCTGATGATTATGATGGTGAATAAGAAGAATGTAGAAATAGAGCACGTGTCGAAAGACTTTGTAACAGAGTGTGTTACCTTAGGAGCTGGAATGGGGCGTACTTCATCATTAAGTGAAATGACACATGCACGTTTAATTCACTTTCTGGAAAGCTGCATTTCAAATACACGATGACAGCATCGTTGAGGAGCACATGCCACGAAACCACGGAGATAAATGACCACAAAAGGATAAGGCGAAAGAGTTCGCAACAGCCGTATGAAGATGTCCATGTAAATCCGAAACCGATTGTGGTGACTTTTAAATAATTATTTTATGTTTTACTTGTGGTTACTTCCTAATGTTTTAGTAACAATTTATATAACATACCAAAATATTTCTTTTGTTGAAGGTAGTTTTCTTTGCCATTTCGAGTGTTCTGCTGACATCTTCCATACCTCAGCGTCTTGTGTAATCTTAATCAACAGACTACTGTTCTCCTCAACACATTTGGTCAACACACAAAACTAGCCTTCATTCTTTCGAAAACAGTCAAATCTTTCATAAAATAAAATTAGTTTTAGCATTTGCTTTCGGTATCCAACAAATGCGGCACTCATTTTGCTCAGAACTTGCTCATAGTTTAGTCGTCACTGATATGTACAGTAGCATTTCTTCTTGTATGCTTATGACATCAGCTATTTTGTACACTTTTAATCGACGATCACCGAATGCGTTATGTGAACGAGAAAAGCGTGACAAGCAGATAAATAAATTTTTATGTTGACAATTATCACTTTGGATCCGTTTGATGCCATCCGCGGTGACCGAGCGGTTCTAGGCGCTTCAGTCCCGAACCGCGCAACTGCTGCAGTCGCAGGTTCGAATCCTACCTCGGGCATGGATGAGTGTGATGTCCATAGGTTAGTTAGGTTTAAGTAGTTCTAAGTTCTAGGGGACTGATGACCTCAGATGTTAAGTCCCATAGTGCTCAGAGCCATTTAAACCATTTGAATTTGATCCGTTTGATTATAACTGAATAAAACGATTTTTTTTCGTGCCACATGCATACCGCCTTTATAATTTCCAAGGCTTCATCAGTGGTCTGAAATACTAGTGAATCCGATAATACTTCGCGATTGTTAAATACGTGTAGGACTCGGATGTATGTCCTAGTCTCCGGTATCCGTGGGAATTGCATCAGGGCGCAAGTTTCGGCTCCTCGTTGCAACTTCGCCCACTTTGAAGGTATGGAGTTCGAAATTATAATAAGGCATATAGAATATACAGAATATGAATGAAAAAGAATCATTTGTTCTGGTTTTTTGTTTTTATTGGTTTTAATTTCTTTATACACTGCACAGTTACAAAACTTCATAATATACAACACTACTCGTTTTTGGGTATTATGTGGTAAGAGTACCGTACTGATTTTCTGCACAACCAGTTCGTGAAAGGACAATATACAATTGGCCGAGTGAAAAACACTTTGATAGGCGGTCAAACGCCACATATTCCAACCCATTTTAATGTCTACGTTTACAAGTGAAACCTTGATAGGTGACTGAAGTCGCTTGCAATGAAGCGATAAATCGGTTGCTGTTACTGGTAATTATACGTGTATGAGAGTGACCTCTCCAGCTGGTGAAACTATGAAGATGGAAGCTTCAGTGACATTATTTCTCACGGTTGTCATCTGCCAATGGGTACCATTACAAAGTTTCTGAAGATTGAGATTGCCTAGTACTGTTACAAGAACGTCAGCCTTAAGCCTCCAACTGTTTGACGGAAAGCCAGCTGCCTTTAGTGGATTTAGAAATTCCTTTGTATGTTGAGCTCCATCTTCAGTGGTAACTAAAGTATTGATTGACTGGTGTTCCTTATGCTTTTCTATTACTTTTTCCAAAATAATATTGTTTATTTCAGAATCAAAAACATTGCTCTTTCACAAAACCAAAGACATGGATACTGTAAATATCGTTGACGTTGAGACGAACATTATAAATTAAATAATCAGCTATTGGCATAGTGTAACAACATTTACATAGCCATGCTCATGAGGTATTCTTCCATTTCTAACACTCAGTAATGGTGACTAAATATCACCATCTTCAAGGTGAACTCTCAATAAATTGGTCAGGATCATTGGTGTATCGAGTATGAGAGATACTTCTACAACTCCTGTAGTTTTAATCAGCGAACGGTTAGAATTACAAAGCTTCGGACGATTCAAATTGCATTGTAGACTCTAATCAAAGCCGATCAGCCATAAATATCAATTTCCTAGCATACAGATTTTCTGGTAAAATCGACTGCGAGGAAGAAAGCAAAACAGCATATAAATTTTTTATTACTAAAATATGCGGAGAAACTAAAAATAAGAGAGACAATTTGTCTAGTGTTTGAAATTCTCTGTTGCGAGAAAGAAAACGAAACCTCACATTTTCACAGCACAGCATTTTTTCCCGGAGTTGGTGCTAAAAGAACACCAGTACGTTCTTGTTTAAATTCATAGCCTATGTCTGTCCCAGAGTTTACTGGAGTATAGTGTAAAATTTCGAAGTAATTCGGGTAAGTACTTTTCGAAATTTTTGCTAACTTTTCCACTTTATACAGGATAACATCCGTACTAATTAACCCATCAACTTACTAATACTTTACCTCATAGTCGACCCTATATTTCCTATTTAAATTTACGAAAATCAGCATATTTTATCTTACAGACTTTTCTTAAAATAATATAATTTTTGATAGGAAGTCATAATAAATCTATCGTCACAATTTATTGAAGTGATGAGAACTGAAGATAATACTGTTTTAGAAGTTTCTATTGGTCTGGTATACACGAAAAAATACAGGCATGTGCAATGCCAGTAGACATTTCTCACACTCATACTGTGTATGACCTCTTCTTCCTTGCTTTGCGCACTACACAATTTGTGGCGGCTTTTTTTCTTTATGAGACTGCAGGGGTGGGGGGGGGGGGGAGAGGGGGTAAATATAATAAAACCTGAAAACGATTTCTCTTAACTCGCAAAATATTGAAAGAAATCGAATGTTACACACCACTAAATAGATCGATCTCTCAACTTTCAAATGGTACATAACAGGTTTTACCATCTATAAACACAGAAGAAGAAACACTAGGAAGAAACTATAGCTGCTCAACCCGACTCACAGCCGGCAATGTAATACCGAGCTTGAAACCTGCGGCCGCCGTAGGCCGGCTATATAAACCAAAGGGCTTAAGTCGGAAACCGTGCAACGTATCGAATTTTTTCTTAACAATTATTTCCTAGCCCACCCTATCCTGCAACGCCCTTACAAGCTTTTCAGACAGTTATGTTATAGGTCTATTCTGGATGTTGTTGTGAACTGTTCTAAGTTATTGTCAATTAAAATTATCGAAAGTCAGTTTTTGATGTGATTTCTCCCCATCCCACCTCCCCTCTCTCTCTCTCTCTCTCTCTCTCTCTCTCTCTCTCTCTCGCGCGCGCGCGCGCGCGCGCGCGTGTGTGTGTGTGTGAGGTCAACGAAAGTTAAGGATAAATAAAGAAATAAAGGTACACACTGTATAAGAAAAAGAGCACTGTTCCATGGAAACCTAAAAAGGCTGAATTCGATAATACTACCTAAACAGATATTGCACATATTTCATCGGGGATACAACAAACATGAATTTTTCCCGGTCAGTGTGAGACTGATGCAAGGCGAGAAAAATCTATAAACAGAAAAATCTGCAGAGATTCCGTAATCCACTTTAGAAGCTTCCTAGAGAAAACAACTGATAAACATAACTACTTAAACAACAAAGAGAAGCTTCCACACACACGATTGACCCAGGGCTGGACGGAAAGTTACGTGGTGTGGTCCCAAATGGAATAGAAATAATAGCAATATAAATTTTCAAGTGATGTCATATATCTGAGTATACGCGAATACAGTATTTTTGCAATTCAGGTACACATGAAACGTTATAATAATAATAATCATCATGAGCCATTTCGTTCCCTGATGAACGAGACCTTTTCTAGGCTTCTCCTTGGACTGCGGTCTTCAACTAGGCACATCCACCATGTCGCTCCTGCATGATTCCTAATCACTCTCTATTAGACTGTCTTTTCGCTCTGTCCTCTTGTGAATCAGCAAAGTACTTCCTGGATCTATCTACTACCCATTTGCCCACCTATATACACCGCCAACTCAGTCTGATTCCATTATACCCATCGTTACTTACACCATTGCAGTTTTATTCCCGATTCAATTATTTATTTTCTGTCTCGCCTGATAGTACCCGTCACACGTTTCACAATAACTCGCTTAGTAAATCTCAGTTTATGAATGCTTTTCACATTACTAGTCCGTCACTGTATCAGATCAGAACTGGCGCTACACTGTGTGACACTAACACAGTGTCACATATTACATTCAACTGTACATAAGCAATATTGTTATCTTCGCCTACTTAGTGTTTTACACTGATTACTTGCTGAGGATCCAGTGTAGCCCAGGTGTGTACTTATTTCTGCCTTCTATCATCTCCTCCTTCCCCTCTCCCTGACCACCTTCTCCTCTTCTCCTCATTCCCCCCACCCTCTCTGTCCATCTCCTTCACATCCCTCTCTCCGCCAACCTCCTCCACCCCTCCCACTCTCTGTCCATCTCTTCCTGCCTTTCTTTCTGTCTATCTGATCCTCCTCCTTCTCTGTTCATCTTGTTCCTGCCCCTCTTTCTATCCATTTGTTCCTTCCCTCTCTGTCCATTTCCTCCTCCCCCTCTCCCTGTCCATATCCTCCTCCTCCTCTCGCTGTTCATGTTCCCCTCCCTCCTCTCTCTGTCCATCTCATCCTCTTTCCTTTCTCTGTCCATTTTCTCTCTCTGTCCGTGTCCTCCTCCCCCTCTCTGTCCATCTCCACCTCTCCAATATCTCCGCCTGCCACTTCCTTCCCTTTGTCTCTGTCTGTCTCCTCCTCTTTTCTTTCTCTGTCCACCTCTTCCTCTCTCCTTTCTTTATCCATCTCCTCCTCTCCCCTCTATCAGTTCATCTCCTTCACTTTCTTTGTCAATTTCCCCTTCCCCTATCTCTGTCCATTTCTTCCTCCCCATAATTTGTGTACGTCTCCTCCTTCCTCCTCTGTGTCTGTCTACTTCCTCCTTCTCCTTCTCTCCCCACACTATCACCACACCCCAGTAGGAGATTGCAAGTCCATACATCCACAGTATTTCTTTCCAAGTAGTAAGTAATATGTATACCAACTTCGGTTGAAATCGATACACCGACTTAGGCGGAGCGTTCTATCTACGGCTTAGTCCGCATACACGTATGTCACGGATATTTCAGAAATTTCATATGTATCTGCATACGTACTTCATCTGTATCTCTAGCGAATTTCGCCCTCGATTTCACTTTACGCACCTCAGTGTTTATGACATAACATCTCCTGAACCATGCATCGTACAATGATATAATTATGCAAGTACATTTGGCGGCATATGTGGCTACTGCCTGCGAGTTGTGTTGCCAACAGAGTTAGTAGTAAAGAATTAATACACTGATGCGAAAAAAGTCATGGTATGCCTTCCAAAAATCATGTCGGACCACCTATTGCCCGGCGTAGTGCAGCAACTCGACATGACGTGGATTCAACATGTCATTAGAAGTCCGCCGCAGAAATATTGAACCATGCTGCCTCTATAGCCGTTCATAATTGCGAAAGTGTTGCTGGTGCAGGATGTTCTGCACAAGCGGACCTCTCCTTATGTCCCATAAATGCTCAATTGGATTCACGTCGGGTGTTCTGGGTGGAAAATCTTTCACTCGAATTCTCCAGAACGTTCTTCAAACCAATCACGAACAACTGAGGCCCGATGACATAACATCGTTGTTTGGGAACGTAAAGTCCGCGAATGGCTGAAAATGACTTCCCAGTAGCTGAACATAACCATTTCCAGTTAATGATTGGTTCAGTTGGATCACAGCACCCAATTGATTCCATGTAAACACATCCCACACCATCATGGAGCCACTACCAGCTTGCACAGTGGCTTGTAGACAGTTCGGGTCCATGGCTTCGTTGGGTCTTCACCACACTCGAACCCTACTATCAGTTCTTCTGACCAGGTCACGGTTTCCCAGTCGTCTAGAATCCAGCCGATTTGGTCACGAGCCCAGTAGAGGAGCTGTAGGCAATGGTGTGCTGTTAGCATAGGTACTCGCATCAGTCGTCTGCTGCCATAGCCCATGAACACCCAATTTCGCCGCTCTGTCCTAACGTAAACATTTGTCGTACGGCCCACATTAATTTCTGCCCTTATTTCACGCAGTGTCGCTTGTCTGTTAGCACTAACATCTCTATGCAAACGCTGCTGCTCCCGGTTGTTAAGTGAAGGCCATCAGCCACTGCGTTGTCCGTGGTGAGAGGTAATGCCTGAAATTTTGAATTCTCGATAAATTTTTGACACTGTGGACCTCGAAATATTGAATGACCTAACGATTTCAGAATTGGAATGTCCCATGCGTGTAATTTCAACTACCATTCCCCGTCCGTGTGACCATAATCACGCTGGAAACCTTTTCAGTGACTCACCTGGATACAAATGACAGCTCCGCCAATGCACTGCCCTTTAAACCTAATGTACGCGATACTACAGCCATTTGTATATGTGCATGTAGCTATCCCGTGACGATTGTCACCTCAATGTAAATTTAAATATCACACATGATGCAGAAGCTCTTCATGCACTTGTGTTTATAAGGTTTTCTTTCCTGAACTATGTGTCGTACAATGATATTATTTTGCTGGTACATTCAGTGGTATATGTGAATATTTTCTGTGTCGCGAATACAATTGCTAGTAAAGAAGTAATGAATTAAAATGCCATGCCTTATGCGGCAGTTTTACTGCAGCACAGCGAAAATGACTAATCGATAAACATTTTTACTTTCATCATTTCGTGGGTGTTGTCAGCGAGAAAAGTTCCGTAAAGGTTTGAAATTATGTGTAAATTTTGTGACAAGTCACTAAGTGCTCTAAGTCTCAAGTACTATATGAATAAAATTTATGTATTCGCGTGTCATGGGCTAACTCTCTTTTTCACCTGCATCCCCATTCCTTTGATTGGTAGGTGCTTCTTACCACACAGCGATTCTTTCCAGATAGTAAATAATATGTATACCAATTTTGGTTGATATCTGTCCAGTGGTTTAGGAAATACGGAATATACGTACATATAAACATACATACATACGTACATTTTTACCAGAATGAAAAATGTTTCTATCATAATACAATAAAGACGAAAGTGTCTTGGGCGGCGTTAGGAATTTAAAAGAAGGGAACTAGCTTCTCGACTTATCTGTCAGCTTCAAAGACATTTAAATAACAACGTCTTTACATATTCTTGCTTTTTCACTTGTTAGTGTTAGTACCTATCTCGTATAATGCAACCTGTGAAGTAAAGTAACAAGATACATGATGTCATGCCACATGCCATCTTGTCATTCAACATGGCCTTTGTCACGTTGTGCAATATGACACAACTTGTCATTAAAGTTTAGGATGTATCCATCCCCTCTCCCCATCCAGAAATCAAAAAAGTGTTATAGCGTCCCCAGCCTTCCCCAGGAACTAATCCATTCTCAGAAATTTAATCCCCCAGGAAACTTTTTTTTAGCTATTACATGTATGCTCTTCAGCCATATGGTAATATATATTGTTTACTATGGCTGGTGAATCTCCTGAATTTTGGGCACAGGATTAGGGGCAATAGCCTGTAAGTCAAAAGACGCAAATGTGCCAACAACATGCAGCCAAGAGAGTTCACTGCGCTGGGGAAGCGGGTTTAACTCGTAAAAAAGTGTGAATATGTCAAGATCTTTCGATTAAAAATCCCTTGAAGCAGCCCTGGACATATTCACCTTTTTTGTGCTATGATAGAAGCATTTTTCATTCTGGTTCTCAATTTTTACACTACCATAATTTTGACCTTAGACTGCTATAGCTTGGCAGCCAGTGTAGATTTTTTGTTGACTACGGCGACGACTAACCAGGTAAAGGTTTTCTACTGTCTTTCGAACCATGTTGGTGATATCGTGGAAATGGACAAAACTTTTGCAAAACAACAGGACGATCATTAATTACATGTATTTGTCTGCCTTCTTACGAAATCTGGAACGATTCGCACAAGTTTGAAACATTCGTGTGGTGCGCTTAAAAACCTCACAAAAAGACGTTTTCTTGCACGTAAAATCTGAATAAAGCTAGATGTTTGAAAGTGACTTTTAAATTTCATCGCAAGAATGCATTCTTTTATTTGATTCATTTGAAATCGTTTCCGCGCTTTCACATCATGTGAGAACCAATTTTACGCGTCACAATACTCTTCACTTCAAACCATTGTATCTCGACAACAGATAAAAATTACTGAATAAAAAACTTCTTTATGAACCTATACCTATCATCGTGCAAAGTCTGAATCTATTCGAAGAAGTTTAAAATATAAAAGAGGTGCGTTTCAGAGGTCTCCCAGAAAAACGCGTTTCATGCATGTAAAGCCCAAACGAAGCAAAATACTTTCAAAGTTTTAAAACTTACCTTAGACCAAGGTCCGATACACCGATGGACCAAATTTGAAGTATAAGTCTCGCTCCAGTTCGGAGTTAGTTAAGAGCGACTGCCTTTGCACGTAAAATTCGAACGGTGCACATATTCGTACAAAAGGTGTCATTAGCTGAGCATTAATTTCAGCCCCATTAACATCTTTTGGAAAAGGAATCAATCGACTCGCACAGTTTTCCTGGACGCCGGCTCTGGTTCGTTGTTCAATCTTTGCATAATATGCTCAACGTAGCTACGGTAAGACAGATGTTCGACGGACTATAGAAATGGCTGCTGGTCCGAGACAAATCGAAAACTTTGTACCCCATGTTCCTAGATCAAATAGGAACCAAGCACCAAAACTCCAAACTACGATACTGCGCGCGGCCTTTTCATACATACACTCAAGATTTATTGTTGCAACAGTGCATATGAAGTACATGTAATAATAACATTTACAGATCAATAGTAAAAGCGGTTCTGCGGTACCACGCATCGACCCATGCTGAAACGACCATAATAGAAAGCGGTGTAGCCTCCACGGGTGACATTGGAGACGCATCCACTCGATTGTACACATGGAAAATCCAGTCCTGGCCTGCTCGAACTGTTCACGAAGTTCTGTAGCATTGTTGATTGACGAGCTATAAGAGTCAATTCTCGTCCCATCGTATTCCACACGTGTCGACTGGAGACAAGTCCGGAGATCGTGTTGGCCAGGGAAGCTGCTACATGTCTTGCAGTGAACTTCGAGTTTCATGGGCAGTGTGTGGGGAATACTATCCTGTTGGAACAACAGATCACCTTCCTGTTGCAAGAACGACAGAAGAACGAGTCTAACAATCTGCACGTTCCGACGCTGGTTAGCGACTCCTCCAGAAACACCACAGGTGAAACAGATTTGTAGTTAATCGTAACCCATTCAAAAGGCCTGGCGGTGTCTTGGATTAATGCACTGTACGAGACAGCGCTCAACATGCCTACATCGTGAAACGGTACAGTAGTTTCCGCTCTATAAACAGCAGGTTTCGCTGCTCGCTCGCACCGGGAAATAGAAACAGAGGCGGCTCCACAGCCAATTTCATTACACGACGCGGCCGGCCGCGGGTGCAACAGAACCCATGTGGACGGGTGGAAAGAAATGTGTCAGGCTTCATAATACGTATTTATATGTGTCGTGTATTATGCATTTCTTGTACGAGAATGTGAGTCTGCACATGAACTTTCCTAATCCTCCGCACACCTTTCCGTAAAGTGTGGCCAAATCTTTGTTGGGAAGTAGTTCTGTAGTATAGTAGTGCCAACCTTACTCCTGGGTAGGGGATCAGAGAGACAGCACGGGCAGGTAAAAGTCAAAGACTTTCCAGTGTCACAAGATTTGGGGTGGAGAGGTTGGTCACGGCCAAGTGGTTCGACCACCCCCTCCACCGGGGCCCACGAAGACCTCCGGGTGCCCGCCATATTCTAGGGTGTTACAGAAGACAGGTAAGTGAGCAGACGTGCCCTCAGTGCGTCGGTCTCAATGTTCACGCATGAAAGAGAGGTATTTGAATATTTGTACTAATTCTTTTATTTCCGGCTTCTGATTGTGAAAGAAAATGAATGATCTCGTTAATTTAGGAAATTTGACCCCCTGTGTCAATGTATCTGGTCCCCAGTTTGCCCATTATTCTCCTCACATAGTGGATGTCCTATGTAAAAGGTTTAGGTTAGTGTTGTTTAACGTCCCGTCGACAACGAGGTCATTAGAGACGGAGCGCAAGCTCGGGTTAGGGAAGGATGGGGAAGGAAATCGGCCGTGCCCTTTCAAAGGAACCATCCCGGCATTTGCCTGAAACGATTTAGGGAAATCACGGAAAACCTAAATCAGGATGGCTGGAGACGGGATTGAACCGTCGCCCTCCCGAATGCGAGTCCAGTGTGCTAACGACTGCGCCACCTCGCTCGGTCCTATGTAAAATATTGGGAGACTTTGGTGGTATACATTTGGCCAACGCAATTCCGTCTTGCCTGTAGAAATGTGCGTGCAGATTAGTATATAATATACCCGAGCTATAAGTTGTAAAATTGTAATATCTGTAAACTGCTACAATTGCTGCAATCGCTGTAAAATCGAGTGATAGTGTTTAAAATAAATACGTAATCAATTGTCATCAATCTTTAACATAACTTAAAAATCACATAGGAGTCCAGTTAAAGGAATTCATTTAAAAATAGAAGATATACAATGCAGGGACCCACACATCAGCGTGTGAGCCATCCAGCCCCTTACCTAGTATCGTACAGAAAGGGCACGCTCTCTACGTAGCCCTCTCAAGCTCCCCTCCCCAGTTATCCGTTGTGCAATTTTGATTCAGGGCTTGACGACATCAACTTTCATCTGGCGTCCCTAGGCAAGGAGGTTAGACGGTAAACTTTCAATCGTACGGGCAAACGACCGTCACTTGGGTGCGGGCGGGATTTGCTTTAATCCCACTGCTAACAACCGATTGGCAGCTGTTTGTTTTGATACGTCTGGGCTCACAAGTCCTCTTACCCGTGCTGTGATAGCTGTTCGATCTGCCATTGCTGCCCTTACAGTTAGCTGCAGGAAGTTACCTGCTTGCTTCACAAGTTTGCACACCACTGAACCTTCTGACTGTGAACATTTTCCATTAAAGGGTAGACATAGAGGGCGCTTTGGTAGCCATACCACGACGCTGTCCCCATGATGACGTATTCCGTCAGTGGATCAAAATCTACGTTGTCTTTTCCACGTGTACTATTTTTTTTCCGTTATAATATGTATGGATGTAACTTAATTGTGTTGCTTAGTATTTTCTTAAATTTATATTATGGACATCATGTAATTTCATGTTGTAAATCGCTATGATGCTGGTTCATGCTGAAACGTCCCCTTAGAACAATTTATACAAGACTGTGCTTAACCTGGCACACAATAATTTTAGCGCAACGCAATCTGACTATCAAAAAATCCCTGCAAAAGAATGGCCCTGAGTAACATTAAACTATACCTTTCAGAAATCACTTACCTCACAAAAATCTTCGTTGCTCGAACTACTGCAATACAGCGAGTGCCACTACTGCCAGCTAAATAAAATATACAAACTACGGAAGGCACTAACTACTGATAGTCTTAGCAAATGAAAGATTCTAATAGAGAACAAACAATGTATTTACCTCAAGATTCATAATATATACAGCAGTTCATGACATTTTTCAAAACTCCGCCATCTCTCTCCCCACATCCACCACTGCTGGCGGCTCACCTCCAACTGCGCAACGCTACGCGCTGTTCACATCCAGCTGCCCCTCTACAATGGCAGACAACAATGCAAACTAGCCACAGACTGCACACAGCACAGCCAGTGATTTTCGTACAGAGCGCTACGTAACGTTGCCAATAAGAAACATAAACTGCCTACTTACATTAAAGAAAGCATAAAAAGCCTACTTACATAGCCCCCATGCTTCCCACAAAAAATTTTACAAATGGTGTTGGGCACTGGCCAATACAGATTTGAAAAAATTTTTCATAATTACAATCACAAAGATATCAAATGCACACACTGATTAATACAATGTTGGTCAAAAGCTAAAATTTTCTCACAGTCCATAAAGACAGTCCAGATTGTTCATCACAATAGTAATTGAGCCGCCAGCAGTGGTGGATGTGGGGAGAGAGATGGCGGAGTTTTGAAAAATGTCATGAACTACTGTATATATTATGAATCTTGAGGTAAATACATTGTTTGTTCTCTATTAGAATCTTTCATTTGCTAAGACTATCAGTAGTTAGTGCCTTCCGTAGTTTGTATCTTTTATTTAGCTGGCAGTAGTGGCACTCGCTGTATTGCAGTAGTTCGAGCAACGAAGATTTTTGTGAGGTAAGTGATTTCTGAAAGGTATAGTTTAATGTTACTCAGGGCCATTCTTTTGCAGGGATTTTTTGATAGTCAGATTGCGTTGCGCTAAAATTATTGTGTGCCAGGTTAAGCACAGTCTTGTATAAATTGTTCTAAGGGGACGTTTCATATGTCGACCCTTAGTCTAGGATACCTCACTGGAATCTTCTGATTTTTTCTTGTAGTTTGTGTATTTAGTGTAGCTTTAGCGCGTAATTGTAGAGAGAATCTCCTTGGTAGTTGCAGTCTTTCATTGTTGTACAGTAAAACAGTTGTGGCATGCATATAGATTTGCACCAAGTATTTCGCAGCTACGCTTGCAATTAACTAGATATTATTTTCAGTGCTATGTTAATGTGTTCTCTTATTTTTGCTATTCAAATTGTTCTTTTCTGTGTTATCGTGTGAAATATTGTGACAATAATGGCGTGTGAAAAACGTAACACTAGGCTCCAAACTAAATTGAGAAATAATAGTGACGACGAGCGTAGCTTATCAGCACCACTGGGTAGTGAATTAACAGACATTCGAAGTAGTAACTTGGTAACTGTGCATAGGGATATGGAGCGGGCGGCAAATAATGGTGTAGACAGTCAAACAGGTAACGAACAGGGAAGCATTATCGATCGATCGGTCGGCAACAGCTCGCCTCAGGAATCCGAAATGATAGGACACAATATTGCAAATACTGTAGATTCAGGTTTTGCGTCCTCACCGTTTTCTCAAATAAGTCAAGATACATTTTCTGCTTGTCAAAATGTGAATGTTGCTAGTGCAAATGCACTGCCGAAAAGCGTAGAGGAACAGATTACAGACACTAATGCAATGTTATTACAATTAATGCAACAAATGGGACAAAATCTTCAAAAGTTAAGACACAATGGAACAAAATCTTCAAAAGTTAGACACAATGGAACAACACCAGAGACAAACACAGCAACAGTTAGACACAATTGAACAAAATCTTCGAAAGTTAGACACCACACTTGAACAAACACGTGAAGATCTAACTACTGAGTTACATAACATTGAATCGAAATGTCAAAAAGTCTGTAATGACGTAAAAACACAAATTTGTGAGCATTTTCAGCCTATTTTTTCGCGGCATGAAAATGCATTACAGAATCACGATGCAGCCATAAAAGAACTGCAAACTATTGTTCATGAAAATCATGAGACCTTGCAAGCTAAAATGGACTCAGTTGCATCTACCGAATCGGTTACGCAACTTGCAAAAACTCAGGAAAACTTAAAGGACACAGTAGATACTCTGAAAATTGGTTCAGAAAGACACATGGAGGAAATTAGTTCATTATCAGAGAAAGTAGCCGAACTTTCGGATCAGGTCACTAACTTATCTACGAAGGTAGATGATAATCTGAATGACACAAAACCGGTAGTCTTTAATGACACAGAAGAGTGCGAACAAATTAGGAAACTGAAACAAAATCTGAATCAAATTAATACGCAACACCAAAGAGAAATCCGGGAAGTACAACAACAGCTGACACAGGTAATACAAGAATTACGTATTTCAGAGGACACTCGCGCCCCAATACGGGAAGAGGGACATAGAAATACGGAAAAGCCACAAAATAATAACACAGGGCATTTCGGTAATTATGAAAGAAATTGGCAAGGTACACCGAATTTTGAGATGGAACTGCCGACACGACGTAACAATGACCGATATGCTACTCGCCGACACGATGATTTTGATTATAAGCTGTTCATTACTACACGTAAATTCAACACGTTTAAGAATTCTGCCAACGACATTCATCCACAAGCGTGGCTCCATCAATTCTCTCATTGTTTCCCTCCCAACTGGTCATTGGAGCACAGGTTAGAATTTATGTGTGGCTACTTAGAGAATGAACCAGCTGTAAGAATGCGATCGGTCATTCACGATTGCCACAGTGAAGGAGAATTTTACCATGCCTTCCTCTCAGCATATTGGTCTCAAGCCACACAGGACCGAGTAAAACATAGCATCATGATGATGAAACACTTCGAACAATCTGAATTTTCCAGTCTTGTGAAATATTTTGAAGACATGTTGCACAAGAATCAATACCTGTCAAACCCATACAGCCCCTCAGAACTCATCCGCATTTGCTTAATCAAATTACCTGAACACTTACGGCATATTATTTTGGCAGGACGTTGCAAAGACGACATTGAAGCTTTTCAGGGACTGTTACAAGAACTGGAAATTGACACAGACAGTCGCGGGATGCGAAAACAGGAAAACAATCACTACAGGTCACATCCGTCACAATTCCGTGACGACAGAAACAATAAATGGCCACGACAAACCTATTCTTACAACGCAAATCGTGACCAAAACAGACACCACCCATATGACAACCACTGGCAGAGTAATAGTTACAGGGAAAGATCACCTTTCCGCAGTAATGACTATCACAGAGACAATCAGAGAAACAGACAATATGGGAACCAAAATAACTATTATCAAGGGAGACAGAATAACTTTAGACGCAACGGTCCAGAGCGCAGTTACGATTCAGGGAGAAATTCTCCACCACATGACCGACAAGAAAGAAACTATCGAATCTACCGACATGACGACAGACGATATGATCGTAACGACAGACCTGAACTGCATCAGAACTGGCGAGTTTTAAACAGAGCTGGGCCCTCTCGGCAAGGCGAATTTGTGGAAGTTAGGCCTCCTAATCCCAGTAACGGCGCGCGCCAACAAAGAAACAGACAATGACTCGCACCGCAGGCAGCTGCGTGCGCCGGTTGGCTCCGAGAAAAATGACATTGACGCTAACCTTGAGCAAAATTCCCGTATTCTTTACGGACGAATACCGCATGATAATTGCATTCAAGTTGAAACTCTGCGTACTGAGAAGAGCAAAAGGTTTACACCACATTTCTCATGTAAAACCATTTATTGACAGATAATCTGCTTTTTAACTTAGTCTTTGCAATTTTCACTTCACACCACTTGTACAATTTGTCACACTGAGAAACTGTTAACATGCAACTATGTTTTAAAGCTAACTAACCATCCAGTCAAGAACATAGGTAACTTAGACAAGTTATTGCGAATGCATTGTTATTGCGAACAGACGACACAGTGTTGTTATTTATACATTCCTCCTTGTTAGTTGCACGATTACGTAACGAATATACGGCTTACATACTTAGAACATATACCAGCACTGCTAATGAAATTTTCATGCAACATTTTGGTTTGCTTGAGAGTGGATTCTGGATTTGAGGTGCTTTCTGTGAAATGCCAGATGACACAGTAGTTAGTTTATGTGACAGCTACACGATTTTATCACGACGCGCTAATGCGTGACAATTTACAATGTTGCTTTTGCGGTGTATCTGTTTTATATCTGCACAGTTTTTTCTGAATTCTTCTGGAAAGCAAAACATGTTTTATTAGTAACTTTTGTGGTATAGCTACAATGAGACAGCCTTTTCCGTAGCACAACAATACGTTACAGCACAGTACGTTCTTCACCACGACAATAAGCGTAATAACTAAGAAATTTATACGCAAAGCATTTCACTTTTGTGTATCATGAGGTAAGTACATTGACTTCTGCAGAACTTAGCTTTCGGAGGACGATAACTACGACACTTCCACAGATATTATCTTACAACAAGACGCACATTTAGCGCTACAGGACACGTATTTGAGTGATTAATTTTGTACTTAAAACATTTACTTTTTAAAGATATTTGAAGTACAATGATACAAAGGTTTTGCGTGATACATTTCATTCCATTGCTGTAATCTGTAACACCTGAGGGTATAATTACATTAAACCTCAGGGAGGTACACGCCTACTTTGTGTACCATGTGTTTGGCAAGCACAAGGAGCCCTAGCTAATATGGTATTTGCTTATACAATTTAACACATCGGTACCATATTTCTCTAACACATAAATTACACAGCTATCTGATCATTTAACAGAGAAACAAACTTCTTTATTACGTCAGTGACACATGTTTACGCAGTTACAGAGTTGGATAACTTCACACTTACGAAATTGTATTTTGTCTGTACTGTGTGAACTGTTCATATTTTTTTGGTACCATTGTGATACTATGAGAGCTTTGAATGATGTATTTGGTAAGGGAGCATGATTTTAAAGTACGTTTGAGGTAGATGACACTATTGACATGAGCAGAGAATTTTCTTTAGGTTTTGAAATTATTGCAGAAAGCTACGACGATTTTGAGATTTGACTGAGGTGTTATGATGTTATTTTTACGACGACGATGTGTATTATGCTGTTGAGGTATGTTTATGTCAATAAGATGATGCTACCATATATGAGGAATGTGATTACGTGTTTATATGTATATGAATAATGAAAGAAGTTAAGGACTCTTGACTTGTGAAAAAGGATGTTGGAAACCGAGATTCGTACTTTAAGAGTTATGAAATGTGCGTGTAAATGCGTGAATGTATCACAATGGCGGCGAAAATTTTTTTGGACAATGTTATATTCATAGGATTTTGTTTCTACACATTTGCAACGTAAATTCTCGACCTGTGAAATTTTTATATGAGACTATCACTGTAGCGGAAACTGCTGTCGTAAATATTTCCGTAAGAAAGTTAAGTGACCACCTGCACGTGCGTCGTCGGCACACAGCTGTGTCAAACACCTGGAGAACAAGCCATTAGGGTGTGCCTTTCATCGCTAATGCGACACGCTCGTTACTTGAAAACATATGATTTTTGTAATGCATTGTGGGCACACAGCTGTGTCAAACACCTGGAGAACAAGCCATTAGGGTGTGCCTTTCATCGCTAATGCGACACCCTCGTTACTTGAAAACATATGATTACTCACACTTTGTTCTAATTACTGAAATGCTTATGAATTGATGGGAAATATTCGTACATCTGCACACCTGATTATGACAAGTCTCTTTCTCCGAGAGTTGAGTGCTACTGACTTATGAAACGTCCCCTTAGAACAATTTATACAAGACTGTGCTTAACCTGGCACACAATAATTTTAGCGCAACGCAATCTGACTATCAAAAAATCCCTGCAAAAGAATGGCCCTGAGTAACATTAAACTATACCTTTCAGAAATCACTTACCTCACAAAAATCTTCGTTGCTCGAACTACTGCAATACAGTGAGTGCCACTACTGCCAGCTAAATAAAATATACAAACTACGGAAGGCACTAACTACTGATAGTCTTAGCAAATGAAAGATTCTAATAGAGAACAAACAATGTATTTGCCTCAAGATTCATAATATATACAGCAGTTCATGACATTTTTCAAAACTCCGCCATCTCTCTCCCCACATCCACCACTGCTGGCGGCTCACCTCCAACTGCGCAACGCTACGCGCTGTTCACATCCAGCTGCCCCTCTACAATGGCAGACAACAATGCAAACTAGCCACAGACTGCACACAGCACAGCCAGTGATTTTCGTACAGAGCGCTACGTAACGTTGCCAATAAGAAACATAAACTGCCTACTTACATTAAAGAAAGCATAACAGCCTACTTACAATGCATAGAAATCGATAAGCAGAAATGTTAGGACAGACAGGGAGCCAAGCAGTGAGCACCTCACGTCAGAGTAAGGCACCATAGGTGCTAAAAGATGTAGGGAAGGCCTCGGATAATGAGTGGTTCCATGTCTTGGAAGATGGAAGAAGTAGCGTAAGTTCTGTAGCGTAATGCAAATATTGAGAAGCCCCATGTGTGAGCTGCTTAACTATGCGCAGCATACGGCAAACGATGGTGACGAACCATCTCCTCACTTCATCGCCTCCAGGACATGTACAGACCTACTACAGTATAAGGCAAGGATCACTCCTTAAATGTGTTTTTTTGGATTCAGTACGCTATGTTAACATAAACATTTTGTAGATAGTCAGCTATCTAGTGCATTCTGTAACACACTTCTACGTATAATTCCTGCGCGCTTAATTTTGAGTATTAGAGGGATCGGTTACAAAATTACCCTAGCCGTACACTCAAGTATAGTTACTAACTTGCTAGCCTACAGTTGTTTTATTTTAGTGATACATTTTAATATTTAAGAGTGTTCAATGTTTCGACAGTTTAGGTATGAGCTCAAGGCTCGATTACATTTCAACAGATGTAATGTCTGACTGCATGAGCGTTCTGTGACGTTTCTCACTTCAAAACATTCATGTCGACGATCACAGGAATTCTCCCACCTTTCCCTTTGTGATGAAATGCTTAAAAATTGCCTCACAACAGCATCTATCAAGACTTCTCTTACTGTTTTATCAGTATATTTACGTAGAACATCTTGACAGATTTCAGTATTGTTCGTTCATTTGTTAAATAAGAAAGGCTAGAATACACCGCTCAACAGTTAGAGAGATGACCCCTATGACCACTTTGTTCCTTAAAGCCAGTTTGTTCCCAGCCCAGCAGATTCTGTTTCTAATTATATCCCCCAACTTCGCAACGTCGATTTCTTCCTTTCCGATAAATTTATTTATGCAAAAAGTACCTCTTCAGGCCTTGGCTCCTACAAATATAAATTCTCCCACTAGCATTCAGATGCAGATATTTTGGGTTGGGAACTCGATTTCAGTTTATATCACAAAGGAGTAAAATCAGCCGCCATCCCCACCTCCCATGAACCATGTACCTTGCCGTCGGTAGGGTGGCTTGCGTGCCTCAGCGATACAGATAGCCTTACCGCAGATGCAATCAAAACGGAGGGGTATCTTTTGAGAGGCCAGACAAAAGTGTCGTTCCTGAAGAGGGGCAACAACCTTTTCAGTAGTTACAGGGGCAACAGTGTGGATGACTGACTGATCTGGCCTAAAAACATCAACCACCCTGCTGTGCTGATACGCCGGTACTGAGAACAGTTAAAAGCAAAGGGAAACTAAAGTCGTAATTTTTCCCGAGGCCATGCAACTCTACTATATGGTTAAATAATGATGGCATCCTCCTGGGTAAAATGTTCCGGAGGGAAAATAGTCCCCCATTCGGATATGCGGGCGGGGACTACTCAGGAGAATTGTGTCATCAGGAGAAACAAAACTGGCGTTCTACGGATCGGAGCGTGGAATGTTAGATCCCTTCATCGGGCAGGTAGGTTAGAAAATTCAAGGAAATAGATAAGATGAAGTTAGATATAGTGTGAATTAATGAAGTTCAGTGGCAGCAGGAACAAGACTTCTGGTCAGGTGAACACAGGTTCATAAATACAGAGACACAGAGGGATAATGCAGGATTGGGTTCAATAATGAGTAAGGAAATTGGAATGCGGGTAAGGTACTATGAACAACATAGTGAAAGCATTAGTGTAGCCAAGATACGCAAGAAGTCCACACCAAACACAGTAGTACTAGTTTATATGCCAGCTAGCACGGTAGACGATGAAGAGATTGAAGAAATGTATGATGAGATAAAAGAGATTATACAAATATTTAAAGGAGAGGATAATTTAATTGTGATGGGGACTGGAATTTGTTGGCAGGAAGAGAAGGAAAAGTAGTGCACGGAGGAAAGGAATGAAAGAGGAAACACCTGGTAGAACATCGCTAACATTTGGTTTAAGACTCATGAAAGAAGGCTGTGGACGACACCTGGTGACACCGGAATGTTTCAAATTGATTATTTAATGGCAGGAAAGAGATTTTGGAACCCGATTGTAAATTGTAAGACGTTTCCAGTGGCAGACTTGGACTTTGACGACAATTTATTGGTTATGAACTGTAGGTTAAAATTGAAGAACCGGCAAAAAGACAGGAAATTAAAGAGATGGGACGCGGATAAATTGAAAGAACCAGAGGCTGCTGAGAGTTTCAGAGGGAGCAGCAGACAACGGTTGACTAGAACAGGAGAAAGCAATACTATAGAAGATGAATGGGCAGCTTTGAGAGATGAAATAGCGAAAGCAGCAGAGGATCAAATAGGTAAAAAGACGAGGGCTAGTAGCAATCCTTGGATAACACAGGAGATACTGAATTTATTTCATGAAAGGAGAAAATATAGAACTGCAGCAGATGCAACAGGCTTAAGGGAATACAAACGTCAAAATTGAGATTGACAGGAAGTGCAAAATGGCTAAGGAGGAATGGCTAGAGGAAAAATGTAAGCATTTGGGAGCATTTCTCACTAGGGCAAATCAGATACTTCCTACACGAAAATTAAAGAGATTTTCGGTGAAAAGAGAAGCGGCTGTATAAATATCAAGAGCTTAGATGGAAAACCAATACTAAGCAAAGAAGAAAAAGCTAAAAGTTGGAAGGACTATACAAGGTCTACACAAGGAAGATGTATTTGAAGTCAATATTATAGAAAGGAAAAAGGACGCAGATGAATATGAGGTGGGAGCTATGATACTGCGAGAAAAGTTTGACAAAGCACTGAAAGACCTAAGTCGAAACAAGGCCACTGGAGTAGCATTCCGTCAGAACTACTGATAGCCTTGGAAGAGCTAGCAATGACTATCTCTTCCACGGTACTCAAGATATATGAGACAGGCGACATAATCTCAGATGTCAAGAAGAATGTGATAATTCCAATTCCAAACAAAGCTGTTGCTGACAAGTGTGAAAATTACCGAACTGTCAGTTTAATAAGTCATGGCTGCAAAATACAACACAAATTCTCTACAGAATAGTGAAAAAAATTGGTAAAAACAGACCTCGGGGAAGGTCAGTTTGGATTCCGGAGAAATACAGGAACACGCGAGGCACTTACGATCCTACCACTTACCTTTGTAAGTAGGCTGTTTATGTTTTCTTATTGGCAACGTTACGTAGCGCTCTGTACGAAAATGACTGGCTGTGCTGTGTGCAGTCTGTGGCTAGTTTGCATTGTTGTCTGTCATTGTAGTGTTGGGCAGCTGGATGTGAACAGCGCGTAGCGTTGCGCAGTTGGAGGTGAGCCGCCAGCAGTGGTGGATGTGGGGAGAGAGATGGCGGAGTTTTGAAATTTGTAAGACTGGATGTTATGAACTACTATATATATGATGTCTTTTGATGACTATTAAGGTAAATACATTGTTTGTTCTCTATTAAAATCCTTCATTTGCTAACTATGCCTATCAGTAGTTAGTGCCTTCCGTAGTTTGAATCTTTTATTTAGCTGGCAGTAGTGGCGCTCGCTGTTTTGCAGTAGTTCGAGTAACGAAGATTTTTGGTGAGGTAAGTGATTTGTGAAAGGTATAGGTTAATGTTAGTCAGGGCCATTCTTTTGTAGGGATTTTTGAAAGTCAGATTGCGTTGCGCTAAAAATATTGTGTGTCAGTTTAAGCACAGTCATTTATAATTGTTCAAAGGGGACGTTTCACCTTATAAAATGGGTTAAGGAAAGGCAGATCTACGTTTATATAATTTGTAGTTTTTGACAGTTTGACTGGAATACTCTCTTTGAAATTCCAGCAGGGTTAAAATACAGGGAGCGAAAGGCTATTTACAACTTGCATAGAAACCAGAGTCGAGGGCCACGAAGGGGAAGCAGTGGTTGAGAAGGGAGTGAGACAGGGTCGTAGCCTATCGCCGATGTTATTCAATCTGTACATTTAGCAAGCAGTAAAGGAAACCAAAGAAAAATTTGCTGTAGGAATTAAAGTGTAGGGGCAAGAATAAAAATAATTTAGGTTTGCTAATGACAATGTAATTCTGTCAGATACAGGAAAACATTTGGAAGAGTAGTTGAATGGAATTGACATTGTCTTGAAAGGAGGAGATAAGATGAACATCAATTAAAGCAAAAGAATGGTAACGGAACGTGGTCGAATTAAATCAAGTGTTGGTGAGGGAATTAGATTAGAAAATGATACAAAGTAGTGGAAGAGCTTTTCTATGTGGGCAGCAAACCAACTGATGATGGTCGAACTACTGAGGATATAAAATGTGGACTGGCAATGGCAAGAAAAGCGATTCTAAAGAAGAGAATTTTGTTAACATCGAATATAGACTTAAGTGTTAGGAAGTATATTCTGGAAGTATTTTCATGTAGTGTTGCCAAGTATGGAAGTGAAACTTGGACGATAAATAGTTTAGGCAAGAAGAGAACAGAAGTTTTTGAAATGCGGTGCTACATAAGAATGCTGAAGAGTAAATGAGTAGATCACGTAACTAATAAGGAGGTACCGAATAGAATTGATAAGACAAGAAATTTCTGGCACAATTTAACTACAAGAAGAGGTCTGTTGATAGGACACATTCTGAGACATCAAGGGATCATAAATTTAATACTGGAGGGGAGGGTGAGGGGTAAAAATTGTAGAAGGAGACCAAGGGATGAATGCAGTAAGTAGATTCTGAAGGATGTAGCTTGCAGTAGTTATTCGGGGATGAAGAGGCTTGCACAGGATAGAGTACCACGTAAATCTGCATCTTACCAGCCTTTGAACTGAAGACCACAACAAGAAAAGGACTAAAATCGCTACTACCGAGTGTTCATTGATTCTGGATCATCAGGAAGTTAGATATTTTGAACACATAAAGTCATATGGATGGAGAGAATTTACTCATCGAGTCAACTAATTAATACCAGCAGTTACTGAAGCTCTTCTAGAATTATACTTTAATTTCGCCAGATTGAGACTACGTTAAGCAGGAAACTAAAAGTCTCAACCAGACCAGAAATTTCATCTCTGATTTTGTCTGACCAAAAGAACTATATAACAGATACTCACCCATTAGGTATCAGAATCTTCTTTCAGATCAGTCTCACTATTAAAAATGCATATATGTTCCCTTTCATTATCAATAATTATCGTCCATACCAAGTCCGAAAATCCAGAGATAATTACGGGACCATTTTCAAACAACCATAGACATGCGCTTTTTACTCCCTGTGTAGCAACAGTTTTGGCTTTTGCGTTCACTATCGCAGCTCATCCTTGTGGCCCGCTTCTTGGCTTCCGGTAATAACAGCCATCCAAGGATTTTCCGCTTGGCTGTGCCTTTCTCGCGTCTGCTTTGGCGCAAGTTACTCTCTATTTTAGTTATCTGTAACATCCAGTACATACATACTTAAAAGTATTATCACCTAAAAAATTTAGTCACTTACTGATGGTCGGTAGTGGAAATCGTGCGATAAAATTAACTTTGTGACTATTGTTCTTCCTGGTAACATGTTGAAATCGGCACAGTGATTTTGGAGAAGACGTGGAACATACATACATATACTGTGTGATCAAAAGTATCCGGACACCCTCAAAACCATACTTTTTCATATTAGGTGCATTGTGCTGACACCTGCTGCCAGGTACTGCATATCAGCGACCTCAGTAGTCATTAGACATCGTGAGACAGCAGAATGGGGCGCCACGCGGACCTCACGGACTTCGAACATGGTCAGGTGACTGGATGTCATTTGTGTCATACGTCCGTACACGAGATTTCCAGACTCCTAGGTCCACTGTTTCCGATGTGATAGTGAAGTGGAAACTTGAAAGGACACGTACAGCACAAAAGCATACAGGCCGACTTCGTCTGTTGACTGACAGAGAACGTCGACAGTTGAAGAGGGTCGTGATGTATAATAGACAGACATCTATCCAGACCATCGCACAGGAATTCCAAACTGCATCAGGATCCACTGCAAGTACTATGACAGTTAGGCGGGAGATGAGAAAAGTTGGATTTCATGGTCAAGCGGCTGCTCATAAGCCACACATGACGCCGGTAAATGCCAAACGACGCCTCCCTTGGTGTAAGGAGCGTAAACATTGGACGATTGAACAGTGGAAAAACGTTGTGTGGAGATAACGAATCACGGTACACAATGTGGCGATCCAATGGTAGGGTGTGGGTATGGCGAGTGACCGGTGAACGTCATCTGCCAGCATGTGTAGTGCCAACAGTAAATTTCGGAGGCGGTGGTGCTACGGTGTGGTCGTGTTTTTCGTGGAGGTGGCTTGCACCCCTTGTTTTGCGTAGCACTGTCACAGCAAAGTCCTACATTGATGTTTTAAGCACCTTATTGCTTCCCACCGTTGAAGAGCAAATCGGGGATGGCGATTGGATCTTTCAACGCGATCGAGCACCTGTTCATAATGCACGGTCTGTGGCGGAGTGGTTACACGACAATAACATTCCTGTAATGGACTGACCTGCACAGAGTCCTGACCTGAATCCTATAGAACACCTTTGGGATGTTTTGGAGCGCCGACTTCGTGCCAGGTCTCACCGACCGACCTCGATATCTCTCCTCAGTGCAGCACTCCGTGCAGAATTGGCTGACATTCCTCAAGAAAACTTCCAGCCCCTGATTGAATGTATGCCTGCGAGAGTCATTTTCAGCCAGGTGTCCGGATACTTTTGATCTCACAGTGTAGATAGATAAATTTTTGGAAGGTTTATGGATGTAATTGAATTGTGGTGTTTTGAATGTTCTTCGACTTATACACTCCTGGAAATTGAAATAAGAACACCGTGAATTCATTGTCCCAGGAAGGGGAAACTTTATTGACACATTCCTGGGGTCAGATACATCACATGATCACACTGACAGAACCACAGGCACATAGACACAGGCAACAGAGCATGCACAATGTCGGCACTAGTACAGTGTATATCCACCTTTCGCAGCAATGCAGGCTGCTATTCTCCCATGGAGACGATCGTAGAGATGCTGGATGTAGTCCTGTGGAACGGCTTGCCATGCCATTTCCACCTGGCGCCTCAGTTGGACCAGCGTTCGTGCTGGACGTGCAGACCGCGTGAGACGACGCTTCATCCAGTCCCAAACATGCTCAATGGGGGACAGATCCGGAGATCTTGCTGGCCAGGGTAGTTGACTTACACCTTCTAGAGCACGTTGGGTGGCACGGGATACATGCGGACGTGCATTGTCCTGTTGGAACAGCAAGTTCCCTTGCCGGTCTAGGAATGGTAGAACGATGGGTTCGATAACGGTTTGGATGTACCGTGCACTATTCAGTGTCCCCTCGACGATCACCAGTGGTGTACGGCCAGTGTAGGAGATCGCTCCCCACACCATGATGCTGGGTGTTGGCCCTGTGTGCCTCGGTCGTATGCAGTCCTGATTGTGGCGCTCAACTGCACGGCGCCAAACACGCATACGACCATCATTGGCACCAAGGCAGAAGCGACTCTCATCGCTGAAGACGACACGTCTCCATTCGTCCCTCCATTCACGCCTGTCGCGACACCACTGGAGGCGGGCTGCACGATGTTGGGGCGTGAGCGGAAGACGGCCTAACGGTGTGCGGGACCGTAGCCCAGCTTCATGGAGACGGTTGCGAATGGTCCTCGCCGATACCCCAGGAGCAACAGTGTCCCTAATTTGCTGGGAAGTGGCGGTGCGGTCCCCTACGGCACTGTGTAGGATCCTACGGTCTTGGCGTGCATCCGTGCGTCGCTGCGGTCCGGTCCCAGGTCGACGGGCACGTGCACCTTCCGCCGACCATTGGCGACAACATCGATGTACTGTGGAGACCTCACGCCCCACTTGTTGAGCAATTCGGCGGTACGTCCACCCGGCCTCCCGCATGCTCACTATACGCCCTCGCTCAAAGTCCGTCAACTGCACATACGGTTCACGTCCACGCTGTCGCGGCATGCTACCAGTGTTAAAGACTGCGATGGAGCTCCGTATGCCACGGCAAACTGGCTGACACTGACGGCGGCGGTGCACAAATGCTGCGCAGCTAGCGCCATTCGACGGCCAACACCGCGGTTCCTGGTGTGTCCTCTGTGCCGTGCGTGTGATCATTGCTTGTACAGCCGTCTCGCAGTGTCCGGAGCAAGTATGGTGGGTCTGACACACCGGTGGCAATGTGTTCTTTTTTCCATTTCCAGGAGTGTATTATGGACATTGTGCAATTTCATATTGTAAATTGGAATGATGCTGTTCCCTGTATAGAAATCTATAAGCAGAAATGTTAGAATTGGCGGGGAGCGAAAGGGTAAATGTATAAGTTTGCCATATTATTCGTTTCGTCCTTTAAGTCCACGGACAGCGCCACTGCTCATGCGGCCAAAGATAAACAAGCGCCAGAGACCCTGATCGGCAGCAAAGAAGTATACATCAACTGAATCTGCGACGACATAGAATGGGCCACGCTGGGGATTCGATAAATCGTTGTGAGTGGCACTGTGGGGAAGTCTTTGCAAGTTTATTAAAGAAAGCGCCAGATTCAATGACTTGTCCAAGCTGAAACCGCTGTCTCTATTAATCAAATTGTTCTCCAAACGAAATTCAAGTGCTTCTTTCCACCGTGTCTCAGAAGAATGTCGTCAACGTTAGAATTTCGACATTTTCGTACAGCATATAGTGAACTGTGCCGATATGGCGCTTTGTTGCGCCTATTTATTGGGTTGAAAGAGCTGTCACGATGTTCTGTGCGTCTTTCATGGACCGTGCGAGTTGTCTGCGCCACGTATGAAAGGCCTTACTCCCAGGGGATCATATAAACTCCAGCACTCCGGAATGCCAAATCCTTTAGCGGAACCCAAGACTGCTGTTGTCTTCTGTAAACGGTGAAAAATCAGTTTCTCTTAGTGCTTCCTGAGCATAAGTCCCATTTTTGTCGACAACTATCCTACATTTTGCAGGAAAGCCATGAATTTAATGTTATCTCTGTCTTCTTCCACGCTTCTGTTGCCTACCGTAGGTTTTATTCGTAGCGCCTTAAGTATCTTCTCCGGAGAATACCCATTTGCTTAAAAAAAACTATCTTTAAATGTAGAGGCTCGTGATGCAGATTGCTCTTGTCAGCAATAATGTGTGAAAAATGAACCAAGGTTCTGACAACATTCATCGTCTGACAAGGATGCTGGCATCTTTTTGTAAGTAAATATAAATTCGTATGCGTAGTCTTCCAGTGAACTGCGTGTCCCAAGGTGTAATCATCTCCGTGACGAAGCAAGCAGTTGAAATTCGTTTGCCGAAGAATTTAATTAATTAGAGACAGAGGTTTCAGCTTGTACAAGATATGAAGTCCGGCGCTTTTTTAAAGAACTTGTCAAGATGTACGCCTCTGGCGCTTGTGTATTTGCGGTTGCATGCGCAGTGACGCGGTCCGCAGTTTTAAAAGGACGGAGCAAGTGCTGTAGCATCAGACTTCCGCCTCAAGGTAAGGTTGGACAGTAAGTGTTCACCGCCGCTATTGACTGACGCTGTGACGTCAGTAAAGTAAAACCTCAGCCTCGGAAACAGCGGTGTAAAACTTGGACCGCTTATTTACGTGATGTATCTGTGAAATGCTTTAATTTCTGCTGAAATAATGAAATGAAAACTACTATTGTGCAACGTTGTGATAGAACGTTACTGCTATATTCTTTAACTTGTAGAGCTTTTAAACAGACACCAGTGACGTAAAAAATTCAAGCAACTATCACATGGAAAGGACCTGGTTTTCCCTAGGTGACCTTGAATACACCTCCCCTTGTTCTGAGCTTTCCAATCAGAAATTGATGTACTTATTATCTAATGTGGAAAAGGAATATGAGAATATGATTGTAGAAACAAACGTACGAAAAAGGGTGTGCAGAGGCCAATTTACTCGTATTTTACTACGAAACCATTAGGTGCGTACTGTTTTATTATTGTTATTATTATAGTTTTGGTTATTAATACGTTATGAGAGCTTGTTTTGCATTGTAGCAATTGTTGTCATTAATTGTGTTTAAATGATTATATTCTGCATCACACTTGACCTTGATCACCCTTTAAGAGGATCTCTCCTCCAGACGATCATTTTCTCACAAAAATTCAAGTTGCTCACTTAAAAAGTTTTCACTGTACCTCAATGCCCTGTTTTACAAATCCATTCAATTTGGACGTTCACTTTTCTTTCAAGGCTCTGGTAGAAACAAGAGCAGAAATGTTACATAGTTAACTGGTGGATCATCTTCAGATGCTACATACTTTTCCTTCCAGTTGGTATGTCAGTCCAGTCAAATATAGTCAAATACGTTTAGTACCAGTTTTAAACAAAACTTCTTTCCACGATTGCTGTTCTTAGCTGCGTCAAGCTGAAGTATTCCATCAGCCTAAAGCGACAGTTCCATATCACAAAACGGACTTTCGCATAAGACAGCAACAGGTTTAATGTTCAAAACAAATAAATATTGAGTTCTAAATATTGTAATTTCTTGGAAACTACTGATCGGATATTGAAGAGTGAAATGCTGTTGAAATAGTCTCTTTTAGAACTAAGATACCTGCAGCAGAAATACTTAAGTCCAGTTGAAAAAGTGAAGTTGATGCCGAGATCTATGTAATTAATATAGCTATGACAAAAGTCTATATATTTAGTGAGGACATGTTTACGACTCATTTGGGTGAAAAAAGAATTATGATATGTTAAACGGTTCATTTCTGAGGCGAACAACATAGCAGAATCACATACATGGTAATTCCGTCATTTTCAGGGGTGATGGAGAAGAATAAATCTATGAATCTGAGGTTTGAGACCTTACTACTAAAAAGACCGAGTAAAAAAATATAAGTGAAAGTCTACTGGAGTTCCTCCTTAGCCTAGCGCAGCACTCAAATTAAGGACCCCCAACTTATGAACACTGATCATGACGTACAGAATACTCCCCAATATCCTCAGATAATTTCCCCTGTTGATGGACTAGTAACGTCGCACGTAACTTGATGTCATGGAGACCGAAAATCTACTGTACAACAATAACGAATCCCTCTTGTATGCACAAGTTTCACAAACGGTTACATTTACAACAGTTGTTTAAAATGGCGTCCCCCAGCGTCAGTGCAGGCTTGGCATCGTCGCATAAAAATCTGTCGTAGCCGTTCTAATACCCTGGTGTCATCTGAACAGTGTCGCAGGCAGCGAGAATTCTTGCCAGGAGAGCCTCTTCAGTCTCGGCAGGCATCTCGTACGCAAGATTTTTCGTGTGGCCCGGCAAGAAGAAATCAAGTGGGGCCAGATCAGGTGAACGTGCTGCCTCTGCGTATTCACTTTGCAGGGAATGTTTGATCCAAGTGTTCCTCAGTCCAAAGCGACATAGGCTCCATCATGTTGGAACCACATCCGTTGAGGAATAACAAGTGGGTTACGAGCATGTTCCAGAAACCTGCTTAGTGTGTCTCTCTTAAACACTATATACACTGGTGCATTTAAACAGCGTTGAAGAAGAAACAGGCCTTGCACGTTATCATTAAGTCTGCCTGTCCACACGTCTGAGGCTGTAGTGTGTTGATTCTCCTTGGCCCGAACATGACTATTGCGGTTATTCAGTATTCCGTCTCCGGTGAAATAGGTTTCATCCGTGAAGAGTACATACCCAGGAAAGTGAGGCTGCAAGAACCATTGGTTGAACACCAAACGAAATCCGAAGTGAGCGGGAGTTGAAGATTTCACCTCTGTGGACGGGGGGGGGGGGGGGGGGGGGTGTAGCTGCATTTCCCGTTACTCGCGACACAGTACTCTGCGGAACATTCATTTCACGAGCAACTCCTCGAGTGCTGAGTGCAGGTGCTTCATCCACTCGAGCAAGTACTGCATGTTCTAAGTCAGGAGTCCGTGTAATTGCCCTCCTCGGCCTTTGTACTATGGTACAAATTGCCACGTTTCACTTAATAGCTGTAACAGTCTTGGATGCATGATGTGAGCGGGATGTCTTATATGCGGGTATTTGGTCCTGTACGACCTTTCCTCTTCTCTGCTGCTTCCGTATGCTTCCCTTGCGCGAAAATTATATCTGCAAGTTCCGTCACAGGGTGCAATTCCATTTTTTAGCGCTGATCGCCGGCAGTAGCCTACTTCAGCCTGTAAAAGCATACTGCAGTCTACTACAATACAGATACTGTAAACCAGGACTACTCCTGTAAGTACACAGTACGCCATCTACATTGAATTAATAAGTGCCCCAACATGTACACGTCAGTGCTCGTCGGGACTGCCTAACCTATAGTCTTAGCAACAACACTATCGGTACAAGTAACCCATAGTCAGAGACATCAGAACGATTTCTACTTATAATTTTCGACTCGATCGTTTTTAGACCAGATTCCCTTACCTCAAACTGCTGCATTTACCTTTTACGATCATCCCTGAAAGTTTACAGCATCATCATGGTATCACCCTGTGTATCTTGTCCCGCTCACGCAATAAAATCAGCGATAGGTCAATGCGAATCACATGTTCTCACAGGAGACAGAATTGGTCACAGCTAGAAAGAAAGTCCCTATTATTATTTTTCTAGAAACCAATACCTGTTGAGATATGAGTCGATTTACCTGTGATGAGTAAATTATAGGATTCGGTGGTGTAGACCGTCTTACTGTTGCAGTTCATTGCACATATCTGAATTGTTGCAATTTGCAAAACACAGATGGTGGTGCTGATACCAAACACGGCAGTGTAACGATCTGTTACATCAGTCAGTCGTTTTTTTTTTTTATCGATCGTGCAACTGTACCTCACCGCAACGTGTCGGGCGATGGACTGGACGGAGGTCAGGTAGCACGACCTCCTCGTTGTCCAGACCTGAATCCGTTACCGAGCAAGCTGGAACAGTGCTTAGCATACTGGACTCACATTCGGGAGGATGACGGTTCAGATCCGCGTCCGGCCGCCCTGATTTAGGTTTTCATGATTTCGCAAAATCGCTCCAGCCAAATGACGGATGGCTTCTCTTGAAAAGGTCACAGCCGGCTTCCTTCCCCATCCTTTCGTAATCAAAGCTCGTGCTCCGTGTTTCATGGCCTTGCCGTCAACGAGACATTAAACTGTAATCTTCCTTCCTTTTCTTCCTGCTGGTTTAATTGTATTTCTGGCTGTGGGGGAATTTAAAGGCATTGGTGTATGCCCAAACCAGCGGCAATGTGCAGACATGTAGGAGATTGTGACCAATGCATGCGTGTGATTCACTGAGAACAAGAGCTGAAGAAAATGTCAGGATGCGTGGTAACCACATGCAGCACTGCCTGTACTGGGTAATTCTATGTGACAGACAGATTGGAATCAGTGGACAGATTGGCTCATATCTCAATAGGTACTGGTTTATGGGGATACAAGGGATGGCCAAAAGTGGAAACGTGAAATACCTAACGCATTACCATTCCTAATATGGGGTAAAAAAACCGTTGGTGTTCAAAACAGCTTCCAGTTGCGGCGGGGTGGATAATATAAGTTTTCAAGGGAATACTATACAATTTTTCCTGAAAATTAGTGTCGAGTTCAGGTAATGGTAAAAGATGTAAATGTCGTGTGACTAGGACCTCCCGTCGAGTAGACAGTTCGCCGGGTGCAAGTCTTTCGACTTGACGCCACTTCGGCGACTTGCGCGTCGATGGGGATAAAATGATGATAATTAGGACAACACAACACCCAGTCTCTGAGTGGAGAAAATCTCCGACCCAGCCGGGAATCGAACCCGGGCACCATAGGATTGACAATCTGTGACGCTGACCGCTCAGCTACCGGGGGCGGACTAGGAAATGGAAGTGAATAGTAGCCAAGCACCTTTCTCTGCGAAACAGGCTGCAGAAACTCAGTAATACTGAGATCAGCTGACTGCGGTGGCCAGGAGATATCCGACAACACATCCTCGTGCTCACAAACCCATTCCTGGACGATGCGAGATGTGTGAACAGGGGTCCTGTCGTCTTGGAATATAGCCCCACATTGGGAAACAAACATTGTACTGTGGGATGGACCTGACCAGCCAAAATGGTCACGTAATACTTGGCAGTAATGTAGCCTTGCAGAGTAACCATGCGGTCCATGGAATAGTACGGTATGGCTGCCCAAATCATCACTGAACCACCGCCATGACTCACTTTTGGGACGTAAACTCGGCCAGAAGTTAGAAACTGTGAGAAACAAGACTCATCCGAGCAAATGACCTTCTTCCATTGATCCATAGTCTAGGTTTTATGACTTCGGTACTGCATTTTCCTGTTAGGAGCATTGCCGTCCACTGATGTTTTGGAATTGCAGCTCGTCTTGCAATTCCCCGCTTATGGAGCTCCCTTGTTTTAGTGCTAACAGGTACGAGGTGGGGTGATTGCGGTTGTAGCGTGCGTACTCCTGAGGTGCAAAACTAAGGGCCGGCTTGGGAGCAGGAGAGGCACCACAGAAAATTTTAGTTTCCACTGTCTATACTTTTACAAATAAATTCATAAAACTTTGTCGGAACGACCAGGAAGGATTCAGAATTCATACTCATAGCTGTGGAAGTTTAAAAACATAACAAAACAAATTTTTTTACATGTGAAATTTCATCATTTTTTCACTTACTATTGGCTGCATTTGTTGCTACAGGTACACCTTTCTTCATTACAGGTGTATGAAACTCTAGAATTTATTTAATTTATGAAAAAATGAATGAGCTGTTACATTTTAAACTTCATGTTTAGAAAAAACTCAAATTTTATAGTTAATTATCTCAATTTTACCACAGTTTTTAATAGATTTGGAAAATTCTAGAGTTTTGCAATAAGGAGTTTGTGTTTAATAAGCATTCCAGGTTTGAAAGTAACAGGAGATTTATTTTCGATGTTACATGTACCTAAGTATAGAAATTTGTATTTTGCGGAAATTGCCGTTAAAGTTGCTGCTTGTATTTGGCATTCTTTTAGAATTGTCCAGCGCCATAAGCAGGTTATTTTTCATTTTCTAAATCAGTTTTCTTTCTTTTCACATTCCTATGACGCACTCTTCTTGATTTTATCACCACCAAAAATAATTTCTGTGCTTTCACTACACGCTCTCTGTCCATCGCATACAAAGCGTTGATGCAGTACACTCTGGGCTTAACTCCCATTTTCTCTAAAACATATTTTCTGCTTTGCACACCATCATTAAAACATGAAATGGCATCATAAAGACCAATAGTAAGTGCATTTCTTCCCAGAAGAATTGTTTTTGGCAATCTTCCCCTTCACATTCGTTAAAACTTTCATTTGGGTTTTGGGTACCGCCATGAAGACTTTTCTTCAATGAGTTTTCATTTGTAAGGTCCCTGAATATAGGTTTGATGGCTTCCATTACAGCAGTTGCTAGAGAATTCCTGTGATTATAGCCTTCATCACCAGCAACTGGCCTTTGGTAGCCATGCCATGATTCACTTTCTTTTCGGCACAAGTTGTAGATAGGTTTATTGTCTGTAGATATTTTGTGGAAGTTTAAGGCCCAAACTGCTTGCTTCATACTTTTCCAGTCCCCTGTGTGGCTTCTTATTGCCAAGCTATAATATGTCTGTAGCTTGTCACTTTCTACATCCGTCGTCCTCTCCCTTATTTCTCTTCCCATCAGAAAATTTTTTTCCTGACGAATGTTGTCTCAGTCTTCTAAGTCTAGTGACAAGTCTTTCCTGTATATGTCTCACACATTCTAACTCCTGCACAATAGTCTCAGCTCCATATGGAGCACATTTTTGAACCTTAAGGAAAGCTTAACAATCACCATCACCAATGTACTTCACATATCGCAGGCCACGGGGGGCAACAGATCTGTTAAACAAGCTGACAACTCTCTGCACTTCCGTACCTCCACTTGAGCCTTCATAGTTCATATTACATCCATGATGCGGAATCCCTTTCACACAACTATGACAAAATTTGCCCAACACTTCAATATCTAGTACTTCGCCAGTGTCAATAGACGTTGTTGTAACTACATCATTCGATGAAATGCGTCCTATTTTTTGCCAGGTACCATCAAAAGCAACCACTATGTCCCTGTCACCATCATTTCCGATAATAGATTCTTCTGCAACACTTCTTATTGGTGATTTTGCAACTTCTTTTACAGCCCCAAGCAGTAAGCCATACCTCTCAGATTTCGCTGGAGGAGGTGGAAGATTCATCACAGCACTGTGTGTTCTTGCTGCCTTCTGTTCCCAACCAATACAGCGCATGTCATATGCTACCCTCAAATTCACATCATAACCTTTGTTTACGATTTTAAATGTCATGCAAGACGCAACAACGTTGCATTTGTTGCATATCACAGATAAGTTCGTAGCAAGGCCTTTCCTGGCACTCTCATCTTCTACCACAGGAACACATTTCACACCAAAGCAATGCTTGCACATAACATTGTACAATTTTAACTGTGACAGTATGTTAACATCAACAATAATATTACACTAACATTCATATTCAAAGACTACATTTTCATTAGCACCAAAAACAAGTTCCCTTCTTGGAGAACTCGGCGGTGGTTTGTTTACCGGCTCTGAGACGTTGCAGTCTTGAGCTACTGGTGTAACGTTTGTTGTAGCACTCTTTATTGTGTATCTGTTGCCCTGGTGACGTTTTTTACGGTTGAAGCAACGAATTCTACGCATCTTGTGTGATAATATGCCACAAACGAACACAAAACAACACAGCCAAATGAAAATCGTTTCGAAATTCACAATACAACACTGCATGCCTTTCAAGACAGAGAAACACAATCAGCGATCACAACAATTAACGTCGATGGCAGCAGAGATAGAAACGATACCAGTAGTCCTTTGTTTCACGTATGACAATCTCTGGAGAAAACATAAACATTCGAATTCTACAGAGCGAAATACACTTACATATGACAGAAGAATGCTGTGCAAAGGGGTGTCGTACTGTATCTTGGTACACTTAAGACCAAATAACATGCCTTATATAGAGGAAGATGTGCGCTACAAAAAAGGGATGGTTTGAAAGGTCGATTTTTAAAAAAATGTTTGACGTCCTACCCCCCTAAAAGTCACCATGATCGGAAAATGGAGTGACGCTCCCTATGCAATCATAAGAAATTATTTTTAAAAAGTAATGAAACAGTCGCGCAACAGATAACGTCTTATTAAGTCTACATTTAATAGGGATAGGCTAACCTTAAATAGTTAATAGTGATGCATGAAATACGCAGGTCAACCACCACATTTTAGTTAAGATAGGATCTACATATTAAACGAAAATGTACGCTTATAAAATATTTTATTTATTTCCCTAAACGAGCATTCAAGTGGGAAAACTTCATCAAGATAAAGTGAATGCAAAAGTAGAGAACAGTTATGTTTAATTCCGATTTTGGTACCAATTTTAGAATTGCGTCATGAATATTGCCAATGGTCAAGTGAAGAGCATATCAGAAAGTGATAATGAAAGTGAACTCAGGAGAACAAATACCGTTCACAGATGCAAAATGCAACCTGCAAATCAAACAGCTAAGTGCGGTCATCAATTACTGAAACGAGTAACTCCGTAAAGCTAGCAAATACCGCCCCCCACCCAGTCAACTATTCCATGGAAAAGCATTAGTGACCGAATCTCAGCACATAAACTTACGGTACTCAATAGCATGCGTGCCGGCTGTCAGTCGCAGTTAATAGCGTACTGGCTCCACCTTCGCGCGTGCGGGTCACGATGCTGCAGCAAGACCGTTGTTCGTGGTAGCAGAATGCAGAAAAAAATGTATGTGAAATCTTATGGGACTTAACTGCTAAGGTCATCAGTCCCTAAGCTTACACACTACTTAACCTAAATTATCCTAAGGACAAACACACACACCCATGCCCGAGGGAGGACTCGAACCTCCGCCGGGACCAGCCGCACAGTCCATGACTGCAGCGCCCCTGACCGCTCGGCTAATCCCGCGCAGCGCAGAATGCAGAGATTGAGCGTATGGCGTCAGTGGCCGGGAGCTCCCAGGCGGGAGGATCGGCTGCCAAGTGTATGTCTCGACAGTGGGGATGAAATGATGATGAGGACAGCACAGCACCCAGTCCCTGAGGGGAGAAAATCTCCCACCCCAAACGGGAATCGAATTCGGTCTCCCGTGCGTGACAATTCAACGCGCTGACCGTTCAGCTA
Organism: Schistocerca cancellata; assembly: GCF_023864275.1. Classification (NCBI taxonomy): domain Eukaryota; kingdom Metazoa; phylum Arthropoda; class Insecta; order Orthoptera; family Acrididae; genus Schistocerca; species Schistocerca cancellata. The sequence goes on along the minus strand of NC_064627.1, from coordinate 361,661,088 downwards.
TTGGGGCGGACGGGACAGCAGTGTTTTGACCACATGCCCCTCCGTATCCGCATCCGGTGACGCCTAAGGTCTGAGGGTGACACCGCGGCCGGTAGGTACCGTTGGGACTTCAAGGCCTGTTCGGACGTTTTTTTAAAATACAAATTACGAAAAGAACATCCCAGTTACCCATTCATTATGTTAATAGACCTGTGGAATACTATTAGAGCACAAAAATAAAATATGTAGGGTGTTGCTACATTAACAATTAACTCACCTTATACAGGGTTCGTGAGTGCGACGTTCAGTTCTGCAGTGACTCTTACTTTTCGTCACAGTCTTCAATGACCGTCTGTCATGATCACTTAACAAACACTTTCGTCCGAGTTGTGACTCGGCGGATGATATTTTTCGTTTTCCCTGGGTGTGATATAAATCTTCGATACGGTGCCTCTTGAAACAACAAACACTTCGGCTACCTTGGTTACGGAAGCACCGACCATACGAGCACCAACAGCATGCCCATGTTTGTATTCACTTAGCTCCAATATAATGCACTCACAGCTACGTTTAACACTGTTCTGACCACGGCTGAGACTTGTAATGTATTGTGGACCTTGCACAGGTGTCCTTGGTGGTACAACAGCGCAACCTATAGGCTGGGGTAGAATCTGCATTTTTGCTCAAGCATGCATTTGTCACAGTGTATCCATAGTTTTGTCCAGTCCATGGATATTTACAAGTACTTTTGTTTCAGGTTTGACCAATACTGTTTCACGTAGAAACATGTGAAACTTTTTTAACATCCTGTATATAATATTTATGTGCAGGGTGAAAAAGAACACCGACGAACTTTCAGATATGGTTCTATGGACCAAAACAAGGAAAAATTTCACTGAAAGTGGTCTCGAAAGTGCATACCTTAAGAGTCATGAGCACTTGTTCATCTTTTCTACCGTGAGAAACATTTCCTCTACAATAACATCTCCATGGGTACTCTGCAATTCACAGCTTAGTGGCAGGCAAAGGACAGTGAACCACCTTCAAGCTACGGTATTTCTCTACTGTTCCAGTCTCGAACAGCGCGCGGGAAGAACAAACACCCAAATACTTCATTGAGAACTCTGATTATTTTATTACGATGATCATTTCTCCCTATACAGGGTGGTCCATTGATAGTGACCGGGCCAAATATCTCACGAAATAAGCGTCAAACGAAAAAACTGCAAAGAACGAAACTTGTCTAGCTTGAAGGGAGAAACCAGATGGCGCTATGGTTGGCCCGCTAGATGGCGCTGCCGTAGGTCAAACTGATATCAATTGCGTTTCTTTAAATAGGAACCCCCATTTTTTATTACATATTCTTGTAGTACGTAAAGAAATATGACTGTTTTAGTTGGACCACTTTTTTCCTTTGTGATAGATGGCGCTGTAACAGTCAAAATCATATGGCTCACAATTTTAGACGAACAGTTGGTAACAGGAAGGTTTTTTAAATTAAAATACAGAAAGTAGGTACGTTTGAACATTTTATTTCGGTTGTTCCAATGTGATACATGTACCTGTGTGAACTTATCATTTCTGAGAACGCATGTTGTTACAGCGTGATTACTTGTAAATACCACATTAATGCAATAAATGCTCAAAATGATGTCCGTCAACCTCAATGCATTTGGCAATACGTGTAACGACATTCCTCTCAACAACGAGTAGTTCGCCTTCCGTAATGTTCGCACATGCATTGACAATGCGCTGACGCATGTTGTCAGGCGTTGTCGGTGGATCACGATAGCAAATATCCTTCAACTTTCCCCACAGAAAGAAATCCGGGGACGTCAGATCCGGTGAACGTGTGGGCCATGGTATGGTGCTTCGACGACCAATCCACCTGTCATAAAATATGCTATTCAATACTGCTTCAGCCACACGCTAGCTATGTGCCGGACATCCATCATGTTGGAAGTACATCGCCATTCTGTCATGCAGTGAAACATCATGTAACATCGGTAGAACATTACGTAGGAAATCAACATACACTGCACCATTTAAAATGCCATCGATAAAATGGGGGCCAATTATCCTTCCTCCCATACTGCTGCACCATACACTAATCCGCCAAGGTCGCTGATGTTCCACTTGTCGCAGCCATCGTGGATTTTCCGTTGCCCAGTAGTGCATATTATGCCGATTTACGTTACCGCTGTTGGTGAATGACGCTTCGTCGCTAAATAGAACGCGTGCAAAAAAATCTGTCATCGTCCCGTAATTTCTCTTGTACCTAGTGGCAGAATTGTGCACGACGTTCAAAGTCGTCGCCATGCAATTCCTGGTGCATGGAAATATGGTACGGGTGCAATCGATGTTGATGTAGCATTCTCAACACCGACGTTTTTGAGATTCCCAATCTACTTGGGCATCATCATTTTTTGCAAGTCGTGGTTGACGTTTCACATGTGGCTGAACAATTCCTGTTTCCTTAAATAACCTAACTATCCGGCGAACGGTCCGGACATTTGGATGATGTAGTCCAGGATACCGAGCAGCATACATAGCACACGTCCGTTGGGCATTTTGATCACAATAGCCATACATCAGCACGATATCGACCTTTTCCGCAATTGGTAAACGGTCCATTTTAACACGGGTAATGTATCACGAAGCAAATACCGCCCGCACTGGCGGAATGTTACGTGATAGCACGTACTTATACGTTTGTGACTATAAGAGCGCCATCTAACACAAAGCGAAAAAAGTGGTCCAACTAATACATTCATATTTCTTTACGTACTACACGAATATTTAATAAAAAATGGGAGTTCCTTTCAAAAAAACGCAGTTGATATCCGTTTGACCTATGGCAGTGCCATCTAGTGGGCCAACCACAGCGCCTTCTGGTTTCCCCCCTTAAGCTAGACGAGTTTCGTTCTCTGTAGTTTTTTCGTTTGATGCTTATTTTGTGAGATATTTGGCCCGGCCACTATCAATGGACCACTCTGTATAGTGGGGCGTCAAAAAACATTTTCTCATTCGGAGGAGGAAGCCAGTGATTGAAATTTATTGAAAAGGTTTCGCCGCAATGAAAATCGCCTTTGTTTTAATGATGGGAACCGCAACTTGCCTGTCATAACTGTGACACTTTCTGCCCTACTTCGGAATAATGCAAAACGAGCTGGCCTTTTTTGAACTTCTTCGATGTCCTCCGTCAATCCTACCTGGTAAGAATCTCAAACCGCTCAGCAGTACTCCAGAAGAGAACGGACAAACGTAGTGTATGCAGTCTCTGTGGCGGATTTGTTGCATCTCTTAAGAGTTTGCCAATAAAATGCTGTCTTTGGTTCGCTTTTCCCTCGACCCTACCTTTGTGATCGATCCAGTTAAAGTTATTGGTAACTGTAATCCCTAAGTATTTAGCTGAATTCCCAGCGTTTAGATTTGTGTGATTCATCGTGTAACCGAAATTTAGCGGATTCCTTTCAATTCTCAATTGGATGACTTCACACTACTCATAATTTAGAATCGACTGCCAATATTCGCACCACCCAGATATCTTGTCCACATCGTTCTGTAATTGGTTTTGATATTCTGATGACTCTAAGAGGCAGCACATGACAGCATCATCTGCAAATAGTATAAGAGGGTTGTTCATATTGTCTTCTAAATTATTTTTAGAGATTAGAAACAGCAGAGGCCCATAACACTTCATTGAGGAATGCCAGATATCACTCGCTAACTTTCCGTCAATTACTACGAATTGCGATCTTTCTGACAGGAAATGATGAATCTGGTTGCACAACTGTGATGATATTCCGTAAGTACGCAAATTGATTGGAACTTTTTTGTGAGGAACAGTGTCAAAAGCCAACTGGAAATATAGAGATATGGAATCAATTTGAGATCCCTTGACGATAGCACACATTACTTCGTGTGAATAAAGAGGTATTGTGTTTCACAGGAACGATATTTTTTGAATGCTTGTTGGCTGTTTGTCAATAGATCGTCTTCTCCGTGGTAGTTCATAACGTTGAACATAGTATATGTTCTAAAATCCAACAGAATCTACTGACTAAGTGCTCATAACAGTTTAGGTATGCGTTTTAAGCCCAAGTTTACTGAACATTTTTTTCTGTTTTGATCCACGCTATCACCTCTGAAAGTTTGTCGGTGGCGGTGGAGTTCCTGTCCTTCTAGGTCCACCTGCTCCTCTCCTCTCTCTGTTCATCTCCTCCTCCTCCTCCTCCCCCTCCTCCTCCCCCTCTCTCTTCCATCACCTTCTCCCACCTCTCTCTTTCCATCTGATCTCCCTCCTTTCTAACAGCTCCTCCCCAATATATTTGTCCATCTCTTCCTCCCTTCCCTCTGGCTCCATTTCCTTTACCTCCTTCTATCTCTTCCTTCCCATCCTTTCTGTCCATCTCCGCCCCCTCTCCCTGCCCATGTCTTCCTTCCCCTTTCTCTGTGCATCTTCTCCTACCCTTCTCTCTGTCCATGTCCTCCTCTCCCCTCTCTCTGTTCATCTCCTCCTCTTCACTTTCTCTGTACATTTCTCCACCCCCCCCCCCTCTCTCTCTGTCGATCTACTCCTCCTCCATATCTATCTCCACCTTCCGCCTCGCTATCTATCTCCTCTTCGCCCTTCTCTCCCCATCACCATCTTATCATTCCTAGCCCAACAGGATGACGGCGGTTCTCAGTCCCACAGTAGTTCTTTCCAGACAGTAAGTAACAAGTGTACCAAGCTTGTTTAAAATCGATCCTAGATTTTACGAGGCCTATTTAACCTGTGACTTTGCCCAGGTTCGCACATATATTTCATCCATCTTTAACATATTTCGCACATATCTGCAGAGATATTTCACCAGTATCTCTAGCGAATTTCGCCCTGCTGTTTCGTTTACATGCAGCTCAAAGTTTAAGGCGCCTGAACTATGTGTCGTACAACAATATAATTTTGCAGATACATGCAGTGATGTATGTACACTACTGGCCATTAAAATTGCTACACAACGAAGATGACGTGCTACAGACGCGAAATTTAACCGACAGGAAGAAGATGCTGTGATATGCCGGTGGCGACACTTACAACGTGCTGACATGAGGAAAGTTTCCAACCGATTTCTCATACACAAACAGCAGTTGACCGGCGTTGCCTGGTGAAATGTTGTTGTGACGCCTCGTGTAAGGAGGAGAAATGCGTACCATCACGTTTCCGACTTTGATAAAGGTCGGATTGTAGCCTATCGCGATTGCGGTTTATCGTATAGCGACATGGCTGCTCGCGTTGGTCGAGATCCAATGACTGTTAGCAGAATATGGAATCGGTGGGTTCAGGAGGGTAATACGGAACGCCGTGCTGGATCCCAACGGCCTCGTATCACTAGCAGTCGAGATGACAAGCATCTTATCCGCATGGCTGTAACGGATCGTGCAGCCACGTCTCGATCCCTGGGTAAAAAGATGGGGACGTTTGCAAGACAACAACCATCTGCACGAACAGTTCGACGACGTTTGCAGCAGCATGGACTATCAGCTCGGAGGCCATGGTTGCGGTTACCCTTGACGCATCACAGACGAACCTGGGTGCACGAATGGCAAAACGTCATATTTTCGGATGAATCCAGGTTCTGTTTACAGCATCATGATGGTCGCATCCGTGTTTGGCGACACCGTGGTGAACGCACAATGGAAGAGTGTATTCGTCTTCGCCATACTGGGGTATCACCAGGCGTGATGGTATGGGGTGCCATTGGTTACATGTCTCGGTCACCTCCTGTTCGCACTGACGGCACTTTGAACAGTGGACTTTACATTTCAGATATGTTAAGACCCGTGACTCTACCCTTCATTCGATCCCTGCGAAACCCTACATTTCAGCAGGACAATGCACGACCGCATGTTGCAGGTCCTGTAAGGGCCTTTCTGGATACAGAAAATGATCGACTGCTGCCCTGGCCAGCACATTCTCCAGATCTCTCACCGATTGAAAACGTCTAGTCAATGGTGTCCGAGCAACTGGCTCGTCACAATACGCCAGTCACTACTCTTGACGAACTGTGGTATCGTGTTGAAGCTGCATAGGCAGCTGTACCTGTACACGCCATCCAAGCTCTGTTTGACTCAATGCCCATGCGTATCAAGGCCGTTATTACGGCCAGTGGTGGTTGTTCTGGGTACTGATTTCTCAGGATCTATGCACCCAAATTGCGTGAAAATGTAATCACATGTCAGTTCTAGTATAATATATTTGTCCAATGAATACCCGTTTACCATCTGCATTTCTTCTTGGTGTAGCAATTTTAATGGCCAGTAGTGTAGATACTGTAGGCGAAATGTGTTGCTATTAGAGTTAGTAGTAAAGAAGAACTAAATTGTAACATCATGCTGGCTGCGGAAGCTTTACTGCATGAACAGCGAAAATATTTGAAATTATTTGTAAAATTCATTGCAGGTCATTAAGGTTTTCATCCTCAAATATTGGATGAATATAGTCTGACAATTTGCCTGTCGTAAGCTGCGCTTCTTTGTTACCCTATTTGACAGGTAGACGGTACTTACCACAACAGTGGTTCTTGCCAGATGGTAACTGATATGGGTACCAAGTTTGGCTGAAATCTATCCAGTGGTTTAGGAGGAGAAACATACAGAGATACATCCATTCCAGTTATATTGTTGTTATATATGGTCAATTTTTCGAAACGAGGACTTCGTAAGTAATGGTACGCACAGGGGCATGCAATTTTGTTGTGCAGTTTAATGCACTTAAGTCTTGCAACAGCGAGGTAAACAAATATATTGAAACAACTGTGTGTCCAAAAACGTTCAAATGCGTGTGAAATATTATGGGACTTAACTGCTAAGGTCAGCAGTCCCTAAGATTACACACTACTTAACCTAAATTATCCTAAGGACAAACACACACATCCAAGCCCGAAGGAGGACTCGAACCTCCACCGGGACCAGCCGCACAGTCCATGACTGCAGCGCCTACGTGTGTGTGTGTGTGTGTGAGTGTTTCTTTTCTTTTTTTTTTTTTTTTTAACTGAAGGCATAACTATCTTTTAGTGGCATTTGAGAGTGCCTGAATATGGTTCAAATGGCCCTGAGGATTATGGGACTTAAGATCTGAGGTCATCAGTCCCCTAGAACTTAGAACTAATTAAACCTAACTAACCTAAGGACATCACACACAGCCATTGCCGAGGCGGGATTCGAACCTGCGACAGTAGCAGCAGCGCGGTTCCGGACTGAAGCGCCTAGAACCGCTCGGCACCGAGGCCGGCAGAGTGCCTGAAAAGACGAGTACAGTTATACAACTCCAGTTAATGTTGGAATTGAAACTTTTACAAAAATATCCGAGAAATGTGATAAGGAAAGGCGGCCGGGCTGGCTTTTGCCGTATAGACATTGCCTGATGGGACCCTCGCGCCAGCAAGAACATCAGCCTACGCTAGTAGCTCTCCGCGTCCGAACAGGCCTTGAAGACCCATCGGTACCGACCGACAACCGTGTCATCCTGAGCCCACCGGCGTCACGGGAGGCGGATATTGAGCGGTCTGTGGTCAGCACACTGCTCTCCCGGCCGCTGCCAGTTTTCATGACAGGAGCCGCTACTTCTCAGTCAAATAGCTGCTCACTTAGCCTCACAAGGGCTGAGTGCATCCAGCTTGCCAACAGCGCTCGGCAGACAGCACGGTAACCCATCACACGGCAACGGCGCTTAACTTCGGCGATGTTACCACCGCAGCAAGGCTGTTGACCTACGCTACTAACGTGAAACATCTACATCTACGTGATTACTCTGCAATTCACATTTAAGTGCTTGGCAGAGGGTTCATCGAACCACAATCATACTATCTCTCTACCATTCCACTCCCGAACAGCGCGCGGGAAAAACGAACACCTAAACCTTTCTGTTCGAGCTCTGATTTCTCTTATTTTATTTTGATGATCATTCCTACCTATGTAGGTTGGGCTCAACAAAATATATTATCGCATTCGGAAGAGGGGGTTGGTGACTGAAATTTCGTAAATAGATCCCGCCGCAACGAAAAACGTCTTTGGTTTAATGACTTCCATCCCAACTCGCGTATCATATCTGCCACACTCTCTCCCTTATTACGTGAGAATACAACGCGAGCTGCCCTTTTTTGCACCCTTTCGATGTCATCCGCCAATCCCACCTGGTAAGGATCCCACACCGCGCAGCAATATTCTAACAGGGGACGAACAAGTGTAGTGTAAGCTGTCTCTTTAGTGGACTTGTTGCATCTTCTAAGTGTCCTGCCAATGAAACGCAACCTTTGGCTCGCCTTCCCCACAATATTGTCTATGTGGTCTTTCCAACTGAAGTTGTTCGTAATTTTAACACCCAGGTACTTAGTTGAATTGACAGCCTTGAGAATTGTACTATTTATCGAGTAATCGAATTGCAACGGATTTCTTTTGGAACTCATGTCGATCACCTCACACGTTTCGTTATTTAGCGTCAACTGCCACCTGCCACACCATACAGCAATCTTTTCTAAATCGCTTTGCAACTGATACCGGTCTTCGGATGACCTTACTAGACGGTAAATTACAGCATCATCTGCGAACAACCTAAGAGAACTGCTCAGATTGTTACCCAGGTCATTTATATAGATCAGGAACAGCAGAGGTCCCAGGACGCTTCCCTGGGGAACACCTGCTATCACTTCAGTTTTACTCAATGATTTGCCGTCTATTACTATGAACTGCGACCTTCCTGACAGGAAATCACGAATCCAGTCGCACAACTGAGACGATACCCCGTAGGCCCGCAGGCAAGGCACAACTGTTCTCGACAACAACAGTAGTGAGTCGATCACAGTACCTTGCGGTAGGCTAGCGCTACTTTCCCTTATGACGATGCCGCCCTGCTATACAGCACAAGGAGTGGTTATTAAGGCCCACTGAGAGTTAGCTGCCCCGGATGGAGACGTGCGCGACGGGGGCGGAGGAAGGCGCGAGATGGCTGTTGGGGCAGGTCGGCACCGCGTCGGCGGTATCTCAGCGGGAGATGTCGCCAACGGTGTGTGAGCGGCTGGCCGCGGGCGCCGCGGACCGAAATAACAGCAGTCAGACTCTGGCCGAGGCGCAGGCGTGAGCCGAGTGCCGTCTGCACCTGCAGCCGCGCACCCGTCACCAGGACACAAGTCTCCGTCACCGTCACCAGCACCCTCTGCTCTGTACTCCGCTCGTGCTGGCCGACCCCCACCGCCGCTCTCGCGGGCCGGATTTTTGCACTCGCCCGCACTCGGTGACGAGCCCTAAATCATTTTAGCTACGCACCTGAGGAAAAAACAGCGCCTTACATACCACTACGACTACAAGAACTGCGGCGAGGGACTAAAGGTCAGGTAAGACACAGCCACATATCTGTCTCCAAACCTTCCTTCGCGAATTATTCACCAACGCATTCCGCGAAAGTGCAGTTGCACAAGCATCCACCGACTGCTAGGTAACTAATCGTGCCACAAAAACGGCAGTCACCACTGCACAATCCTGCCGAACTGCTGGAAACGAGAGGTGCTACATCTGTTACGACCGATGTTTTCTCACTTTACGGCAACGCATCTGTCTCGACGCGGCTGACGAGATGTTCCGTTTGTAGAATCACGTCCGCCATGTGTATTCGCGTGCAGATCGCCTCGCTGAGAGCTGTGTGACGGGCTCTGATTGGTGTTACACGATTTCTTCACACGGGGCCAAAAAAACGGCCGGCGGCCATGTTTGCGAACGTGACGTCGGCTGAACGCCGATGTAAAGAAGTTTTAAGAATAGTTTTTTTCCACTATTAAACGGTTGTTCCTATCTCAGATACCAATAAAAAAACGTGTACAGATAAGGCATCACGAAATTACAAGCAATATTGTTTTAGAAACACAAAATACGGCCGTTAAGATAGCTTACATGTTGCTCGTTCTGTGGCGGACTGCCATCTTGGAAAACTGTTTTAATATAATTTCGCCTACAACATATGTTGTTAATAGTTTGTGTTTGTGAACTTCTGCTATGAACGAAATACTTCGCCGCTAATTACTATAAACAGCTTTCGTTTACTTGGATATAACTTTTAAGTCCTCTTTTTCACAAACATTTTACATACACTTTACGTAAAACAGAGAATTTTTTGCAACAAGTATTTAGTTCTTGCCTTAGTTTACGAAAGCTGAAATGTTTTTACGTACACGTTCCGTCCAACAACTACGAGTTGTACCCTATAACTAATTAAGACAGAAATCTCTGGAAGTTGGTACATACTGAAAAAAGGGTCTAATTTTAAACTCACGTGACGTATCACATAGCATGTTTCTTTCTTTTTCTCTCTGTTTGATACATATCCTATCCCGAGAAAGTCACACTAGTTGCTGATGGTGTCAACTGTGCAGTCAATAAAGTCTTATTGGTATCAAATTTTCTATTTAAGAACACTTTGATCTGTTTTACTTATGAACTCAGGTTACTTATAAAGTCAGTATTGCGATACGTTTTCTCTCGACCTCTAGCTACACTTCCTTTCAAAGAAGTAACCTCTATAACATTGTCGGATCCAGGGGAGCTTGTAATGTTATTCTCTCTGAGAATGATACTTCGTAAACATTACCGTTTATTGCTGCTATAATTAATGAATCTTCTTATAATGAACTTTAATAGAAATTAATTCACATTATAGCCTGAATTTACGTTTCTATCAAAGAAAGAATTGCCCGTACAAGGGTTAAATTATCATCACCAGTACACAGAACAGCTGGCACTGTTTTTCTTTACTGTGCGTACGCACATATTGTGAACCCATTTATATCACATGCTTTCACTCCCTACTTGTTAACGAACTGGAGCCATTAACGAAATGTATCGCCGGTAACTTTTGCATTTAACCCTTATATTATTCTTTTTCAATATCATATCTGTGACTGTCACAATTTAGTAAGTTCCTTGAAAATAAAAATTAAAATAACTGTCTGAACAATAACTAACCATCTACAGCTTCTGCCTTCAGAAACACCAAAGGAAAACTTAATTTTTTTGTGAGACTTGAGATGTTTGCTGGTCATACCCACGTTGAGGATTTGTTGAATAATCAGCGCTCTTTCTCTCTGGCCTATTCCGTGCACTCGCAAAATAAATCACTTCATGGAGCTCCTGCCAGTCACATATATCATTGTAAAATAAGAAAAACGAACTCTTTTGTACATTTTTCATAATTATTTTGTCTTTGTGCAACTGTTCAGTATAACCAAATATGGATTATTTTTTCACGTTCACATCTCTTGCCTATAACAAAAGTGAGAAGTAATTTTTCATTTTCCTTAGCACAAATATATTTCTCCACTCATTTATTAGCATCGAATTTCCGGGATCAGTAAATATAAAAGCACAATACACAGCAGACAGCTATTAAGTTCTCGGAGTACATGCACCTTCAATAATTCATGGATGACAGCATAAGAGCGCTTAATGTGATAACTACTTCATTTCCATATTACGTGAAAATTGAGGATATTAACTGATTTGTAGAGTGGTGAATGTCTAATACTCATGCTGTGAAAGAAAATTGATTGAAGGACTTCCCTCTATTTCTTCAAACTGAGCATGTGTTTAACTAGAAGGTTCCGGTTTTTTAAATTTATGTTAGATATTTATTACTTTCTTTGTTAGGAAGGCACGCTATTGTTTTGAGGCAGTTCTCAAGTTGGTTTTGGTATAGCCTCCTCCGCGATGGCAAACAAAATTCAGCCAATTTTCTTTAGTTGCTTTTCAACCGAGAAAAGTTGCTCTGAAGCGGCAATCAGAGATAGAGGCTGTGAACTATATTTATAGCAATACTGTGTGTGTACCTCATGTATGTGATATATGAAACAAAACTGTAAGTCAACATACACATAGAGATTTTGGCTGTGAAGGTATGATTGTTATAAAGGTCTATCGTAATATGGATTTGCATGGAAACATGGGAAAGAACTGCAATACACTAACTTTTGCTCCACCTTGTACTGTACAGTACCCGAACGTACGCTGAGTATCTAAGATCCGTAGAGATCGACTGGAGCAAAACGCCCGCGAGCGTTTGGAAAATTGTGTTATTAACTGTGTGGGTCATTCCTGGAGTTTAATGAATGAGCTACACAGACATACGCGACAGACGAATACCGTCATACCAAATAGGCTAGAGGGAAGATCGCTAACAGTTCCTGGTAAGCTCAGCGTGGCTAGGAAGGGTGCGAGGCAACGATCAAGAGTGAGTGAGAGAGAGTGAGCAAAAGAGCGAGAAGGGGGTGAAGGGGGAAAGTAAAGATATATGATGAGGGAGGGGAAGGCTAGGGAGATAAAGAGAGAGAGAGAGAGAGAGAGAGAGAGAGAGAGAGAGAGAGAGATAAGGATGAGAAGAAGGGGGCAGACAGTAGATAAGTCTAATACATAGCAGTTATTTAAGTATTTGTTGAATAAGTTTACCTCGAGGTACTGAGTGAGAGAGAGAGAGAGAGAGGGGGGGGGGGAAGACACAAAAAAGACTCTAAACGCTGTCCTTTTTGTTATTAGGTATCGTTTTCGCAGTCGTGGTTGTACAACTAATATGTGTGATGTACCCTATTTTACAGCTGTAATGAAAGTCGTATTTAGACCAAACGCCTTTCGCTTTAATTCCGTGCATCTTCCGTGGCCACTATAACAGTGTGGATTTCCTTACAAATCTTTCTGCCAATATTATAAACAGTTCTGAAGTTTTAAATTACTACTATTAAACAGTATTAATTTAAAATCATTACTCACTAATTTTTTTGTACTTCATTTCTAATCTTCTTCCACGCATCGGCATTCGATTTTAGTATACTGAACTTTCACTGACACTGAATACGTTTCCGTTTTCATGTTGTATAGATCCACTTAACCGCGTACAAAACAGTGTCTTTACGAATGTGTCTGGACATACCCGTCGAGACAGATGACTGTTGACAAAAGAACCATTCTTTGCCAGTGGGCAAAGAATTATATCTCTGGATGCAGTCAGTTAGTCAAAAGCGCCATAGATTGGTACGAATCGTAGAACTTAAACTAAGGATGGCACACGCTGCAAACCTTACATGTACATCTCTCGTAAACTACGTTTACATGTGACACATCTTCCGGCACATGAAAGCGGAATTTCCGAAACCGTTTCTCGTTGTCCTGTTGACAAGCTAAGGCCTCAAAAGGATTTGCTAGTCCCGTTAAATATGGCGTCTGGGAAACGGCTGTTCTAGATTCTGATTTAATCAGCACAATCGCTATTTCTCTTCAGTTAAATATTAGATGTGTAGACAGCTTCATGCTCAGTCCAATATTTCTACTTTTCCTTCATTCCGCCCATATTATCTGAAAATTTTTGAAAACGAGATGTAACCTGACAACCCAAGCGCTATCTCAAAATCGTTTGCGCGTTTACATGGGAGCGAAAATCGATTATGGAATTGGAAAACCAGCAGCTGTAACCAAATTACCAGAACAGATTTTGGCGTGTTTACATGCCCAACCAGAAGGGGTACTGGGAAATCGGTTTACGAAATCCGGTTTTGGGAGCCCCAAGTAAACAAACACATAGACAGATGGCCATCTACAAAGATGTTATTACGAAGCTAGTCACTACACTGACAATAACAAACACCGTCCGAATAGGCCCTGAAGGGCCAACGGTACCGACCGGCCGCCGTATTATCCTCAGACCTTAGGCGTCACAGGAGGTGGATACGGAAGGGCATGTGGTCAGCACCAGCACACCATTGTCAACTTTCCTGACTGGTGTCTTTACTTCTCAGTTAAGCAGCTCCTCATTTGATCTCACAAGGGCTGAGTGCACCATTCTTGTCAACAGCACCGGCAGACCCGGACGGCAACCCATCCAAGCCTTAAAGCGCTTAACTTCGGTGATCTGAGGGGAACCGGTGTTTTACCAATGCGGCAAGGCCGTTGGCATTTACTACACTGACGGGAAAAAAAAATTGCAACACCAAGAAGGAGTTGAGTGAACAAAAATTTGTAAGTGTGTTTCTAGATCTGAAAGATAATCTCCACTGAAATTTCGCGTAAGTCGCATGCCACTATGAAGATGCGAATCGGGGTTGCTTTAAATACATGCTGTAACGCTCGTCAGCGTTAGTTAACTTAGAGATTGGACGTAGTGAGCTGATGTTAGTCAAGATTGCGTTTAAGGTGACAAAGATGGCATTATCAATATCGCATTGACTTTGATTCGGGTCATGTAATAGGGCTAAGAGAAGCTGGAAGTTCCTTCTTTGATACTGCATAAAGACTTGGCAGGACTGTAGCCACTGTACATGATTGCTGGCGGGGGTGGTCATGAGAACGTACCCTCACAAGACCGGATTCCGGAAGGGCACGTGGCACTACCTAGAGGGAAGACCATAGTATTCGATGTTTGGCTCTGGCACACCGTACTGTATCTGCAGCAGCAATTTGAGCACCAGTTGGCACTACAGTGACACAAGGAACTGTTACAAATCTGTTATTTCAAAACAGTTCCGAGCCAGACGGCCGCGCGAGGTTAGTCGAGCGGTCTGGGGCGCTGCAGTCGTGGACTGTGCGGCTGCTCCCGGCGGAGGTTCGAGTCCTCCCTTGGGCATGGGTGTGTGTGTTTGTGCTTAGGATAATTTAGGATAAGTAGTGTGTAAGCTTAGGGATTGATGGCCTTAGCAGTTAAGTCCCATAAGATTTCACACACATTTGAACATTTTTGAGCCAGACGCCCTGTAGCGCGTGATCCACTGCCCCAGACCACCGCCATTTACGACTTCAGCGCTGTCAAACGAGAGCTCATTGGAGGGTAGTGGCCTATTGTGTTTCCTGTTGAAAGGTGATCCTGCCTCGGTGCTTGTGATAGCTTGTTGTTGGTTAGAAGGAGGCCTACTGAGGCCTGCGACCAACCTGTCTGGGATAGACAGACTGGCTAGACAGACTGCACTTACACGTTGAGTTATGGTTTGGGGTTCGATTTAATATAAGAGCATGGACACTCTAGTGGTTATAGGACACACCCTGACAGCAAATTTGTACGACAATCTGGTGATTCGACCTGTTGTGCTGCCATTCATGAACAGCATTCCAGGGGGCGTTTTCCAACAGGATAACAGTCGCCAACATACTGCTGTCGTAACCCAACTTGCTCTACAGAGTGTCGACATCTTGCCTTGGACTGCTCGATCATCAGATCATCAGACCAGTCGAGTGCATATGGGACATCATCAGACGACAACTCGAGCGTCATCCACCAACACCAGTAATCGTCCCTGCATTGACCAACCAAGTGCAACAGACGTGGAACTCCATTCCACAAACTGATATCCGGCACCTGTACAACACAGTGCAAGCAGATTTGCATCCTTGCATTCAACTTTCTGGCGTTTACACCGGTTGTTAATGTACCAGCATTTCACTTTTGCAATTGCTTATCTCGCTCTAACTTCAACCTGCGATCATCATCATCATCATCATCATCATCATCATCATTTAAGACTGATTATGCCTTTCAGCGTTCAGTCTGGAGCATAGCCCCCCTTATACAGTTCCTCCATGATCCCCTATTCAGTGCTAACATTGGTGCCTCTTCTGATGTTAAACCTATTACTTCAAAATCATTCTTAACCGAATCCAGGTACCTGCTCCTCGGTCTGCCCCGACTCCTCCTACCCTCTACTGCTGAATCCATGAGTCTCTTGGGTAACCTTGCTTCTCCCATGCGTGTAACATGACCCCACCATCTAAGCCTGCCGGCCGAAGCGGCCGTGCGGTTAAAGGCGCTGCAGTCTGGAACCGCGAGACCGCTACGGTCGCAGGTTCGAATCCTGCCTCGGGCATGGATGTGAGTGATGTCCTTAGGTTAGTTAGGTTTAACTAGTTCTAAGTTCTAGGGGACTAATGACCTCAGCAGTTGAGTCCCATAGTGCTCAGAGCCATTTGAACCATTTGAACCATCTAAGCCTGTTCGCCCTGACTGCTACATCTATAGAGTTCATTCCCAGTTTTTCTTTGATTTCCTCATTGTGGACACCCTCCTGCAATTGTTTCCATCTACTAGTACCTGCAATCATTCTATCTACTTTCATATCCGTAACCTCAACCTTGTTGATAAGGTAACCTGAATCCACCCAGCTTTCGCTCCCATACAACAAAGTTGGTCGAAAGATTGAACGGTGCACAGATAACTTAGTCTTGGTACTGACTTCCTTCTTGCAGAAGAGAGTAGATCGTAGCTGAGCGCTCACTGCATTAGCTTTGCTACACCTCGCTTCCAGTTCTTTCACTATGTTGCCAACCTGTGAGAATATGCATCCTAAGTACTTGAAACCGTCCACCTGTTCTTTGTTCCTCCTATTTGGCACTCAATCCGTTTATATTTCTTTCCCACTGACATTACTTTCGTTTTGGAGATGCTAATCTTCATACCATAGTCCTTACATTTCTGATCTAGCTCTGAAATATTACTTTGCAAACTTTCAATCGAATCTGCCATCACAACTAAGTCATCCGCATATGCAAGACTGCTTATTTTGTGTTCACATATCTTAATCTCACCCAGCCAGTCTATTGTTTTCAACATATGTTTTCAACATATGAACCTGTGATCTTGCAATCTTAATCACTTAATCATGTTACATAGATAAATGTATTCCCAAAAGTTCATTACTCTACATTAATTATTTTGTGGTGGTGTGATTTTTTTCCGTCGTTGTGTATTCAAATGATTACAACTGACAAACGAAGCTGTAATGTTACCAATTTCGGGTTTTTCGTTACTATTAATTGCATAGCCTAAAGACGTGCACATATTAACCATAATGCTCCTCATTGTCAAATATAGTTAAGAATTCAGCAGAAGTGCAGCAAGGGGCAGATGTGCAACTATATTCAGTTTCTGAAGTTAACAGGAATATTTATGTCAAAATTTGTAACATTTTACGGTATTCTGTAAAGCTTCGATATGTACAAGTAGAAAGAAGCTTCCACATAAAATCTCTGTGTTTGAACTTTTATTTTCGCGCGGTTTGCATGTGTTGCTTAAATCGTGTAACCTACTGAGACTAGCTTCGGTTATTTGTGACAGCTTGTGCTACGTTTTACCTCTTGTGGGACTTATTACTACATTTAAAGTTACGTTGCGTGGCAGTAGTGATAGGAAATATTTCTTCAGGTAATATAATCTTTTATTTTGATTGAAATTTCTAGCCAATAATACGTGACACGTGATGTCTATAAATCACTTTAAGAGAATGCCGGTTTTGTTACCTCAGCATACAACTGGTTTCTTTCCCGGTTAGGTCCGATCATATGTAGCGCTCCATCTCTGATGAACTCGCTATAAATTTATTTGTCTTGGCAGCATGATCTCGTCGACCATGAATCATTAAATTCTGAATTTCACTCCCTTCTTTCTTCTCTGAGGAAGTGTTGCTTTGTGAGATCAGAAACAACTTTCCTTACCACGTTTCTTTCTAATCGTGCCCTTCATCGTCGTCATTATCATTGTCGTCATCATCATTATCACAATAATCATCATCATTCCAAGATGCTACTCCAGGTGGGTGTAAAATGAATGTGCGCAACGGAAATACTGAACGCGAAAATGAATATTTGGCCCTGTTTGAGTACCCCCTGAAGCAGATTAAGGGTCTGTTGCTCTTTAACATATAAATTACAACATAAACAAAAATGATTAAGGAAACTAGTAACTACCAAATGATAAGTGCTGTTTCCGCTTTTCCATTTATTGTAGATTAAAATTCCTTTATATCACAAATGTTTATACATCAATGGCCAATGGACATAAAGAGATAAAAGTGAATCTCCTAACTAATACCATTTATCAATTGCCCAAATATGCCCCTTTTTATGGTTACGCGATCTAATATAAATAACGGGAGATGACTGACATCATTTACGTACCAAACATTAGAAGACACTACTTTCAAAGATCATCTACAGTGGTGTGCAACCTCAATGGAAATAAAATTTACCTGATTACAGTTGTTTAGCTTTATAGCCCTAATAAATCGAAGCAATTAGCAACATCAGCATATGTACTGCATCCGGTGCATTGGAGTGATGGTTACGTCTGCGACGATGGAAGAACTCCAGCCACAAATAAACTCTTTCAAACACTAGGACGGCAGAAGGCGGTCCTCTGACTATTATAATCTAATACTGTCTTCTCCTCTCTGTGTTCTACAGACAAGAAACGTGAAGTCTCAGCCACAAGGACGGAATTCAGATAACGTCTCTACGTAAGTATAGACAGAAGAAATGCTCTCAACCACTGAACGCTGCATACTCAACGACGACTCCCTACCCGGAGGCGAAATCCAGAAACGTATAAGTTCGCAACAGTACAGTGCCTAACTCTTCTAACTATAAAATCTCCTGAGAGCAAAGACAGCAAGTCCGTCTGCACCAACAAACGCTGATACTGAGCGACCGTCAAACACGGGCGCTCAAAGCGAAAGACCACTTCTCTCCACCGCCGGTTTCCCAGCAAAACTCGGGTCCCCTCCCTCATAACTCAGAAGGCGAATCATATTCTCTAAACCACGGAATATTCTCCCTCTCTACAGATTCTTCCGAACGCTAACCAACCATCTTTTAGTCTTTTTGTCGTCCAACGAGACAACATCTGGGTTTTATAAAACCCGCTAGTATCAGCTACGCATAGCGTTTAAAAATAATGCCTTCACTGTAGTAAATAAAGTTCCTCCGAAAATTTCAAAGCCGATTTTTTTTCTGTAGACTTGAAAAAAAAAAAAAAAACACTAAGGACAACCTTTCTAACGGTGCTCGACGCGCGTGTTTCACTACGGAGCGGGAAGAAGCGTTACCAATTTTCACACTGCGTGTTGACAGCGCGACAGTCACACCACAACAAAACAGAGACTGCGACTGTACACGATTTTTGAAATAAAAACTGCGTAGCTAAAGCATGATTACGAGAAACACTGACGGCTTTTAATACATTGAAATAACTGAAAGTTTCATTCACCGTAACTTAGTAGTAAGATATCTAATATGTAAGTAAGACTTACTTCCAAGACGGTAACAACGCCAGTGTACGTACGCTTCGGTTGCTGACCAATTACCACGTTTGTGTTTCATTACATCAGGTTTATTCTTATGACAAACAAACTATAGTTGTACTCGTAAAACTTCTCGGTTTCCCGACGTGTATCCAGCGTGCATGCGTCCTTAACGTGCGAGTTCCTGAACATATTCTGCTCCTCTAATCAAAGTGGTTGTATTATTTATGTAGTGCCGCGCGGGATTAACCGAGCGGACTTGGCGCTGCAGTCATGTACTGTGCGGCTGGTCCCGGAGGAGGTTCGAGTCCTCCCTCGGGCATGGGTGTGTGTGTTTGTCCTTAGGATAATTTAAGTTAAGTAGTGTGTAAGCTTAGGGACTGATGACCTTAGCAGTTAAGTCCCATAAGATTTCACCCACATTAGAACATTTTTTATGTAGCTTCCTGTCACATTTACATACAAGCACTGTCCGTCCAAAAAGTTCCGAGACTGTTTGTATTCCTGACGTACAAGCAACATCAGCGCAGTAACTACGGTGGCAGTCGAAATAACAACTGTAAACAACAAACATGCATTCGACCACTTAGTTGAAAGCAGACAGTCGTGAGCAGTGGACGTTCTCCGGCAAGTGCGTCAGCGTTGTTGTGTCACGAATCATGTTGCAGTAACATCTCTAAACCAAGAGTTCACAACATTCCTCAGAATTTTTGGAGGAAGAGAAAAGTTGTATGAAAAGTTTGTGCCGTGCACCTTGACTCTCGAACAGAAACAATGATGCATGGACGCCTGCCGCGACTTGAGTGAAATAGAAAACGCGGACAAATCTTTTTTGGGTAAAAGCCGACACGGGTGACGAGACTTAAGCACTCCGTCTTCAGGCCACGAGTGGCCTACCAGGACCATCCAACCGCCGTGTCATCCTCCGTGGAGGATGAGGATAGGAGGGGCGTGGGGTCAGCACACCGCTCTCCCGGCCGTTATGATGGTATTCTTGACCGAAGCCTCTACTATACGGTCGAGTAGCTTCTCAATTGGCATCACGAGGCTGAGTGCACCCCGAAAATTGGCAACAGCGCATGGCGGCCTGGATGGTCACCCATCGATGATCTCACGGGAACCGGTGCAACCACTGCGGCAAGGCCGTTGCCTCGGGTGACGAGACTTGGTCTCAGCAATATGAAGCTACGACACAATACGGAGATTCACTTGAAGGGTCAACTTTTCGACGACATAACCGATATTCAAGTCAGTGTGACGTGTGAGTAGAACAACATCACAAAGAAAGACTCACGTGGTTCTATGAACGTTCTATGCTTCGTACCCAAGTATGGGTCGACTATGTAGAACAATTGAAGAATTAAAACCATCATCTTGACTTTTCTCTATTCATTATCAATCCAGTGTCCAAGTTCTCCTGACTGACGAGAGCATTCTCCTGACTGACTAGTTTCTCACGAGTCTGTTCGTTTTCGATCCATACCCTGCGTCTTTTCCTTGTGATTGCCAAACAATTCCAGTGTGACACATAAAAGTTTGGTTTTGTTGACCAAGTGTAAAAATTGTGCCAAGGACAGACAGTTCGAATGAACATTCTTTACCAGCAGCGTTCAGCGAATATCATTAGGTGGTAAGTGCCGGGAATCTTTTGGAATGTTTCGGCGTATATCAAAACAGCTTCAATAACAAATATGCTGCTGAAACTGTTGTGGTACGTGCTGAAACTATAAGGTCTTATGTACTTATAATCTGACGGTGTTCGATGAACGCACCCGGTGAAGAAGTGAAATTTTCTTGTTTATCAGTTTGTTTGGATTTTGCCTGTATATTTGACAAATCATTAGCGCATGAAAGTCTGGTATCTAGTGATAAGACATGCAGCGTCTCGTATAGTGAACAGTGTTTCAAATTTTATTGTTAGGTTCACCTGGCCTAGTAGTCCCCCAGCCGTTTATGGAGGACGTTTCCGCTTGAGCCACAGAATCAATTAAAATATGAAAACGAATAGGACAAGATTTACTCCATTCAAAGTCAAATGACATATAGTACGGCTTTCCACAGAACACTGAAAAATATGATGTTGTTTGAAGTTCACTCAGCAGCAGAAATGAATTTCAGATTCCTTGGTATGCGAATGACCATTAAAAACTGCGAGTGGCAAATGGTTCAGAAGGAGGTGGAGGAAGATGGAATGCAGGCGATCAACATAATTACAATGATGATGATAGCGATGATACTATGATGAAGATGATGTAAGGTTGCTATAATTTCGCACCTTACAAGCACTCATCTACATACTTTGCCGTGATTTACAACCGGAATTGGTTGGTTGTACATCGTATATATGAGTATTTAAAGAAGAGTGGCATTGTCACGTACACCTTATAAATAACTGTTAACGCGTATTGCATTAGAGGTGACGGAGTGTCTTTATTATCAAAACGGTGTACTGAATGATTGCCTATATTAGTAGAGGTTGGAACGCCAATCAAAATGAAACGGCAGGCGTAACTCGAGCCCTGGGTGAAAAAGCCCGCACAGCTGTGTTGGTCCTGCTTCACATAGGAAGTGCCAAGACGGACGGTCTGGGCACCTGAGCGCGGAAGCACAATAGAGAGGCGGCCGGCCGCTATTGTAATACTTCAGAAACTCTGAAAATCTTGGACGCAGCAGAGAGGAACGAGGACGCCTTACCTCGGGAAACGCGGGCTGGGTTATTTCCGAGGATTGTTACTCTGAGAAGAGTATCATTGTATGAGTATAGGTATCCAATAAAAAAACGCAATGGTGTGAACTGGATCAAGGGACGTACTACACATTATACTTTGACAAAAGAAAATAAATTCAATATGAGGAAAACCAAAAAAATTAACAAAAATGTTGCCAATTTCTTAAAACTTATGGTTAAGAAAAGTAGCTTGCTGAAATCGACTAGAAAAAAGAAAACTGAATAAAAGTTAACCTTGAAAGTTTCAACAGATATCCACCAATCTTACATTTCATCGCCAACGGATATACATTAAAAGATAACATTTTACACGGGTATACCCCGATAAAACAAACAGAAAGCATATACCCATAACTGTCAATGCTTGAGATTCAAGTCTGATATTCTACAATGTGCACAACAGTTCATAAACTGATTGTTTTGTTCACACGCTGGAAAAAAATCGGTAGCGCTGTAGAATGGTAATCACTCAGTTCACAGACTGCTAGTTCAAAACTCGCTCCGGTCTTTATTTTTTTCTTTCAGTTAGGAATACCTGTATTTGTTAAATGTAAAGTTCATCAAATTTATGCTAATTAATACATATACAACCATATATTTTATGAAAAATGCGCGTCTTCTCGTTTTTAATTACATGCTACACGTAAAATTCCAATTTTCATTGCAAATATAAATTCTTAATCGTCCATATTTTATAAAAGATTTTTAATAAAGGTTGCTTAAATTAAGAAAACATAATAAGAAATTAAATTTTTAGGTTAAAAATGAAAAATCAAGTATTGTTTATTTAAACTATGTCCATATTTTACCAAATATGTGGTCTCAGACGAACCATGATGATGAGCGTCGTATAAACATGGAAAAGAATTTCTATAGCATCGAACACACGACACAAAAGCCGCATTTGTATAGTTCCCATCGTACCACTGCAATGTGAACCGAACAGAACTGATATGGAGGGACTTTAGAGATTACCAGACGCCCGACTGTAAGTAATACCTGCAGTGGCTTCAATATGTGAAATACGGTGAAATCCCTGCAGTACGCTTTCGCGTCACACATAGCTCGTTCAGAAAAATTACCCTGTGGTTAAGTTAGGAATTTTCATCAGTTTTTTTAAGTACAGTACCTTGTTAGTGTGGCCGAGCTGTTCTAGGCGCTTCAGCCCGGAACCGCGCGACCGCTACGGTCGCTGGTTCGAATCCTGCCTTGAGCATGGATGTCTGTGACATCCTTAGGTTAGTTAAGTTTAAGTAGTTCTAAGTTCTAGGGGAGTGATGACCTCCGATGTTAAGTCCCATAGCCCTCAGAACCATTTGAACCAGTACCTTGTTAGCTAAGAACGAGAGCATGTCATGTTTTCCGTCTGGTCCCCTGCGAAGCATGCGATAATGGTGGGGTTTACCGAATATTATTTCATACTCTTTAAAAATTGATTGGCGTTCGAAGCTGTATTGTTTCTCTGATCGTCCCTTTTTCTGCGGCTGCTCACATCTCCGCTGGTTATTAGGACCAGCTGGCTGGCAAGTGCTGTCCAAGTTGAAAGCGCCGGTAAAGCTGTTGTCCCATATTATCGATGAGTCGATGTGCGTGTAACACACAGCATAAAACGCAACCTCATTTTCGTACGTGACTGCACTCGAGGCAGCTTGGCTTCCGCTCCACGTGAAGCGAAATTCAATGAGATTCTAGCAAACGCGGAAGAACACATGGTGTAATGTTTACATCAGGTTTATTATTGCGATTAACTCAGTATAACTGCCTGGCTGAATTGTACGTTGTCCCACGCAGTTAGAGTGTACCGGTGGAAGTTGTCTGTTCCCCGCTGTGTATTCGACTCGCTTTGGTTCCCTAGAGCAGCGTTCTCGATTCCCTGAAGCTGACGCTTCGGCCGGTGACTGGCGCGAGGTGCCGCTTGCGCTGCCTGGTGGGCGTGGAGCAAGCGAGGCGCGAACTTGCCGGCAGCGACCTGCCGTACTGCCGCCCGTCTGTATCCGCACCCAAGCAAGGAAGAGCGCTCCGCACGGCGGTTCAGTTTGCACGCAACGACATTTAACTCCTAGCCGTGGTCGCTTCTGTACACTGACAACTGTCAGTACCAACGGCACCTACATCACTCAAGGTATTAGCGGTAAGTACGTGAGAATACTTAATAGAAAATAAATGCTTTTAAAATGAAGTTCTCGTGACAAACTCATTACTGACGTAATATCAGCTGCTTAAAACATGGCTCATGTGTGAGTCCTGGACTTCGTCATCTACGTCTACATCCATGTCTACATGATTATTCTAGATTCACGCGACCGCTGCGGTCGCAGATTCGAATACTGCCTTGGGCATGGATGTGTGTGATGTCCTTAAGTTAGTTAGGTTTAAGTAGAATAGATTTAAAAGTCAGGAAGTCGTTTCTGAAAGTATTTGTATGGAGTGTAGCCATGTATGGAAGTGAAACGTGGACGATAAATAATTTAGACAAGAAGAGAATAGAAGCTTTCGAAATGTGGTGCTGCAGAAGAATGCTGAAGGTTAGATGGGTAGATCACATAACTAATGAGGAGGTATTGAATAGGATTGGGGAGAAGAGGAGCTTGTGGCACAACTTGACTAGAAGAAGGGACCGGTTGGTAGGACATGTTCTGAGACATCCAGGGATCACCAATTTAGTATTGGAGGGCAGTGTGGAGGGTAAAAATCGAAGAGGGAGACCAAGAGATGAATACACTAAGCAGATTCAGAAGGATGTAGGCTGCAGTAGGTGCCGGGAGATGAAGAAGCTTGCACAGGACAGAGTAGCATGGAGATCTGCATCAAACCAGTCTCAGGACTGAAGCCAACAACAACAGTTCTAAGTTCTAGGGGACTGATGACCTCAGATGTTAAGTCCCATAGTACTCAGAGCCATTTGAACCATGATTACTCTGCACGTTCCTCGAATCAATTCAAGCTAGTTATCTACCCTTCCACTCTCGAACACCGTATGGGGAAAACCAACACTTAAATCTTTCCGTGCGGTCTCTAATTTCTCTTATTTTATTATGATGAGCATCCCTCCCTATGTATGTGGGCGCCAACAAAATATTTTCGCACTCTGAGGACAAAAATGGTGATTCGAACTTTATGAGAAGATCCTGCCGCAACGAAAATCACCTATGCTTTAATGATTGCTATCCAGAGTAGCGTATCATATCCGTGGCACTCTCTACCCTTTTCTCGATAATACAAAACGAACTGATTTCCTTGAACTTTTTCGATGTCCTCCGTCAGTTCCCTCTGATGCGGATCCCACATCGCACGTCAAGAGGGCAGACAAGCGTAGTGTAAGCTGTCTCTTGAACAGACCTGTAGCATTTTCTAAGTGTTCAGCCAGTAAATCGCAATCTCTAGTTTGGTTCTCCCACAACATTATCATTTGATAACGGTAAATGACAGCATCTGCAATCAATCTGACAGATCTGATACTCTCCTAACTCGTTTCTGAAGATTAGGAACAGCAGAGGGCCTACAAGACTTTTTTTGGGAAACGCCAGATATTACTTCTGTTTTACTCGACGGCTTTCCTTCAGTAACTACGAACTGTGACATTTCTGACAGGAAATCTCGAATCCTGTTGCACAGCTGAGGCGATACTCCATTGGCAGGCAATTTGTCTAGAAGACGCTTGTGAGGAACGATGTCAAAAATCCTTCAGAAACAATTTGACATCCCCTGTCGATAGTACTCATTACTTTATGAGAAGTAAGTCATAGATATTCTTTGAATTCTTGTCGCCTGTTTGTCAATAAATCTTTTTCTTCGAGGTAAGTCATAATGTTCGAACATAGTATATGTTCCAAAATTCTACTGCAAATGGACGTTAGCGATGTGGGTACGTAATTCAGTGAATTACTCCTTTTCCTTTCTTGGGTACTGGTGTTACTTGTGCAGCTTTCCAGTCTTTGGGTACGGATCTTTCGACGACAAGTGAGCTGTTATATTTGATCGCTAAGTATGGACCTATTGCATCACCGTATTTTGAAAGGAACCTGAATGATATACACAATGGACCGCAGGCCTTTATTAAGTGATTTAAGCTGCTTTGCTACATCGAGATATCTACTTCTATGTTACTCATATTGGCAGTTGTTCTTGATTCGAATTCAGAAGCATTTGTTTCATCTTCTCTGGTGAGTGAATTTCGGAAAAAATAACTACAGAGAAATAATGACTAGTGTCGTGTCTGAATCAAGCAAGTTAAGATTTGCTTGTTACGAAAATAATTTATTTTTCTGCACAGTCAAAACAACTCACATTTTGATTACACAGAACGGGCATTTGATTAGTAACTCTAAACAGTTCAAATTTGTAGGTGTCCAGATTGACAGAAAAGTGTCATAGAAAGCCCATGTTCAGGATATTGTTCAAATACTGAGTGCTGTTGTATTTACCACTTGAACAGTATCTGCAATAAGTTAGGGTACAACACTAAAATTAGTCTACTTTGCTTACTTTCATTCGTTTATGACGTACGTTATTATATTCTGGGGTAACTGTTCATACTCACAAAACGTAGTTTTGGCACAGAAAAGGGCAGTTCGAGCAATATCAGGTATATGTTCGCGAACGTCTTCTCGAACCCTGTCCTGAAGTCCGAAATTCCGGCTTCGGCCTCTCAATATATAAACACTTCAATGTCGTTTGTTGTTAACAATATCGGTTATTCCTAAGAATTACAAGCTTTCAGTCCATTAATACTAGGAAGGAGTCCAAACTGCATTTGGATCGCATTTCCTTGTCTCATGTGCAGGAAGGCGTACAGTATTTTGCTGCAACCGTTTTCAGTAAGCTACCACATGAATTAAGAGGCGTTACCAGTAATCCTCACACATCCAGTTATAAGCTGAGGAATTTCCTTATGGTTCACTCCTTCTCTTCTGCCGGAGAGTTCTTGGGAAAAAAATAACCTAATTTCTGTCTTATATTGTAGATTATGGTAACATATAC
The DNA here is from genome assembly GCF_023864275.1 of Schistocerca cancellata. NCBI lineage: Eukaryota > Metazoa > Arthropoda > Insecta > Orthoptera > Acrididae > Schistocerca > Schistocerca cancellata. The sequence goes on along the minus strand of NC_064627.1, from coordinate 361,634,328 downwards.
TCGCAGCTTGTCATCTTTAATTTCATGTATTTACTCGTTCCATGATCATGGAGATTTGCGCCTCAATTTGATCCTATAGAAATAAACGTGAAAAATAAAATAAAATAAAAATTTCAATACGAAATTACCTATCTCAGGCGTCGCCGGCCATCATCAGATCATAAGACAGATGCTGAATTTCACCCCAGCTTCTGAGGAACCACAATGGCAACTTGGTTTTCTCAGTGGTCATAGTGAACTGCGTCTGTATTATGATCTGAAGATGGCCGGTGACGCCTGAGACAGGTAATTTCGCACCGAAGTAGTTGTGTTTGTACTGGAAAATAAATTATTTTCTAAATAAGCATTCGAACAATCACTGGCGACCCCAGTACGACTAAAATTCTGTCCTTTCCTAAATATTTGCCTGTTTGTATACATTCGTTAGTACTGGTAACATATTGTTGGCAACAAATTAGAAATCTTGGAGAGCTCATTTCTCTGGTATCTTATTCGCTTTCCCCCTGCATCCCGAGTTCCATAAAGGTCCTCGTAAGCGATTGAATTTGTTTGTAAAATTCGCTCTTATCTAGCCACGGATTTGTCGAGGAAGCCCGCACACGTACCAGCAGAAAAGTTTGTCAATTTAATCTCACTTTTGAAGTAGACGCTGCTCGTGTATGCTGTATGTTGACCCTAGTGGGAATAGCTGCAAATTCAGACAAAACGTTTCTAGCACTGATCTTGGCACTCCGTTAAAAGAAGAAGAAGAAGAAGAAGAAAACAAGACACTGCTCCATGAAATAGTTTAAATAAGAGAGAAATATACACGTGAAAATCTCTTAAAGGAAATGTTACACTCGGAACCTGATGATTACATCAACTTTCTCCGAATGGGCAGTGAAGCTTTTAATAACTGGTTTTGAGTTACTACACCCTCACACGAAAAAAGAAGGCACAAGTATGCGATAATTTATTCTCTTCTACTTGGTCATCCAACAACAGTCCATTAAAATACCACTGCCTGGAAATATACAGCCTACATCGACCATCGAAGAAACGGAGATTTTATTTATTTTTTGGAATCCCACTTGTATGTTGTGTGCAGAATACTGATTTTCTCCTTAACCTTTTCATGCGTGACATGCCGCTGGGAAAAACGTGACAGCTCGGTATTTGTCAGTACTATTTTGTTTTTATCTTGATCGGAATTTTCATAGTTGTAGAAACTCACGATACCAAGAGGTAAATTGTATTTAAACTCTTTTTCACTAAACATACATCAACACAAACAACGACTGCCAGCTTGCTATCTTTTTAATAAGTAAAAATTTCTCCCAAACACGTCAAATTCGCTATATGTTTGACAAACATGTCAAAACGCTGTTTGTTGAAGACGTCAAACTGCTCCGTACATGGTCAAATATTTAACAAACAGTAAAGTTTGAGAAATTCTTTGATAATTTATGGAAGCCTTAAGAGGGAGAATTCATAATTTCAGAATATCTCAAAACTAACTAAACTGTGCAACTCATAGTCTCAGTCATCCTTAGGTACAAGTACTGCTTACTGCTTTGTTGGTCCTTACCCGGCACATGTGACGACTCACTGAATCAGTTGTACTGTGTTTAGACATCTGTATGAGGTTTTAATAGCGCAGGGTGTAAGGAAATATAGGTTTTAAGAACTGCTTTTAGAGTAATATAATGGTGTTTATTAATTGAACAATAATTGTCTTCTCAGTATGTTATATTTTTAGAATGAGATACATCTTCATATTTATGAACGAGAGTGACTGAATGGATTACACGTGAAAGCCATATATACAGGGTCAGTCACCTAACGTTACCGCTGGATATATTTCGTAAACCACATCAAATACTGACGAACAGATTCCACAGACCGAACGTGAGGAGAGGGGCTAGTGTAATTGTTTAATACAAACCATAAAAAAATGCACGGAAGTATGTTTTTTAACACAAACCTACATTTTTTTAAATGGAACCACGTTAGTTTTGTTAGCACATCTGAACATATAAACAAATACGTAATCAGTGCCGTTTGTTGCATTGTCAAATGTTGATTACATCCGGAGATATTGTAACCTAAAGTTGACGCTTGAAACCTCCGACGTTAAGTTGCGTGTTGTAACAAACACGGGCCACGGTCGGCGAGCAGCATCTGCGCCATGAACCCACACATGAGTACACGGGACAATGCGAGAGTCGGTGGACTGAGTCAAAGTAGTGTCAAGCGCATACTGCATCGTCACCGCTTTCACCCGTTTCATGTGTCGCTACATCAGCAATTACATGGTGATGACTTTAATCATCGAGTGCAATTCTGTCAATGGGCATTAACAGAGAATGCGTTGCAGTTCTACCTGTTTACCGATGAAGCGGGTTTCACAAACCTCGGGGCAGTGAATCTACGGAACATGCATTACTGGTCCGTGGACAATCCTCGCTGGCTCAGACAGGTAGAGCGACAGCGACCGTGGACTGTAAATGCATGGTGCGGAACCATTGGCGACCACCTCATTGGTCCTTACTTCATTGCAGGGGCCCAAACAGCTGCAACATACATCGCGTTTCTACAGAATGATCTGCCAACGTTGCTCAAAAATGTCCCACTGGAAACGCGTCGACGTATGTGGTATCAGCATGATGGTGCACCTGCACATTCCGCAATTAACACTAGGCTGACCCTTGACAGGATGTTCGACGGGCGTTTCATAGGACGTGGAGGACGCATAAATTGGCCAGCCCGTTCTCCTGATCTTACACCTCTGGACTTCTTTCTGTGGGGTACGTTAAAGGAGAATGTGTACCGTGATGTGCCTACAACCCCAGAGGATATGAAACAACGTATTGTGGCAGCCTGCGGCGACATTACACCAGATGTACTGCGGCGTGTAGCGTGTACGACATTCATTACACCAGAGATTGCAATTGTGTGCAGCAAATGATGGCCACCACATTGAACATCTATTGGCCTGACATGTCGGGACACACTCTATTCCACTCCGTAATTGAAAACGGAAACCACGTGTGTACGTGTACCTCACCCCTCATGGTAATGTACATGTGCGTCAGTGAAAAAGACCAATAAAAAGGTGTTAGCATGTGGACGTAATGTGCTGTTCCAGTCTCTTCTGTACCTAAGGTCCATCACCGTTCCCTTTGGATCCCTACGTAATTCGGTGCTCTCCGATACACACGATCGAACAGCGGAGGAGTGGTACTCAAGCGTCAACTTTAGGTTACAATATCTCCGAATGTAATTAACATTTGACAATGCAACAAACGGCACTGATTACTTATTTGTTTATATGTTCAGATGTGCTAACTAATTTCCATATTTTTAGAGTTCTGGAGAAACACATTCGTAGCCGTCAATTTGCTTCTGACGAAGAGGTGTACGTCTGGGTGTAATCATATTTCCGTAGGCAAGTGCAAACATTTTTCCATGATGGCTTTCGCTGTCTTGGCTGACAGTGGGATAAATGTATTAACAGCTGTGGCGAGTACTTCTCAAATAATAAACAGTTTCCTTACTTATTATCTTCTATCTCGTTTTTATTTGGCTCACCCTTATAGATGCTTTCATGAGATTGAGGACTAAGCTTTAGAACATATCGTTTAAAAAATTAAAACAGATATAATTCGCTTCGGTTTCATTGCCTTTTCAAGTTCTTGTCAATTTTCTAAGTTTTCATAATTTTGTTTCCTTTGCTTATCCATATTTTCTTGTGGACAATTACTGTCTTATTTACTACTTGTAAGCTGAAAATGCTTTCATCAGTGTATTTGTTTATAATATCCCATCGACTCCAACATGTTCAAAACTAAAAAAGGCCAAACACTGAGCTAACTTAGCTTTCCTTCTGATAGTGCAACGTTTCATGATGACCCTTGAAACATAATACTCTACCATATCCGTAAAAAACGACACAAACTGTGCTCAAAATAATTTGGAGATGAAATATCTTATTTTGTTTTTTTTTCACAGAATTCGCGTTTGCTAAAACGCATATACTGTAGGTAGGGTAGCGACTTCCGATGCTGAATATAATAACGGAAATGGGAAGCGTTACACCGTGAAGTACAAGTCCGACATTTATCAAACACTGTGGAGATGTTCACCACATAACGGGTATTAAATGATTAAATTTTTACGCCATTCTGTTGCCCACCATCAACACCAGTATGAGGTGTGGCCTTCTTGTGATTGAATACCTTGTTGCATTCGTTCTGGCATGGCAGCCCACAGCCTCCGAATGTAATCTTGAGGACTTTACTGCTATGCGTCAAACACATTGCGGCAAGTGGGGGGCTTGGGCAGGCCGGTCAGGGATCCATATATACCTAAAGGCGTTTGACGTGTGAACTGGAGCATAGAGGTCTAGTATTATCCTTCTAGAATATGCCATTTGATACCCTCGTTATAAAGGGTATGAAATGGGGGAGGGGGGGGGTGTACTTCAGAAATTACCGAATCAGTCCTACTGCCACATCCAATTGCTCCCCACGTCGTAATTCCAGGAAAAGGAGATATATGGGTCTCAAGGAACCACTGCTTGCACCACGTCATCTTCGGGCACAGTGGAGTCAATATTACCTCCACAAACAGAAGAGATACTCTTGGCTGAACAACTAAAATGCCATTTAATGTCCCAGTCGGCTCTGGCCGTGCACCACGTAAATCTGTTGTTATGTGGTATATGTAAGCGGCAAACGATGCATGGCAATTCGAGGAGTCAACCTAGCTTCCAGTAACCTCTGCCCGGATCTGAGCTGCCGCCGTCAGTCTTTTCGTTAAAACCAATCGAACAATCGCATGATCATCTCGGGTGTAGGATCCGTGCCTACTCTTTTAGCTATACTGTTATCGTTAGTCCCTCTGGCTACCGCTCGTTCTGTAGGCATTTCTCTACTACCAATTGTCTGTGCAATTTGTCGGTTATGATGCTCCAATGTTTATCACTCCAATGTTCCGACGTTTCTTAAATTGCAGAAAATGACGATAATACACGCAATGTATTCACAGTTGCGAATATGGATAACCATCAGCTGTATAATGGGATGACAATGAAAATTTGTGCCTGTTGGGGACTTGAAACCGGATTTGCCGCTTATCGCGAGCGGCCGCCTTACCATTAGGATATCCGAGCACATTTCACGGCCAGACCCAAACTTTCTTATGTCGCCAACCATGTGTCAACAACTTGCACTCGTACGTTCGTGATATGTGTTCCCGTGCAGGGGAGACATTTTAACTGAGAGTCGTTTGTCCGGTGTCGGCGAATAAATCCGATATTGCAGTGTCTTTGTTATTCAGAACTGTCCGAAGGAAAATACTCTGCGGGGACTCTCCCTTGTGCAGGAATATATATAATGAATGTACGACTTCAGGTTGCAGACACATGATTGACAACAAATGGGAGTTTGGGTCTGGCGGTGCAGCGTGCTCGGATAGCCTAATGCTAATGCGAACGTTCGCGATAAGCGAGAAATCCGGTTCGAGTCCTGATGCGACACAAGTTTTCATTGTCGTGACTCCATTATACAGCTGATAGTCGTCCACGTTCGCAACTGCGAATACATTTCATGTGTTCCATAATGACTGTACCCGCTGCAGTACCTGTTCCCTCGAACACGAGTGCCTCTCCGAAGGAATATTGCATGGTAATTCTGAACAACACAGCCACTGCAATATCGTAATTGACAAGTTGCGATTTCACGCCTTCTGGGCATGATGCGTTGCGATCTCGCACCGGGAAAGTTCCCGTAACGTTCAACGCACTCGCCAGCCATCGTGTACTCACCCCATTCTACATCTGTAGGCACGACTTATTTCTGTGCTGAAAACAATCTTGCCTAATGATGAAATTTTAATCAACGTATTCCAAAGGGATGTAAATTCTGCTGTATCAGTTCGATAGCGCCCGGTCAAGGTGTTCAGGATGTAACACTCTCCGTCAGTGTAATTCTGTCTGTCTAGTTGCTGACACTCGCAACCACAGGTTTAGCACTATGTAATTACAATGGCGCCGTGGCGAATGCGGTTCCGCTTAGCAGTGGCAGTCGGCAGCAGTGATGACAAGATGCGTCACGCGATGCTCCCTGGATGCACGCCTCTGAAGTTAAGCTGGCGGCACGCCAGGCGTGAGCAAGTGCACTCTGCTGCACGTACGGCCGCTCAGCCGCACGCAAGTAGGCGCTTCTCCGGTGTTCTGAGAGCCGACTCACTCAATTTGTGTGCTCGACGCCAGACGCAACAACTGTTGTCTCTATGGCGCTATTAACTGCGGACTTCTTGATAACCTCTCTCCTACAGAAACAGTAACAGAGGGGGTATTTATTTATTTTTTAAATTTATTGGCTATCGATATGTGCACACATATAGTTGTTTCAGCGGTGGAAAGACGATACGATAGTGTGTTTCGACAATTCAGAACACTCACTAGGGCCATGCCGTACCTCGCCAAGAAGTTACTTAGGCCTAGGCTTAAAATGTGACGCCGTGCAGGCGAATTTCGTCTCAGGTATGACGATACTAGAATAAGGACAATACAACACCCAGTACCGGAAACGGTACCACATGTTCAACCAGAAAAAGAAAGAAGCGCAACAAATGATTAAAATAAGGTGCGCCCTGAATCAGAAGTCAAAACGAATCTCAGAAAGTGCAAAGTTTTCTACTTCTTAGCACAGTCATTTTCGTTTTTTTTTTTCATTCTCAGTGGCTTTTGTAGCAAAAAGTGTGTCAATAAAAGTGTGGTGGATCAAACAAAGTGAACTCTCGTATACGTGCAGACCATGAGCCACAAGTTAAGGCAAACACCAGAAACTTTGCTTTTCTTCTTCATCACCTATTTATTTGAAGTTCACCGACAGGGTTCTCATTGAATGCCAAGGAACGTAAGTGTAGGCAAATAAGCTGCTTTCCAACGAACCTGAGAAAATGTGAACCGCAGATGAAGGATCTCTCGACCAACGCGAGCCGCAATGTTGCGATGCGATAAACCGCAATCGCGATATGCTACAATCCGACCTTTATCAAAGTCGGAAACGTGATGGTACGGATTTGTCCTCCTTACACGAGACATCACAACAACGTTTCACCAGGCAACGCCTGTCAACTGCTGTTTGTGTGTGAGCAATCGGTTGGAAACTTTCCTAATGTCAATACGTTGTAGGTGTCGCCACCGGCGCCAACCTTGTGTGAATGCTCTGACCAGCTAATCATTTGCATATCACAGGATCTTCTTCCTGTCGGTTAAATTTCGCGTCTGTAGCGCGTAATCTTCGTGGTGCAGCAATTTTAATGGCCAGTAGTGTATTATACCTAATTTACCACTATTACTCCTTCTATGGATATCCAATAACGAATGTTTGCGATCAAATTTTCCATAGCTCACGGTTTCCTTCGACGTACAGGGTGATCAGTAACAGTCTAAAAGGCTTGCAAGGGTGTTGCAGGGGAAGTAGTGTGGAGAAACAGTTGTTAAGAAAAAAATCGATACGTTACGCCGTTTCCGAGTTATTTAACATTGAAGTTAGCCGATCAGGTCGTCGCGCGCGCAAATTCAAGCAGCGTGCCACAGTATAGCCAATCATGTTCTTCGCTTGGTTTCCTCAAACTGAACAAATATAGTTTTTACCCACGTAACTTAAATTTATCACTTTCAACAAAGGCACATTTTAACCGACAATGAGCAATTGAAGAAGTTGTGTCTCACGGACTCACAGATGTCTGTGCATTTCAGCGCATACAAGTGCCTCAGTTTGCGCGCGCAACGGTCTGATTGGCAAATTTCAATTCTAAATAACTCGGGATTGTTCCTCAGCACAATATGCCCTGCAATATCCTTACAAGCTTTTCAGATTGTTTCTGACCAGACTGCATATCAATCATTCAATACGATGTAGCCGCTTCCGTTGTTTAAAGCATCGTAGTGAAAATATCCTCTTTCTTCCGACTCTTCTTCTTCCTTCATCTTTATCTTTATCTTCAATTATTAGCTGCGAATATCCACATTTATCGTTTCACTTCATGGATCCCAAATACGCCGCCTTTCTCTTCTCAATTACGTGTTACTTCTCGGTCTATGCTAACACATTAAACTTGTCTCCCTCGTTTGTCATTCTCGCAGTCTATGATACATCAAGCACTGCAGTGTAACCATATCTCTAAAGCTTTTATTTTGTTGATGGCGTACAATTTTAATCTGAAGTTTTCTACGCCATACGTAAGTACTGACCAACCTTAGCCTCAAACCCACGTCAAAATTTCAACATATAGTCACTTTAAAAAATATAAGAATTTCTACCAAGCTTGTCCAATGCGGCATTTTACTTCACAATCAGATGTGAGTTCTTCTAAAAGCCATGTGCCCAGATATTTAACCCACCGATTCCCTCTACAGCCAACAGCCTTGCTGCAGTGGTAACACGGTTCCCACCAGCTCACCGAAGTTAAGTGCTGTGGAGCTTGGCTAGCAGGCTGCTGGGTCACCGTTTGCGTCTGCTGAGTGCTGTTGGCAAGCGGGAAGCACTTAGCACCTGTGAGGCCAATTGAGGAGCTACTTGACTGACGTCAGAAGTAACGGTACCGGTCACGAAAACTGACAACGGCCGGATGAGCGATGTGTTGTCCACAACCCCTCCGCATCCGGTGACGCCTACAGGCTGAGGATGACAAGGCGGCCGGTCGGTACCATCGGTCCTTCAGGGCCTGTTCGGACGATGTTTGTTTGTTTGTTTTTGATTCCTTCTGCAAATTAAACGTTATGTTATAATTTGGAAACAAAATGAGTTTCTGTGAGATGATGATTACTGTTGTCTCTTTCACACTGACATTTAGTGTCATTGATTTAGCGTGTTCTCCTATTTGCACTCACCAGTTGTTTTAGGACGTTTATTACTGTCAGTGCTAATATGGATTCCAATTACCTGAAAATACATGATTAATAATTAGCTTAGTGTATAAGATGTATCTACACATCCATAACAAGTACTGAAGAGGGGGGGGGGGGGAGGGAGAATATGAATTTACTGGTTCAAAAGAGTACAAAATGTTCCTATCACCATGTGTCCAACGGCGAGGTTGCCAGTAGTCGTCGACACCTGTTTGAGCTCAGTGCATCTATAATAACCTGAATGGCCCATAAATGATATTCATACAACTTGAAGGAGCTAATGCTTGACCTTCTTAAGGGACATGCCGTGTGTGTGTGTGTGTGTGTGTGTGTGTGTGTGTGTGTGTGTGTGTGTGCGTGTGTGTGTGGGTGTGTGCGTGTGTGTGAATTACTAAGTGACCAAACTGTCGAGGTCTTCGGTCCCTAGACTTACACAGTTCCGAGGGAGGACTCGAACGTCCGACGGTGATACATACATATGTGTATACATACATACATGAATATATAGACGAAAAGAGCGAGATATTTGATCACTCTCTGAACCTGAAAGTCATACATTTATAATTTAAAGGTTCGAATTTCTGATAAATATGACTATCTACTGTCCAGTATGCTTATTTTATCTGTCACAAAATATGAGAAAATTAATTATGCATTGACTGGACAATTTTGCTAGCGTTTCACTCTTTGCATAAATACAAAGATCATCCATACGTTGTAGCAAATTTACATCTCGATTTAAGATGCTGCGTAAGTCCATCATCAGTGGTGACAAGACTGAGCTGTTTGGAAGAGCTCTACTTTTCTTCCAAGCGATTTCTTGATGATTTTGCAATTTGACGATCTGTTATCTTTCAAAGTGGGCTTGAGGCAGCTCATTAACACAAGTGACTGAAATGTCGTTACGTATTTTGTAATCTGCGAGAGTAAGTATATCTCATCACACCCATTAACCGGTATGGTAAACACTTCAACAATGTAGCCTTTTGCATTGAATAGAGGTACACTATTAGTAACAGTTAATTAGTAATACGATTTGTATCGTAGCCTTTCCGAAACACTAAAAGTCGTCTTGAGAACCAAGTCCTGGAATTCATAAAACTCTAATCTGTGCTGCACTATCCATTCCGCGATCTTTTGGGTGGAATTTAGCACCCTTGTAGGTACTGTTGGAGGTTTCCTCTTTCTTAGTAGGAACGGCTCGTGCCATCTTCCATTCCGGAATGTAATTTCTAATACCGTACGTTTTATTAAAAATGCTGCATGGGAGTTCAGTGCTTACATTGTCTAGTGTGATAACAAGACGCGATGTGTGCCTTCCAGGCCTGTGCCTTGCCGTTACCCCGCAGTAGTACTCGAATCAGCTCTTCTGCTGCAAAGTGTTCGTTTGCAAAACGTTAGTGACCAGTCTCCGTCTCATTTGCGCGCAGTTCAACTGACCGGGGACCTAACTGTTACAGCAGACAGCTCAGGAGGTTGACATATGTACACAGAGTGCAGGTACTGTCATACATTCGAGGCAGTCTTTGTATTTTACCCTACCTTATCGCTCTAGTGGTGACCTGATGCAAGGTACAACAGAAATCTATCCATGTTTTTTTTTTTTTTTCCTTCCCTACTGGTTCCAGGAAATGTAATTTGCTTCGGACGCTGCCTCGTGTGCACCTTTCGCGTCATTTTTCATTACGCCACTGCTGTCGTTCATTCGTCGTCCCGCTACGTCGAAATAATAGTAGTTCTGGTTTGTTCAAATGGTTTGAGCGCACCGGCGATATAGTATACATGCGGTGATTTAAGTTCGTTCGCTTCTGCGGCCAGAAACAGTTAATGTACAAGTTTTCTAGGTGTAGACACGCGTCATATTGTGCAAAAGAGGTGTTATCGGCGTTTGGTCACTGTTGTAATGGCTTTCCCTTGGATTTACAGTACAGGGTGATTCAAAAAGAATACCACAAGTTTAGGAATTTAAAACTCTGCAACGACAAAAGGCAGAGCTAAGCACTATCTGTCGGCGAATTAAGGGAGCTATAAAGTTTCATTTAGTTGTACATTTGTTCGCTTGAGACGCTGTTGACTAGGCGTCAGCGTCAGTTGATGCTAAGATGGCGACCGCTCAACAGAAAGCTTTTTGTGTTATTGAGTACGGCAGAAGTGAATCGACGAGAATCCGCGGGAAACAACTCAGTATGAACGTGACTCGCCTAAGGTGAACGTTTTATGTGCCATTTCAGCCAATAAAGTTTTTGGTCCCTTTTTCTTCGAAGGTGCTACTGCAACTGGACTACAGTATCTGGAGATGTTAGAGAATTGGCTGTTCCCTCAGCTCGAACAAGAAGCACAACAATTCATATTTCAGCAGGATGGAGCGCCACCACATTGGCACTTATCTGTCCGTAACTACCTGAACGTCAACTACCCGAGGCGATGGATCGGCCGCCAGGCAGCCCATGACAGAGCACTTCATCACTGGCCTCCAAGAAGCCCTGATCTTACCTCCTGCGATTTTTTCTTATGGGGGTATGTTAAGGATATGGTGTTTCGGCCACCTCTCCCAGCCACCATTGATGATTTGAAACGAGAAATAACAGCAGCTATCCAAACTGTTACGCCTGATATGCTACAGAGAGTGTGGAACGAGTTGGAGTATCGGGTTGATATTGCTCGAGTGTCTGGAGGGGGCCATATTTAACATCTCTGAACTTGTTTTTGAGTGAAAAAAAACTTTTTTAAATACTCTTTGTAATGATGTATAACAGAAGGTTATATTATGTTTCTTTCATTAAATACACATTTTTAAAGTTGTGGTATTCTTTTTGAATCACCCTGTATATCGTTGCTTAACATACGCTGTGTGCTTAATTTAAAGGACCTTGTTACCAGTGACTGGAGACATCAGATTGAACAAAACTGATTCAATTTGATTCTCTTCCAAGTTATCGTTTGTTTCCAAGCTCTGGCGTGATCAAGAAATTGAAAAGAGCGCCTATGAATGGTATACTGAAAATGCGGTAGTCGTGTATCACAGCCTACAATATGCAGCTGGTGCAAGCGCCAACTAATTACGTGTTTCTTCTCCCTTTGTGAATTCTGTAAATGTCCGCCCGAAGTACAAAGGACGGCCAAAACAAATCTGGCCTGAAAACATGGACATGACTGTCGAGCAGTTGATTCTTCTTAATGAACAGCAGAACTGCCCATCTCAGAAAACGCTGGAAACTATGATTTCAGTGCACCGATTGGTCACTGTCTCCTGTTTGCGACTGCGCACCTACCGCCATCTCTGCCCCGAGTGCTTTGCTATGTCATGACGTTTGAGTGAGTGAGAGCAGCAGATCTGCGTTATACATCAGAACCTTCCCACCAGTCCTTTGAAGAGCCGTTGCGTAATCTGTGCGTGGTGCGCGGTGTCTGGTGTCTGCACCGTAACACGATTCTTTTACCAGACTGTTAACGTTAACCGACGCAGCCGCGTAGTTAACTAGTTTGTTACAAGTTCCATACTTCATTTGAAGGATTCTTTTATCGAAATAATGTGGAACGAGTCAGATTACAGGATATGTATACTAGATTAGTGTTAATATTAATGAACACGTTATTTTTTAGTCCTACTCATGCAACTACACTTACAACAAGGTTTCATTTTTATTTACTACCCGTTTTTAAATAGAAATGCGTCAATTGAACAGAAGAAGCTGACGAAGAGAAAAGGATTTTAAGTTAGATATTAAACTTGCTTTGCTACCTGTCACACATTTTATAGTATTGAGCAAATGATCAAAAATTTTCGTTGCCACGTATGGAACTCATTTGTGAGCCACTGGCAGCTTTAATAATTGGTAATAGAGGTAATTTGTCCCTCTAGTCTTGTAGAAATTGACCTCACTGTTCTCAGAGTGATGGATTATTTATTACGAATTTCATTGGCGAATACACTGCACGGTGCAATTAAAATGCGTAACACAGCGAACACCGCGTATTATTCTTACTGCTCACTTTTGTGCATTCAGTTCTTTTTTTTTATAAGTGATGAGTTACACCATAAAATTATTCCTTAAAACGTTGTTGAGTGGAAATATGCAAAATATGTCAGGGGATTAATTCTTTTGTTTCCAAGATTTTATACGAAGAGCAGAAGTAGCTGAGCTTTTTTGTTTGAGAAGCTCAGTAATATCCTTCTTCCAATTCAGGTTTTTATCAGTATGTACACCCTATCACTGACACCTGCTCACGTGCTATATCAGTTGTTGGTATGAATCTGTTTTTGTACAGAACTGAATGTTGCGTATTTTTTCAAAATTTAGGTAGAGTCCACATTATAATTCTTTGGAAATCCAAACATTTAATACATATACGGATCAAATCACAGAAAATCAACAATTGTATGGATATATTTGCAAGGCGGTGCAACAGTACACACCGCCTTAACAATATTGCGACGAATGAATGAGATGTTCGGTGAGGAGAGCACGATCATGAAGGCTGTGCAGTCTTCTAGCCGCCGCATGGCCTTATCTCTCGATCTGCGATTTTTACCTCAGAAACAAACTGAAGAGCCAAGTATTCTTAAATAATTCTTCCACACTGGAAGAACTGCAGCATAACACTGAAATCGCCATTTCTGCTGTCCCTCAGGCAGAGCTGCCACGTGTGTCTCGCAGTTTGATAAATGAGGGGATCCTGGAAAGAAAGTGCCAAGCCACGTTTTTATGCTTTCGAGATAATGCCATATTATTGTTTGAACAAATCCTCAAATCCCTGAATTATTAAATTTTAGTTGAACACATGTAATATACATCTCTAGTATACTTTATTTTGTTTTATGAGACATATTTTAAACTACATTATACAAAAATTAATATTTTAAAAAATGTGGTATGTTGCTTGGCACTATGTTGACCAAAAAACGTAACCTGTATTAGACAAAATTTTTATTAACATAATAAGTGCCTACGAACAAATGTTTATTTACTTTCTTTCTTAAGAGACAATGTTGCATTACAAAAGTAGATTAACAATGACCTGAAATACTTCTTTTACATCTTCTCCATTATCTTCATCACTAACAGCAGCAGGCAGCAAGTTGCGATAAAAGTCGTTGTAGATTGGTGGAACATAATCCATTAACTTCATTGCATCATTCAGTTTGATTTTCCTAATTTCAACAGGTCCATCGTATTTCGGTCTTAGAGCCATGGTAATTGTGTTTCCTTTATTTCTTGTAGATACCTCTTCAAATTCCATGTTCATTCTGCTTTTCAGTTTCGTAACTCATGGGTTGGTTTGTTCAAATCTGAAGCACACAGCCTCTGAGAATTTAAGCTGAACACCACTAACACATTGTTTCCTATCAGCACGTCCGCCCCAATAGCTGAACGGTCAGAGCGTTGGAATGCCACGCACGGGGGCCCCCCGAGTTCGATTCCCGGCTGGGGTGGGAGATTTTCTCCTCTCAAGGACTGGGTATTGTGTTGTCCTCCTCGTCATTTCATCCCCATTGTCGACACGCACGTCGTCCAGTGTGGCGTCGTACTCAATAAGACTTGCACTTGGCCGCCGAACTTCCCGCCTGGGAACTCCCGGCCACTGACTCCATACGATCATTTCCATTTCTTATTAGTATTAAGCAGCCCATTTTTCAGTCCTGTTATGTCAAAGAAATCACCTCTTTATATATTTACGACACTGAACTTGTGCTTACGGCCATAAGAAGCAATTACTTCTCTCCAATGTGATGGAGAGTATACATTGGGTTGTACCCTCTGATATTTCTCTGTTTTAGCAAAGTCTGTATCTGAGGGCAAGTAAGCGTCTCCAGGAATATGGAAATAATGTTCAAGTTCTTCAAACCGCTTTCTGTGGGTCGGATATCTTCAAACTGCCATTATATTCCAGTTTTTAGTCTGGCCCCCAAAGCTGTCAGAAAATACAGTAAGTTTTTTTTGTGGAGATGGGTATTGTTTTCAAATATTTGAGGATACAGCTACCAATCCCATCACTACCTCAGCCTGCAATACTTTCATCCCATACAAGCGTACGTCCAATATTCTGGCCACAATCATGTATTCCAACATTATATGTCCACAGTTTTCTGGAGTAGAAGGCGACAGAGGAACTGGGCTTGGGAGTGGACAATGTTTGCTTCAACTCTGTGGATATGAGATGTATATTAGGATCAGGCCTGGACAACTCTGAAAATTCACTTAGTTTGAACTGCAAATATTCAGCATAACGCAAGTGCTATTCCTTTTTTACGCGTGTAGCAGACTTCTCTTCTTCTGTCCCATTTTCGATCTTTATCTGAAGGTAGTCACGTGTTTTACATGTATCTACTGCTGGGAATTTAAAGCTTATATTATATTCTTCACAGAATATTTTTCTGTACTTACTTTGAGATACTGCTTGTATGTTAGCATGCTTGCAGTATTGACAGTAATTTTCATGCTGCCGTGTGAAATTCATATCACTGCCAAAGTAGACTCTTTCAGGATTTTGTAACCTACTGCAATGAGAGCAGTACTTCGGAATGAATGTGAGCATGGACACCATTCACTGCATCACTAGTATAAGCATTAGGCCTGTTGACATGTCTACCTCGCTTATCAGAAGGTGTTCCATCTTTAATTTTTGTTCTGCACATTATACATTGTTGAGTCGGCCTCTGTGATTTTGTACGCCTTGAATGCTGATAAATGATTTGTTACAAACTCTCACTGGCTTTCCATTAAACTTCACTCTAAGAATGAAAGTATTGCTTTCGTAACAATTTTTGGAGAATTTTTTTGTATCTCTGTTTTACACAACTTGCTTCTATACTGCCAAAGAAGTAGGCATTTTGCTTATCAAAATCTCCCAAGTCCCAAAATCCAGTGAACACACTTTTTATTCGTTCTTTATCCAACTGTAAGTATTTTAACGGACACTTACACATTTCTCCTATTGTTGTTGCTGGAACAGGATTACCTGCAGTAGATGTATATTCACGGCATTCGTTTCTTCTTTTTTTATTCCTATGAACCTGTAACGCTCCTTTCCCTTCTATCGACAATGTTAGAAATATATGACCGTGTAAGCATGTGCCCAAACAATTGGAATAAAATTTTGAAAAGACTATCGTTCCGAAGATTCAATATAAAGTCGGTAAATGAGGGGCAGGTTAACAACAAAATGCCTTCTAAGACAACTTATTCCGCCTACTTAATTACTGTAAAATTTAGTTTGGTTGTCCGAAAGGTTCACGTACTGTGCCAACGAGGAGGGGTACCACGTGGATCGGAACAGAATAATAAGAGTTACTGAAAAAAATATAGCTAAAAGAAATACAGTCGCCAGCCTAATTGGGCAAAATTTCTGTTCAGTAGGTGAATTAATGAGCCGAACAATCAATGCCGAGAATTACTCGAACACGCACGGCAACAGAGGGCTGCACGCACGTTAGCAAAAACAATTGAAACATTTATGTAATAAAGCGAGAAAGAAAATAGTTTGCACTCGAAATATCATTAACTAATAGAGCTGAAATTTTGAAAACATACAAGATAACACTTACATTAATGGTTACTTACTGTTGTGACAATGGCGCTACCTCACAATAACGCTACTGTTTTCATATGAATTTTGGAAAATGGCAAAAAATAGTTAAAAGAAACTCTATTGACTTCTGAACAGGGAAGTAGAAATTGATAATTACTGCATCAAAAGGTAATTATTATAGTTTAGCACGACTGTAAGTCAAAATGTGAACCAAACTTTACTAACAACAAATTACAATTATCACTGATATTTGCACTCACTCATTAATTCTAGTTAGTGCTTTTGTTCATAGTGCCAGGAATCATTTTAATTTGATTAGTTGATTTACTATTCGCAACAATTAGATCGCCTCAGATTAAAGTTCAAATTTAAAGTTAGTGAGACTGAAATTACTGAATGATTTAAGTTCAAATCTTTAATCTAACTGAATCATTTAGTTCATAAGCAAAATTAACTGGCACTGCAATTTTCATTTTTCATAAACGGTACTCGGATTATTGTAACAATAGGACAGGACAGGAACCTACTCGGTGAATGATTTTAGGAGAATGACGGGTAAACAGTTTTGATTAAACTATGGTAATTATTCACTCGCAAAACACCACAAAGCTAAGTAACGCCTTTACAAAACTAGTTGACAATAAGCTGTGGTGCAGCAATCTTACTTCAGTCCATTCTCGCCGTGACGAAGTTGCTGACGACGATACTGCTGCTGGCTTCTTTCCATGATAATTAGCGAGCACGGGAGTTATTGGCAATGATATTGGCGTGGCGGGTTCTTGATGTTGCTGCAGCCAGTATTTCCACCGCCCACGTTCATCACTTGCCACGTGCCGCTAAACAATCACTCCTCCAGTACAGTGCACGCCATCCATGCGTCCGCTCTTCACCAAGTCTCACACCAGAGTTTTCTCTCTGTGTAGCGCGCGCTGTGACGTAACATCCTCCCGCCTCCAGAGACGCCGCTACTCCAACGATATTTATTCGTTGACAAAAACCTAACGTTTCCCCAACATTTCCTCAGCGATTACTCAGCGATAGTTACATAATATACATAATTGATTATACAGCAAAATAAACAAATTAATTCATACATCGTGTACATATAAATTTACATAAAGATAAAAGCAAGTATATATACAGTAATAAATGGTTAAAGAGCACATTGGCATGAAAGTGTTCAGCCTTCTTCGTGAGTTGCACCTTCTTTCTTGATCTTTGTTGTTTTGGAGGACTACAGAGTGGCAGTCTCTCATGTGATGCCGATTTTCTTCGTGAAATAGAGTTACTGCCATCCTAACGAAAGGGAATATATGTATATAGATTAAAGGCATATTGTTGTAAACACCTCATAATAACAATCTATTACTTCAGATATTTATACTATTCAGAATACCTGTTAAATTTTTCATGAATATAAATTTCGAATCTTTATGTCAAGAAAGTGCCAAGCAACAATTTTACTTTTGACATATTAATACGTATACACAAAATTAAAGAACCTAAATGGTGTAACGTAATGTATGCTGTAATCATTTCATAAAGACAAGTAAATGAGTGTCAGAAACGTGTCTTGTAAACAGAAATCAACACTTTGTCCAACCAGCAAATACACATGATGAACTATGAGAACAGTATAATGCCAAGCAACACATTCCTGAATTTCACTTCCTGACGTTAATTCGTCCTCAGAACAGGTAAATATTCCGAGCGAGAACTATCGTCTGTCTCTTCATCACAGTTTTCCGTAGAAAAGTTCAGTTTCTTTCTAGAGGTTATCTTTATCAAATTCGTTGTGTTGTTTGACATTGACTTGCCGATACGGAAGATACGTAAAGGATTCGGGCAAGAACAGAAACCTGAAAACAGTGCCGTCTCGTGAGATTTTTGTCACGGCACTCTCTTCCCGAGACACCTCAAAATGAGCACAGCGCCTAATCGACGCCAACAGTGACCAATTCCAGCACCTGCTGTGATGTTCATAAACAAACGTCAAACCCGCGTCAGTCTTGTTGCAAGCATTTTGCAGGCCAGTTTTATTTTGCAGAACTTGTAAACAGTGTATAATCTACCAATGTAATACTTATTGTCACCAGATATTGAATTTACAATTTCCGTAACGCTCATCACGGTGGAGAAGAAAATCCAGTTCTTACGCATTCCTCCAAAAGGAAAAATTAGTCATCAGAAACCCTTGACACCATCCAAATAGATCGTACATGTATGCAAAATGGCTATCGATAAATCCAAGTTTTTAAAGTTTGTGAGATTCTCCAAAGAATGTCTGCACACAAACCACTTGTGGAAGTTTTGATAAAATTCTGTAATGAAAAGAGACTCTATTGTTGTTTCAAGTTCACGCAGATTTTCTGTCTACTATGATGTCCCTTATCCACCGATGGCCTGAATGGGGCGCGCCGTTATATGAGCCGTATTTTCTACTAGGGGAATCGCACTCTGCATTATCGTTAGCTGCGCTACGCCAAAGAAATACGTGCACTCTATATATTTACAACATATACTATGTCCGGCTTACATTCTTTAGAACTACATTTTCATCTCATTATTTACGTTTTTTCCCGTGTTTTACACTTTGGCTAAGTTTCACCACATTTTACATATGGTTCGGTAGTTTCAAAGATGTTTCACCCATTTCTAATAATTGTCCAACATTAACACTGTGTACTACATTTTTTAATACACTATAAGATCAAAAGTATCCAGACATATGGCTCAAAATGACTTACAACTTCGTGGCGCCATCCATCGGTGACGCTGGAATTCAAAATGGTGTTGGCTCACCCTTAGCCTTGATGACAGCTTCCACTCTCGCAGGCATACGTTCAATCAGATGCTGAAAGATTTCTTGGGGAATGGCAGCCCATTCTTCACCGAGTGCTGCATTGAGGAGAGGTATCGATGTCGCTCGGTGAGGCCTGGCACGAAGTCGGCGTTCCAAAACATCCCAAAGGTGTTCTGCAGGAATCAGGTCAGGACTCTGCCAGGCCAGTCCATTACAGGGACGTTATTGTCGTGTAACCACTCCGCCACAGACCGTGCATTACGAACAGGTGCTCGATCGTTTTGAAAGATGCAATCGCCGTCCCCGAATTGCTCTTCAACAGTGGGAAGCAGTAAGGTGCTTAAAACATCAACGTAGGCCTATGCTGTGATAGTGCCACGCAAAAAAAAAAAACAAGGTGTGCAAGCCCCCTCCATGAAAAACACGACCACACCATAACACCATCGCCTCCGAATTTTACTGTTGGCGCACGCTGGCAGATGTTCACCGGGCATTCGCCATACCCACACCCTACCATCGAATCGTCACATTGTACACCGTGATTCGTGACTCCACAGAGTGTTTTTCCACTGTTCAATCCTCCAATGTTTACGCTCGTTACGCCAAGCGAGGCGTCGTTTGGCATTTACCGGTGTGATGTGTGGCTTATGAGCAGCCGCTCGACCATGAAATCCAAGTTTTCTCACCTCCCGCCTAACGGTCACAGTACTTGCAGTGGGTCCTGATGCAGTTTAGAATTCCTGTGTGATGGTCTGGATAGATGTCTGCCTATTACACAATACGACCCTCTTCAACTGTCGGCGGTATGTCAGACGAGGTCGGCCTGTATGCTTCTGTGCTGTACGTGTCCCTTCACGTTTCCAGTTGACTATCACATCGAAAACAGTGGACCTGGGATGTTTAGGAGTGTCGAAATCTCGCTTACAGACGTGTGACACAAGTGACACCCAATCACCTGACCACGTTCAAAGTCCGTGAGTTGCGCAGAACGTCCCATTCTCCCCTCTCACGATGTCTAATGACTACTGATCTCGCTGATATGGAGTACCTTGCAGGAGGTGGAAGCACAATTCAACTAATACGAAAAACGTATGTTTTTGGGGGTGTGCAGATACTTTTGATCACATAGTGTATGTCTATGTTCCTTTAACCACCTACGGAATAGTCCGTAAATGTTACAATAATACTTGCAATTTTCGACGGAATCATCAAACAAGCAGAAGTTAATTTGTTATTCTCTCTGTTGCATCTGCCCTGCTACCTCCAACAGCAACAAGATTTAATAATGAAACAAATTATGTATTGTTTTACTTGTCATCCTAAGCAAAACAAAAATTGAACACTTTTACAGTTAGTCGACTGCCTATCTACCAAAATATCAGCAAACTGCTGACTGCCATGTGTGATCTGTCCTCTACCACAAGCGAGAGAAACTGCTGCATTCTGGAACCACAGCCAAAATGTATCTCGCTAACCCAAAGCACCTCTGCCCCAGTGATGGAAGCCAACTGAAATTCTCTCCTGCTTTCGATAAGGAGAGGCATTTCAGAGTTGCTATAAGGGATTTTTACCAAGATTTTAGCTATCATCACCCTTACCCCCCACCCCGCCCCACATACACACAGACACATGGTGGGGCTTGTGTGCCTTTGAAATAGAGCCATGTAGAAGAGGGTATCTGTGAAGAGATCAGACTAACACTTGGTCCCTGAAGGGCACCGGTAGCCTTTTCAGTAGCTCCAGCTGTAAGTCTGGATGGATGACTGCTCTTATCTTGTTACATCAGCCAAGCTATGTTGATATTGTGGCAGGACTGAAACTAGCAGAAAACTACAGCCGTTGTATTTCCCCTCAAATGCAGTTGTACTGCGTGATTAAATGGTGGCAATCTTTTGGGTCGGAAGTAAAATAGTCCCCTTTTGGATCTCTGGGCTGGGACTACTTAAGGGTGGATTCACCAAAAATTAATGTTACTGAAGAATGCTGATGATTGGATTGTAGCTCGAATAACCAGTCAAGAAACTAAATAGAATTGTAGAGAAAAGAGCTTTAAGGCACAACCTGAGTACAGACACAGGTAGGTTGACAAGATATATCAAGAGGCGTCAAGGATTAATGAAACCGGTAACGGAGGGGAAGTATAAGAGGTAGAATTTGTTGATGATTACGGTAAACAGATTGCGATGAAAATAGGCTATACTAGTTATGCGGAAATGAAGTGGCTTCCATATGACATGCTGACGTCAAACCAGTATTCGGACAGTAGACTACTACAACAAATTTTTAACTTGATATGAAAATTGCAAGAATATTTTAAGAGTTATAATTTTTTAAATATTGCACCAGTTACAGAATATGATGCAACGTAATTCTAATCTACGCCAAGACGCTATGAAGCAAGTTTAATATTTTCAGCTATTTAAAATAGTATATTATTCCAGTATTATGAAAAAGATAGTTGCTACTCACCATATAGCAGAGACGCTGAGTCACAGATAGTCACAACAAAAAAGACTGTCGGAAAGTGAGCTTCCGGTCACACACACATACGCACCCGCAAACACAATTCACACACACATGAGGCAGTCTCTGGCAGCCGACGCCACACAAGCTATAGATAAGAGAAATTTTGTAGACAAAATCTCCTAAATCTCTTGACCGATTACTTAAAATTTTTACACGACACTCTAATAAACTTTCAGACAGACAAAGGCTACATATTTGTTAACATCACCATCATCTTCTTCAAGTCAAGCATTAGGACTTGTTTTTGTTTCGCCTGTTACGGTACGCTTCCTCTGTCTACCTTGACTTCTTCTCCCAACTGACTTAACTCTTCTTATTTAGGGAGGTGTCTTTCTCCACTCATTCTTTCGAGATGTTCATACCAGTTCCTTCTATTTTTTGCGAATGTTAAATATATTCAGCTTTGCCCCAATTTCCGAATTTCTAACTCTGTCGGCTCTTTCGCATCACTTTTCAGCTCGTAGAAACTTCATCTCCATTGTTTGTATGCGACTTTCTTGACATTTTCTTATAGCCCACGATTGACTACCGTAAACAAACCTTCGAACTGCCATTATCTTATAAAATTTCAATCTCGTTTAATTTTTTAGACATTGTTTATTGTTCCACGTATATTCCCAAACTCTGCTAATTTCTTTCTTTGTCTTCGTCATGCTCATATATGACGTCACAACCTAAATAATTACGCTGTTTGATCTGTTCTGTTGTTGACCACAATTTTCGTCCTTACAGGATATTTCCCTTCGAAAGCCATTGATTTGTTCTTCATTTCTAAAATCTTCAGATGGTACTCTTCATAAATCTTACCTAATAAATATAGTCCCCTTTGCAGGTCATCTACATTATCCGCCAGAAGTATGATGTCGCCTGCGTATCAAAGACAAGTTCCAGTGGGAATTACTGTTAATCTTAATTCCCAGTTAAAAATATCCTTCCATTTCCGAACTGCGTCATGTAAATAAATGTTAAAAATTTCGAGTGAAATGCTGCACCTTTGTTTTACTCTTTTGTTTGTGACTATAGGCTGTGTTAGAGTGCCATTCGTATCTAAAATTACAGTCGTGTCTTTGTGCAGACCTTTTAAAATGTTTGTTAGGTGTTGTGAATATTCTTTTTCCTCATAATTCTCCACAGTTTCTCTCCATCAACATTAACGAATGCCTTGATAAAATCAATGAACGCTAAATGGGCTTCTCTATTACTCTCTCTCTGTTTTTCAATTATTTGATTTACAGATGCAATACTGCATCTGTCGTCGAACTGCCCCTTCGAAATCCTATTTGTTCTCCGCCTATAACCTTTAACCTATCGTTCAGTATTCTTGCATTAACTTCTTACGAGGTGTCAGGAAAGCTGATTCCTCTATAGTTATCGCAGCTATTGCCAACTCATTTTTGAGTAGTGGTATCACCATGCTTTTGGAATAGCTCCCATTCTCCAGCACATATGAAGTAAATGTAGTAATCTCTTTTGTAGTAAGGCGCCTCCAATATTTTAGCTCATACCAGTCGCTTATCCGTTTTTTTGTGGAGTCTTAATTCATTCACATACATTTGTCTACACATCATATTTCAAGGTCATCCTCTATGTTCTCTGTAGAGAAATTTTCTTCATACCACAAGTTCTTGTAATGTCCTATCCGTTTTGCTTGTCGGGTGTTATTTATTTGAACGACTTCTTTTTTCTGTTTTATTTAGCATTTTCGTTGTTTTATAAGCTATCACTTACCTCCCGTGAATATCGCCTTCTCTTACGCTTATAAACCTGTCCCAAGATTCTTGACATGCTCGTTTCACTGCTCGATTTGCTGCATTTCTCTCTGTTCTGTGTATCAAAGACAGTTCCAGCGGGAATTCGATGACTCTTCTCTGTTGGTTCTTGAGATACTAAGATATGCGTCTTGTTTTTTCTTATAACAATTCTGGTGTCCTAATTTTTAACCCTTTCTTCCTTCTTATCTTTTTCTTTTTTCCTAAGGCTTCTTGAATAGCTTTTTTAATTGCAGTTTCTATATTATTCCATTCCTTCTCTATTTCTTAGGCTTCTTCTTTCTTCTCTAGCTCTTGACTAAGTCTCTTCTGGTACAGGTCTCTTATGCTTTGTTCATTTAGTAAATGTTTGCTAAACCTCTGACATTCCATATTGCTACTTTGGCCGGCTTCGTCATCGGTTTATCCGACCTTGTTCCGAGGCTGTTTTGGATACTAGTAGTAATGGCCGCTTTACGAGGGCTGCTCAAGTATGGTTGGACAGTAGGGCTGCCACTTTGCAGCCTTCCAACCCGCAGGATTTTCTTTTAAGGGTTTACTCCCCTAGGAAGGCAGGCTTCCCTACACCTGAGAGTCCTCCCTACCCTTTACTTATAACTGGAGATGACAGGAAAAGGGACATAGGAAGGACAATCTTAGTATAGGAGAAAGAGACTAATAAACCGTTGTGGAACACACTAATATGGTTCCTCCCCTTCGGTCTATCCGGCTTGTGTGATCCTTCTGGTAGCTAAGCTACCGCTGGCATAGCCCTTCAGACCCAGAGCACGCAAACCTCGTAGCCCGCTGCGACAGTGCTACATTAAAGCGATGTCCCCTGCGAAGCATTTTTTAATATTTATGGTTGTTGTTGTTGTTGTTGTCTTCAGTCCTGAGACTGGTTTGACGCAGCTCACCATGCTACTCTATCCTGTGCAAGCTGCTTCAACTCCCAGTACCTACTGCAACCTACATCCTTCTGAATCTGCTTAGTGTATTCATCTCTTGGTGTCCCTCTGCGATTTTTACCCTCCACGCTGCCCTCCAATACTAAATTGGTGATCCCTTGATGCCTCAGAACATGTCCTACCAACCGATCCCTTCTTCTGGTCAAGTTGTGCCACAAACTTCTCTTCTCCCCAATCCTATTCAATACTTCCTCATTAGTTATGTGATCTACCCATCTAATCTTCAGCATTCTTCTGTAGCACCACATTTCGAAAGCTTCCACTCTCTTCTTGTCCAAACTATTTATCGTCCATGTTTCACTTCCATACAAGGCTACACTCCATACAAATACTTTCAGGAACGACTTCCTGACACTTAAATCTATACTCGATGTTAACAAATTTCTCTTCTTCAGAAACGCTTTCCTTGCCATTGCCAGTCTACATTTTATATCCTCTCTACTTCGACCATCATCAGTTATTTTGCTCCCCAAATAGCAAAACTCCTTTACTACTTTAAGTGTCTCATTTCCTAATCTAATTCCCTCAGCATCACCCGACTTAATTCGCCTACACTCCATTATCCTCGTTTTGCCCTTGTTGATGTTCATCTTATACGCTCCTTTCAAGACACTGTCCATTCCATTCAACTGCTCTTCCAAGTCCTTTGCTGTCTCTGACAGAATTACAATGTCATCGGCGAACCTCAAAGTTTTTATGGTATATTATTAATATATATGGTATATAAATATGCACTACATAAAGGGGAAATGTAATTAGCGAAAAACTCTAAATGTTCCTGACTGGTTTATTTCAAATCTTTACATGGTACTCTATTAAACGTTCGGATGGACATAGACTACATATTTTTTTACATGTATGGTACATAAATATATATATGTAATACATAAAGGGGAAATGTAGCTAGTAGATATCTCGAAAAGCCGTTGATCGATTTTATTCCAATTTTTACACTATACTACAATAAATGTTTGGACAGACATGGGTATAGCAATAATACGTGCGTAGTACATAAAGCGAAACGGTGTTAGCAAAAATCTCGAAGAGTTGTTGACAGTTTTAGTTTGTTACACTTTGCTTCACTAAAATTCATACAAATACTGGCTGTATATTTTTTTTAAACAACGATGTGCAGATTTGTGTTAAAATCAACTGCGAGAAAGAAATTACTGTGCTGTGAAAATGTGCGGTTTCGTTTTCTTTCTCACAATGAGTTTTAACTTAGATAACAGGGCATTTAAACCATTAGACAATTTTTTTCTTCCGAGTATATTCTATCTCTTTACACATACTTTTAAACAAAAACTGTATACACAACAATGTGCTGTTTTGTTTCCTCCGTCGTAGTCAGTCTTAAGAGGAAAAACGAATGTTGTATTTACAACTTATCGACTTATGATTAGAATACTACATTGGAATGTTACCTGTTCGCAGATTAAAACTATGAGAAATACTGTCAGTGAAGCTACTATCCTCACAGATTCAGCAGCTAGAGAGGTGTCTCCTACATGCCTTATATTAATGATCCCAACCGATTTGCCCATTCATTTTAAGTGACTTCACTTCTCAGTCGATGTTATGTTTGGAATAACGATAAGGAAGGCTCAAGGTCAGAGAAAGAGGAGAAACGGCCAGAGAGGGAGAAGGGGAGATGGACAGAGAGAGGAATGAAGAGGAGATGGTCAGTGAAAGGGAGCAGGAGGAGAAGATAGGCAAAGAGAGGGCGAAAAGGGGGAGATGGACAAAGAGAGAACGAAGAGGAACTGGGCACGGAGAGGAGGGGGGGAGAAGAAGATGAGGATGTATATACAATTCACGTACATATCCAGGAACTGCGAAGCATTGCCAGATTCGTTAGTATTGTATATTGCCTGTTTTCCCTATATAAAGAGTATATCAGAGTTCATGCAGAATTTTACCTTGCTGAATTCTTATTATGGGTCGAGAAATTTCACGAATGTGTTTTGATTTTTCTGAAGTTTGGCTTCCTAAATCAAATGCAACATCAGAAATATATTCTGGTGTCTTTATCTTTGCTAAAAACCAAATCTCCAAATCAGTGGTGTTTTCCAAGTAGATTTTTGCTGAAAACTATATGTAAGTCGAAGTGAAATAGTGATTGAGAGTGAATATTGTGGGGGCGAAAGACTTAACGGCCTGTGATAGAGTGTGTCGAATTTGTATTGAATGAGTTTATAAATTAGGAAGTCAGCTCAACTAGCTGCAAAATGAATTCAAGATTAGAATTAAAATTTTCTGTTATTTTTGTCAATCTGCCTTGACTTCTGGAAGGCCGCGTAGCTGTTCCAGGGAGAGACTCGTGTGTGACAGCAGGCGGTGCCGTTTGTGTTGCAGGAGGTATGAGGGAGTCGCAGTGAGGGTCGCCCCCGACGCCGGCCATGGAAGCCGCGTCGCCGCAGGTGGGCAGGCGCGTGCTGCGCTCCCGCAGGAACAGGTAAGGACAAGGCTGCCAACTGCTAAACCCTTACAAGCCGGCGACGTCAACAATATTTTTCTTTTTTTAACTGCGATCAGGCCAGAGAACCACGCCCACGTCACCATCTGATATATGACGTCATTTTGATGCGGTATAAAGGGGCATGTGGTCAGCACCCCACTTAAGTCCTTCCACCAAGGAGAAGTCCTGGCAATGCTAGTAACTGACCACAGGTTCTCTGCAGGGCAATCAGCTATGGACGGGTCACGTACCTTAGCTTCCGATAATTCAGTCCGGTGGAGACTGATTTAGCAACGAAAAGGTTTCGGACAAAAATAGCCATTATCCTTTCAAAAAATCGTGATCTGGGCGCTCATGAAACATCAAGGCAATATTCGAGTACTGCCTGTGAACAGATCGGCATTGCAGCATCTACAGTTCTGAGTGCTTCACTGCCTCGAGCACGAAGGGTAGCAGTGTCATTGACGGGCATTATGTACACGCTCCACAAAAAGAACCTATTGGCGTGACATCTCGAGAGCGTGGGGCTCATGCTATAGCTCTGTGGTTTCCAGCCTTTCTTAGACCATTACCCCTGCGTGCAGTCAAACATTAGCCAGTGTCGCCACCCACCTCCCTGTCGACTGTTGCCTCTTCCTTTCCTCCACATTATCAACAATTTAGCACCTACCTAAACTGTAGAATGAAAGACTTTTCTTGGAACAACTTATTTTTAAAATGATGAAAGATAATTGATATTTGGTTTTCGTGTTGTTGTTGTTGCTGCTGCTGCTGTCTGTGTGTGTGTGTGTTTGTGTGTGTGTATGTGTGTTAGGATGAATGGCGAAGGTATTCGTTGTGCATCGCAAGGGCTACCTACAACACCTTCTCAGATAAGAAAGCTAATTATCCACAAAGAGGGTAGACACTTGTTACGAAACATACTTCCCCTGAATTACTCCTATTCATTGCAGCACTTGCTTGACATGCACGCTACAACTGTATTTAAAATCAAACAGGTTCAGATGTGTGTGCTATATTTACTGTTTGTAAATCAGTTGATTGCTGCACTCCTTACTTGCAGAAATTTGGCGACTTTGGACTCTTAATGCTTTGTGTCTAACCACTCTAGTAATAATAATAATAATAAAATTGTGTACAGCACTGTAGTAGCCCTTTTGTAGTTAATTCTGTGTCGTGCTGTCAATTAATTCATTTATCTCTCTCGAAACGAGTAATGAAGCAATTTCTGAACTGCTACAATTACTATCTAAAACCTGAAGAAGATATTTTCTTTAAATATTTAGCATTTGTTACGTGTATGTCTCACTTTTATCGTCAGCGATGTACGGAACAAAGAACATCATATGTGTGTAGTGGGTGGACTATGTGAGGAACCCGTAATCTACACCACATTAGAGCTACTAATTAAGAAAAGCAATTATTGATAACTTATTCAATAAGTATTAGAGTCTTATTGTAATAATAGTAATGATCTTTTGAAAATAATTTAGTTTCGTGATTGAAACAGAATCGAATCGTTTAGTTTTTACCCCTCAGAAAATTTCATTTTACCCCTCAGATGGTAATTACTCCCAGGTTGGGAATCACTACTATAGCGGTACCTACCGCCTTTCTAACTAATCACAGCAACCACCACAGGGTATATATAGATTCTCCTTTCACGTTACTCCAAGTTATCTTAGTCCTTACTATCTTATTATTTTAAATTTCTCTCATGGTTAGGAGTCCTTTCACTTGATGCAACCTTGCTGATACAAAATTTTAACATGTCAGTAATCATGTCAATATGTTGTGGTGTTAATTTAGTGTCCTCCAGTTGATGGATTCGACACGGATACCCTTACTGTCTAGTTGCTCAATCAGCCTTTCGGTCTGTTCATAATTCTGAGTGAAGGGGTTAGGGTGCGAGAAAACGTCGGGGAGGGGGGGTTGATTTTTTAGCTCTCTGGAGGACCCAATTTTGATCTTTCCTTGTTTATGTCTTTCGTTTTCGCTCATTGTACTTGTGTATCTCTTGTTTCTTCTAGTATGCCACCACACTATTCGCCCCGATGTCCTGTTTTATTTATTTTGACGAATTCCCCTCTCCAGAAGTTTAATTTTTGACTACGAACTTTGGGGCTAGTTTTAGTGGGCTGTTGCGATACTGTTGTAAGTACGTTTTAATTTTGATTTTTTGTCTGTTAAATAATAAAAATAAATATCAAAAACAAAAAATTAAAAAATTTTTAATTTTTTTTGATTAAAGGATTTTTATAGTATTTTGATCATATGTATTAAAAAGGATCCTTTCCTTCTGGTGTAGTTCACCTGAGAATGCTGGTTTAATGCAGCGAAACCGGTTGTAACAATAAAGAAATCACCCATTAAAGCCGTCTTGCGGTTCATTTTATTTCCATTCATTATGAATTAATTAATTAATTAGAGTGAGGTACGGAATGTTCCTGCAGGTGAAATGTCACTACATTGGACGTGCTAACAGCGCAAGTTGTTCCTCGTGAATTGTTGCAAATGAATAAGGTTGCCTTATATATTGCCGGTATGTGGGGACCATCACTATTATGGACCTCCTTGTCACGAAATCGCGACAGATGTTGTCCCGTTTTTGCAAAATTCTGTTATGAGCTTGGCTCAACTACTAAAGTAACGCCACCTATTAGCACAAAATGTAAATGCAGCCTCAGTTAGTTTTATTTATGTCAACAAGCTTATGTTGACAAGGTCATCTCACAGATAGCGTTGCGTGTTGCATATCCTTTTAGATCTAGCTCCATCATTGGAGAAAATACCAGACTTCTCCAGCAGCAGCGCCCCACTGAAGAATTGGGCAGTCCCCATTTGAATAGCGATCTGATAAGACTATTCTTCCTAAACGTGATACGAACAACGAGTGCAAGTTAGTAATGTTTGAAGTCTTTACTGCGGGTATACAGGGCGTGAAGTGTTTAGTGATGTGTACTTTGATGACTAAAGAGTTATTGTCGACTGTTTACCGTCTAATAAACTTATCTTATCATAGCTTACGAAGATGCCTAAGGATTGAAAGAGAAAGTGTCACTTTTCGGATGATTACACAACAGAGTGGCAATAATAATAATAATAATAATAATAATATATATGTCATTTCACGCCACACTTTTTGCCACTTGTTTTTCTTTTCAGTAAAACCTTCTACCAAAGCTTTGTAATGGATTATATGTTCACCTTATTTTCTTTATGAAATTAGTTACTAAATATGATTTTCCAAAATTCCTCTCAGAGAAGAGTAAATACATATTCCAAGAATCCGAATCAAGAACTGCTGCTAACATGAGTAACTTAGCAGATATCTTCAATGTAGCAAAGCAACTGAAATTACTTAATAAAGGGAAGTCTCCCGGCCCAAATTGTATGGCAACTATGTTCCTTTCAGAGTATGCTGATATAGAAGCTCGGTACTTAGCAGTCATATACAACGCTCGATCGATGAAAAGTATGTATTATTATTATTATTATAGTTAACTATTATCACCGCATTGAAACTGAGAAGCGTAGCAGCATTTATTTGGGTATGAAAAAACACAGGCTAAAATTCTGTGGGCATACTAACCGAATGAAACTAACGAAATAAACTAGAAGGTTGTGAAATTGTAGAAAAAACTGAAACAATAAAATGCATAGGTGCAGAAAAAGAAGAACCAAAGCATAAGTAACAACTTTATACGTCAGACAGAAAAAATGTTAGGCGGCAAATTCAGGATTGGATAGCTGACCTCTCTGAAAGATCCACGAACACCGGAACAGCATGGTACGACGCCAGGAAAAAGCCCATTCTGAGAGACCAAAAATAATTGGGGTATAAAGAAAAGATAAATCAGAACTCTGAAAAAGTCCTTTCTCGTGCGTCACATGGTTAATAATAATAAGAATCATTATTATTGTTATTATGTTATATTTTTCTTTCTTCAGCTATGCTACAATTGAACTTCTGTGTCTGATCGCATCCACATCGACGAAACATTAGACTTCCTTTTTCTTCTAACCTTCCTGCACTGAAATCAATACAGACTGATAAGTCCAACGCTCTTTCCAATAGTTCCAGTATCTCTCTGACCGCTACTGCACGACGGGGAAGTTGTCTATTTTTCTTGTCTGTAGTGTGTTTAGGAAAGCCTGTATCTGGTTTCCATGACGCGAGGCATGATGTGTCCACATCTGTAAACATCGTGTATATTCGTGTCTGCACGCCCCACGTGAAGCTCCGTACGTCGTATATCTCGACCATTGGACACCGTTCGAGGGTGTAAGCCGAGTCTACATCTACAATCTACAACTACACAATTGATCTGCGACTCACAATTAAGTGCCTCCCGGAGGGTTCATCGAACCACCTTCAAGGTATTTCTCTACCGTTCCACCATCAAACAGCGCGCAGGAAAAATGAACCCTTAAATCTATCCGTGTGAGCTCAGATTTCTAGTATTTTATCGTTCCTCCCTATGTAGGTGGGTGACAACAAAATATTTTCGCGTTCTGAGGAGAAAGTTAGTAATTGAAATTCTATGAGAACATCCTGTCACTACGAAAATCACTTCTGCTTTAATGTTTGACACTCCAATTCGCGTCTCATATCCCCTATTACGCGATAATTAAAAACGAGCTGCTCTTCTTTGAACTTTTTAGATATCTTCCGTCAATCTTATATGATGTGGATCCCACACCGCACAGTAATACCCCATAGTAGAACTGTTTTTCCAAGCGTTCTGGCAATAAATCGCTGACTTCGGTTTGCTTTCCCTGCAACATTATTTATGTGATCGTTCCAATTTATGTTATTCATAACAGTAATCCCTAAGTATTTAGTTGAATTTACAGCCTTTTGATTTGTGTATTCTATACTGTAACCGTAACGGATTCCTTTTAGTACTCATGTGGATGACTGCACACTTCCCATTATTTAGAGTCAATTCCCACTTTTCGCACCATACAAATAACTTGTCTAAGTAGTTTTGCAATTTTTTCGATCATTTGGTTACTTTGTAGGACAATAAATGACAGCATCATCTGCAAACAATCTAAGAGGGGTGCTCAGATTGTCTCCTAAATGGTTTACGTAGATCAGGAACAGCAGATGTGCTATAACACTTCCTTGGGATACGCCAGATATTTCTTCTGTTTTGCTCAATGACTTTCTGTCAGTAACTACGAACTGTGACCTTCCTGACAGGAAATCTTGAATACAGTCGCACAACTGAGATGATACTCCATAGGCACGCAATTTAATTAGAAGTCGCTTGTGAGGAACGGTGTCAAAAGCCTTCTGTAAATCTAAAAATATGGAATAAGTTCGACTCCCCTGTAGATAGCACTCATTACTTTGTGACCATAAAGAGCTAGCTGTGTTTCACAAGAACGATATTTTCTGAATCCTTTTTGTCTGTTTGTCAGTAAATCTTTTTCTTCGAGGTAGCCCATAATGTTCGAACACAGTATATTTCCAAAATCATACTGCAAATCGACTTTAGCGGTATGCGTCTGTAATTCAGCGCATTACTCCTATTTCCTTTCTTGGCTATTGTGAAATTTCTCAGTCTTTAAATAATGTATCTTCCCAGTCTTTATAAACGGATCTTTCGACGGGTGAGCTATTTTATACGATTGCTAAGTATGGAGCCATTGTATCCCCAATTTCTGGGATGAACCTGACTGGTGTATATGGACCAGAGGCTTGGTAACGGTGTTCCATGGTAAGAATGTCTTAGTGAAAGCGTTCACCATGCTCATTGCTTACGGCTCCCAAATTTTCCGGGAAGAAATCAAGATGAGAATGTAAAAAGTGAATTTTAAGCGACATCCTACACCCCATGTTCTTATAGTTGTCCAACAGATCATTAACGATGGTAACATAGTTTTTGTCTTTTCTGTTACCCAAAAAGCCATTCACAATTGCTTTAAAAGAAGACCAAGCAGCTAATTGGATTTCTGCGATTTTGGCATCAAAGGTTGGATCTTTCAGCAATTTTCTTATTTGTGGTCCAACAAATATACCCTCTTTCAGCTTTGCCTCACTTAATTTGGGAAACTTTTAAGTGATTGAAGGCCTCACCCTCTTTATCCAGAGCTTTTACAAAGTTCTTGATAAGGCCCAACTTGATATGAAGGGGAGGTAAAATGATTTTATCGGGCTCAACCAATGGGATATTTTTCACATTTACGTTTCCAGCAAATATGACTTCCTTATAGGCCATTCCTTGACTATATAGTGGTTCTTGGTGTCACGGCTGTCCCAGAGGCACAAAAAGCAGCAGTATTTCGTGAATCCACCCTGTAAACCTGTAAGAAGTGCAACAACTTTTAAATCACAGCAAAGCTGCCATTCATGATCCTTATATGTGATTGCCTCTAGCAGCATAGCCATGATTTCATAAGTTTCTTTCGTGTCTACTGCGTGATCCAAAGGTACCGGTGGAAATTAATTGCCATTATGCAATAGTACTGCTTTCAAGCTGGTTTTACTGGAGTCAATAAATAGTCACCACTCCTGTGGATTTTGTTGTACACCTAGCTGCATCATCAGGCCATTGACATCTCTACATTCACAAATTGAATTCTGCATATCGAAATATCGAGCAAAGGAAGCACCTCTTGATCTGAAACAGGAAATTTTTGTCCCTGGAGCTAGAAGGTTCCGTTGTTGCAGTCTCGGTCCCAAGAGTTCAGATTGCTGTTTCGAAAGTTTTAAATCACGAACCAAATCGTTCAATTCGTTTTGATTAAAGAGCTGAGGCAAAGTGTCATGATATTGAGGGCAGTACTCTTCTATATGTTCAATATTTTCTGATTCACTTGACACGGTGTCTGGTTCCGTGGCTTTCAAGTTACAGATAGGAACAGGCAACCCCTCATCATTGGGCACAGGCAAATGCACTGATGATACATTTGGATACTTTACTTTATGTCTAGTTTTGCTTGAATGTCCCGAAATATTTGTAAGACAGAAGTAACAGTCTGAGTAATGGTTTTAGGCTCACACCGCACCACCGGAACAGCGAATGGCATGGCTCGGCGTCTTCCTTTCAACCACTCGGTTAAGGTTGTAGTACAGGTCATGCAGGCAATATGAGGTGCAAAATACAATTTATATGGCTTTATAACCAAATCAGTGATTGATTTTCTTTGGGCTTTTGGAGTGAATTTTCCACACACATAACAAAAGTTGTCAAGGATCTCTTTCACATCACTGGATTATCACACCAACCATTTACTGACGATTTGTAGACCTTCTAGCTCTCCTCTGCAAATCAAAAACAAACAATTAAACAGCTAAACAGAAGAACAGCAAAAAGCGAAACGCTGAATACGAAAAATAAAAAACCTTTAAAAACTTAAAAAGGGTACTTGCTAGAACATTTTGAAAGGTATATTCGGAGTCTTCACACCATCCCAGATGCAAAATGATTGTTGACTAGTGTAATGGTACAGGGTATCTTCTGCCACGCACCGTACGGTAGCACGCGGAGTATGTATATAGATGCAGATGTAGCTGTAGGTGTCCCAGAGTCTGCCAGTCCAATTTCTTCAGCATTTCTGTGACACCGTCCCATGGGTGAAACAAACCTGTGACCTTTCATCCTGCTCTTCTTTGCATACATTCAATATCCCCCGTTAGTCGTATTTGGTACGGGTACCACACACTTGAGCAGTATTCTAGGATGCGTCGCACGGACATTTTGTAAGCAGTCTCTTTTGCAGATTGATTGCACTTCACTTGTATGCTACCAATAAACCTACAACTGATCCTTTGTTATCATTCCACTTCCTATCCCTACAAAGTGTTCCACACGGGTATTTATATGAGTTGATCGATTTAAGTCATAGGGTACAAAGTTTCTTTCTTTTTTGAAATGCGTAATTGTACAGTTCGCAAGTAAGTTGCTGATCTTTGAACCACTTCAAAAACTTACCGGAATCTGACTCAATATTTGTGCAGCTTTTTTCACACAGTACTTCGCATCATCAGCGAGAAGTCGGAGGTTACTCTTAGTATTCTCCGCATAGGTCATTAATATTCAGCGTGAATTGCAAGGGTTCCAAGACACTTTCCTGCGGCACATACGATGTTATTTCTACATATGTCTATGACTCTCCATCCAAGATAACTTACTGCGTCCTCCCTACCAAAAACTTCTCATTCGAGTCGGAAATTTCGCTTGATACCCTATGCGATCGTACTTTTGATAAAAAGCGCAGATATGGTACCGAGTCAAATGCTTTTCGAAATGGAAAAATTTACTTGACAGCCTTGAACCAAGGCTTTCAGTAAGTAATGTGAGAAAAGCGCGAGTTTGGTTTTGCATGATCGTTGTTTTCGGAATTCATGCTAGTTGGCTGGAGGAGGTCATTCTCTTCAACATACATAATTATTTAATACAATTTTAAAATACAGTTTATTTTCAGTACCAGTTGCACATTTGTATACAAAGTAAGAATGTGTATCTGGGCTGAAAATAAACATTTAAAAAAATGTTCAAATGTGTGTGAAATCTTATGGGACTTAACTGCTAAGGTCATCAGTGCCTAAGCTTACACACTACTTAACCTAAATTATCCTAAGAACAAACACACACACCCATGCCCGAGGGAGGACTCGAACCTCCGCCGGGACCAGCCGAAACGACATTTTAAAATTGTGTTAAATATCAATATAGTTGCTGATTTCTCTCGTGACAAATATGTTAACTACAGTGATACCGATGTAAGTTTGAACTCAAAATATGTTCTAAGATTCTACAGCAAATCGATGTCAATATAAAATCTCTGAATATAAAGTCTGATAGGGAATCTATCGGACCCCTGAGATTTGGTCTACTTTAACTATTTCAGTTGTATCTCGAAGTCACTGACACACCTTCACATACGACCAGAATTTGAGTGAGTTTTTTGAAAGATGATATTCTCCTTCGGTAATATCTTGCTTCGGTAGTCATTGAACGCTTCGTGTATTGTCTCTTGACAGCGAAATGCGTTCCATTCAGAGCTTGTCCATCAGTAGTCCCATGCTTAGTTTTACAACTAGTAGTCTCTATTTATTCAGAAGTTTCTTTATAGGACATAGATACCACGGAGGGTCCATCCCATCAAGAAGTGCACTACTGAGTGTATATCTATAAAGTACATGGTCAACTATTGTCTTAAACTTGAGCCATACTTCCCCTCCATCCTCCTATTCTCAGCTAAGAGTTTCGAGTTCCTCATTGACATACGACACTGCTGTTTCTTTATCTTGTTTACTAATCATATAAATCTTTGTACTTGTTTTAGTTGGCTTTTGTACTACGGCCATCTTAGCTGCTAAAATTGCCTCATGGTCACTGACACCACTTTTTATGTGGACGTCCTCCGAGAGGTCAGGTCTGTTTGTTGCCGTTTTTCTGTTCCCAGACATGTCAGCTGGATGCCCTCCGTATTTCTCTGTCCTGCTTGTCCTTTGAATGTTGCTTCTTCCTCTCTTCACATTTATTAGCATTTCAAACCTTCTTCTTCCTCTCCTCGTCTTTCCTTCACTCTCCCGAAAGCTCTCTTTCCCATACAGATTCTGCGTCTCACTTCCTCTGCACAAATTACGCTAGAAGTTACCAAGCTTCCCAGATACTGGGGTGACTGAACCTGTTGTAATACCATTCCATTTAGTGATTTATTAATCGTGTCGTCTTCTTTTTCGATTATCATCACTTCGATATTGCCACTGTTCAGTTTCATTCCAAATTCTTTACCCACACTCATAATATTGTCCAAAATTACCTGGAGCTCTTCCTCCATTTCTGCTGGCACAATCATATAGTGTACTTTATGGTTTTTATTCTTTATCCACCCACTATAAGTCCTTCACATTTTTCCAAGGCCTTATTGATTAGCTTCTCGGCATATATAATATACTGAAAAGTGCTGGTGACATACAACAACCTGTCTCACACCTTTTTCAATACCCATCTCTTCAGTTTCATCTTTTTCTACTTGAAGTACCATAATTCCGTAGAGA
The DNA here is from genome assembly GCF_023864275.1 of Schistocerca cancellata. NCBI lineage: Eukaryota > Metazoa > Arthropoda > Insecta > Orthoptera > Acrididae > Schistocerca > Schistocerca cancellata. The sequence goes on along the minus strand of NC_064627.1, from coordinate 361,597,372 downwards.
GTTGCTTAACCAACCTTCTGTCCTTCCGGTCTACACTCTACACCTTATCTTTCAGAATTTTCAACATCATACGCCCATCAGTTCTGTCAAATGCTTTTTCCCAGTCGACAAAGCAAACATACATTTCTCCATTCATTTCTAAATATTTTTCTGCCATCATCCTCAGACACTCAGTTGCATCTCTGGTCCCTCTTCCTTTTCTAAATCCAAACTTGCCTTTACCTATATTTTCTTCTATTTAGATCTAGCATACTTCCGTCAAGCGTCAGGTTCCGAAACATCTGTTCTAGGTAGGTATCTTGTTACGCCCATCATTATCAAAACTGTAACTATACCAATTCACTGTTGGACGATTAAAGACTCCTCCGATGACTACAGTATGATCTGGGAACTTACGTAAATCAAACTAAGGTTTTCTCTAAAGTTTCTGTTGTATAAGGAGGTGAGTCTGGTGATCGAGAGAAGGATCCAGTTACAATTACAGTTTTGTTGCGAATTCCTCAGCAGCTAATATCCAGGGAAATTGCTCCGATACTTCCGGGTCTCCTACAGCTGTAGTTATCTGCACTGCATCGGGAGTCGCCACATCTAAAAGGCTCTTCTGGTGTGCACCCAATACACAGTGAGCTACCTGGGTAGTAGCCTCTGATGTGTAATGCATACCTGACCCGTTTAGGGGGACCCTAGAAATGTCAACACTACGATAAATGTGGTGTCACCGCCAGACACCACACTTGCTAGGTGGTAGCTTTAAATCGGCCGCGGTCCATTAGTACATGTCGGACCCGCGTGTCGCCACTGTCAGTAATTGCAGACCGAGCGCCACCACACGGCAGGTCTAGAGAGACGTACTAGGACTCGGACCAGTTGTACGACGACTTTGCTAGCGACTACACTGACGAAGCCTTTCTCTCATTTGCCGAGAGACAGTTAGAATAGCCTTCAGCTAAGTCCATGGCTACGACCTAGCAAGGCGCCATTAGCCTTACAGTGCTTGTATTTAAAGAGTCTCATTTGTATCATCAAGAGCGATGTACCACAATGATGGATTAAAGTTAAGTATTACAGCAGCTACGTACTTTTCTTTATAGCATCCATTACGTATCCTGTTTCAGACCTCACGTCCATATGCGTGAATTTAACGCGTGCATTTCGGCTACTTCCGAGTGGCGTGGCTGTCTTGCTACGCCACAACAATAAAAGTCTAGGAAATCACAGCCTAGAACCTTCGCAGTCTCTAGTTCAAGTCTTCCACTCAACTCAGACTCAGGAGGCCACGATGGTATTCTCAGCCTTCTGGAATGATCGAAGTATGACTGTTAGAGCCCAGACAATTGGCATCGTTTGTCCTAACTTGTGCCACAATCTACCGCTGCTTACAGTTTGTTCCCTCAATTGCTGCTGGTATAGCCTCTTCAACATGTTGAATGAAGTCCGCAGGCACACACAATGAGTGCGTATAGTGTTCCATCCCATCCCTGGCTGCCATTTCTCTAAGGGATACCAGTATTCACCGTATGTTTGAACTGCCGGCGACTTATATACCCTCACGCCTTGGGTTTGTCTCCCCTTCAGACAAGACACATCACGTTTACCAACACCTCGTTCTGATTTCGATGTACGACAGCACCTGCAGCTTGTTATTTAGAGGATGGGTGTAACATCCTAAACTGTCCCTGGCCCCTGTCTCCGTTGTACAGGACCCCTAGATCCACTATTGATGCGCCACTCACAGTCAAGTGGAAAGTAATGACGGATCCCGTATTTCCTACACAGTAGAGAGTATCCGCAAGATAGGACATGATATGAGGTACCATTGGTATATATGGTACATGACTCTCAGTAGCCCTCCCTACACATCCATTCGCAGCAGCTTCCAATCGCTTGCGAGTAGTTGGGGCGATTTCCAGCTGCTTATGAACAGCAAGTAACTCATTCCTCGCCTGAGAACAGCAAACACTGTCGCGCTGCATTGCTCATGGAGCAACATTTTACAGAACACTAAGCAATTGACTTTAAACTAAGCCTGACGATTCTCTTTTAGTTTATGGTCTGATATGCTACAAGCATCAACAGTACAATTTTAGAACTGAAGCGTTTTACAGCCGAAACGAAATATCTATTATGATAACAGAAAAACTTGGTAAAAGGTTAACTGTTTCTCTGAATATGTTTTTCATGTTATGGTCAGTAAAAATTCCCCCTGCACTGATAGTCGTGCGCTTACGGGATGGGAAGATGCGCATGCACCAAATCGAGTCCGGCCTGCGGATTCACGACGAGTGCCGTTGTGTCGGCCGGCTTGGATATGCTTTTTAGGTAGTTTACCACATCTCACTAAGTGAATATGGGGCTTATACGCAAGTCCCACCTCAGCTGCTCGATTCGCAAACTTTCACCCATTTTCGCATGAATACCACAGCACCTAAACAGTTGTGGTACATATTGTATCTCCAGGGGAGGGAGAAAGGGGTAGTTACTATCATTACGACTCAAGGACATGTGATCATCTTTTATATACCAAAGTACACATGTTTTTACTACATATGACGTGCTCCCACTATTACTTACTGATCTTTTTACAAGAGGATGATTTTGCATCCGACGTTTCGTGGGGATCCAATATTTTTTATAATTTATGAGCAATTTTGAGCTTGATGTCCTGCAATATATGTTCATCACAGAAACTCAATCACTTGAAAATGGCGTAAAATGTCGAAACCTGGGTCGTAATTAAATAAACAACAATACAGTCAAATGGCGGTGTGTTCATTGAAAAAGAGCGTTCAGTAGTTATCTGGTCTCTCTGCTGTGAATGTCGTAGCCAATGCAATCACTAAACGTGATAGTAGCGAGTTATTTACCGAATCTTTATCCCATTTGTTGCAAGTTGTCGTCGCTGATTGTGGTGGCAAGTGACATGTCACTTGCTTTAGCGACCAAAGCTGCGGATGCAAATAGTTTTCACTTTTACTTCCTCCTCTGCAATAGTAAGGGCGCCTTCTGCTTCCTAATCATTGATAGCTCAATAGGCTAGCAGCTATGCACAAGCACACTGCAAGTCGACTACTACGCTTACAACTAAAGCGCATACAAAACTTAATGAATGAATGTACGCAAACATGAAGCAAACTGCACTTCTTGGACGACTGATTAGTCCTTGCAGCAGGCAGAAGTACTAGAAACATGAGACTCACGTAAGGCGAGCACCGCCATGGAAGCGAAAAGCTGATCCGGTAGGACACCACACCATTCGATCCGACTCGCAGAGCAGGTAGGCATGATGGGTGTACATAGTCTTGGGGACGGAGAGGGGTAGGGGGTGGGGGGAAATAGTAGATGAGAACCAAACAACAACGTTAAATTGCTGTAGGGCATCACGCCTCATAGTTTTCAATAGTCACATGTTGGAAAATTTCACCGTACTGTGATTGTGTTATGTTCGTTGTGGTTGGTAGCTGCGGATCACACTTCTTGAAACGGTCCAGAAAAAAACTGTAAATGATGTAGCTCAGCATCTTAACGTTGGAGAAGCAGCGATCAAAGAGAAGCATGTTTATTATTTCCTGTTCTATAATTTGTACTGAGATCTGCCACTTCCATGACGTTTCCAGATGGTTTACCGACACATTGCCTGACAAAGAAGCTAAAGCATCTAGAAGAAACGGTCGGATGTGAGTGTAACTTCGTACGCATACACACCATCATTAGGTATTTAAATGATATAGATTTGCGATTCTCTGTGAAATGTAGAACAGCCACCAGAGTGATTAGAGCTGTTCAAATGGTTCAAATGGCTCTGAGCACTATGGGACTTAACATCTGAGGTCATCTGTCCCCTAGAACTTAGAACTACTTGAACCTAGCTAACCTAAGGACATCACACACATCCATGCCCGAGGCAGGATTCGGTTCCAGACTGAAGCGCCTAGGACCGCTCGGCACAACGGCCGGCGATTAGTGCTGTTGGTGTATAGTGTTGTAACTAGGCGTGGTAGCGTATGAAGAAGCTGAACAGCGTCAGATGTTGAGTAATCAATGTGAACGGCACAGGAATGTCATGAGCACTTGACAGAATTTGAAAGGTGCCTCATTGTGGATGTCCATTTGGCCAGCTAATCGAACTGAGCAATATCCAGATTTGTTGGTAAAGTTAGTAGGTTTTTGTGTTTGTCATATGTTTTTCAGTGCTTGCCTTTGAACAGATGTAAACATGAACACGGGGCACAGAATAATGTCACCGAAAAGCGAACTAGCAATTACTCAGCTTGAAAAAGATAGTGAAGCACCGAGAAGGCGTGATCGGCTGTCAATATAACTTCGTACACGTATGCACCATTCACAGGTACGTAAATTATTTGAAGCCGTTTTATGCACGAATCAGGGGTTTACTGGTACTGTGTAAAGAGAGTGTAGAACAGGGAAGGAGCTTCCTGGCCAGTCGTTGATTGCACAAATTCAGTTCGTTGAGTCAAGAGGAGAAACAGTACAAATTCAACGGTATTTTAAGGTTTGCCTCGCACCGAGGTAATTAGGGTTGCTTGAACGGCACGTATAAGCACGTGCAACACAGAAACACAGCAAGCGCGTCTCTGGCACGGTACTCCTCTGGCACTCGTCCAGTGGAATGCCTGACGAATGGTGGCGGCTTGTTTTGTCGTTGTTAACCACGCCTCCACCTCTCGCGTCTCGGCTCAGAGCGAAATCTCGCTCACTGAGTGTGATAATAGAGCAGATCAACTTTGCACATTACCTACATAGGATCTAAGTCCCAAAAACCTTGATCGGAACCGGGGGATTGGACCCATTGTCAGTCAAATGTTTGACTGGAGCGAAATCAAGACTCCCTAGAAATAACGCAATTGATTTTGGACCGTAATTTCAGAGCCAAACGAAGGTTGGGAAACGGACAAAAAAGGCGTACCAGATTGACGAGGGTGAGTTTTTCAAAAAGAAGGATTAATTGCTCGAATGTAGTCAGGGTAATTAAGAAAAAATAGTGAATTGAGGATAGCTTTTTGACTGAATTTTTGCAGCCAAACGGGAAGTACGACATCGGAAAATAGGGTATCAAACTGACCACCTTAAAGTCTAGTTTCGAAAAAATTAATTAATTAATTTCTTGAAAGTAATCCGTGTAATTAAGAAAGATTTAATTAGTGATCAGTGTTGATGGAAAATTGAAATATTTCACGAACAGGTGCTATGTAAATGTAGTGTCAAAAGATATCAAATCACCGCATAAACTGAAATGTCTACGGTTTCTCTTAATTTACAGGGGTTGGACAAAAATACGGAAACACCACGAGAAGGCCGGCAGGAGTGGCCAAGCGGTTCTAGGCGCTTCAGTCTGGAACCGCGCGACCGCTACGGTCGCAGGTTCGAATCCTGCCTCGTGCATGGATGTGTGTGATGTCCTTAGGTTAGTTAGGTTTAAGTAGTTCTAAGTTTTAGGGGACTCATGACCTCAGATGTTAAGTCCCATAGTGCTCAGAGCTATCTGAACCATTTTGAACCACGAGAAGTGGATGCTTGAACATAAGTGCAGATGCTAGCCGAACCTCAGGTGACGCTGTTGTATGTACCACGAACGGCACCTGTCCATTGTCCTCAATACGTCGCAAGTGTCAGTCGAGGCCAGAACAATGTTGTCAGTGCATTATCTTGGAGGTAAGTGAATTCGAACGTTGGAAAATTGTTGGTGGTGCTGGTATGGTGGGTGCTTTCGCAACCAAGTTAGCCGAAGTGTCTGGTGTTTCAAAAGGCGCCATGTCGAAGATTTATGTCTCACACAGGGAAAGCTGAAAAACGTCATCCGCTAAGTCACAACGCGGCTGAAAATGTGTGTTGAGTGATAGTGACAGATGGCCATTGAAGAGGATTGTTACGAAAAATAAGAGAATGGCAGCTGCAGAACTGACTGTCGCACTCGCGAACCCTGTCGGCACCAAAACAACACGAAGAGACTCCATAAGCTGGAAGTTGCTGGCGAACTGCAATTTCAAAGCCACTCACCAGTGATGCAAATGTCTGCAACGGCAAAACGTGGCAGCGAAGCCATAAAACCTGAGGTGTGGAGCAATGGAAGAAAGTCGTTTAGTAGGATGAATCTACTTTCAAACTGTTCCCAACATCTGGTAGAGTCTACGACCAAAGAGTGAAACATGGCGAGGGCTAGGCGATGATTTGAGCAGCCATATCGAGGTATTCTCTGGGCCCAATTATTCTTCTGCAAGTCACATTACTACCAAGGATTATATGACCATTTTGGCTGATCAGGTCCATCCTGTGGTACTATGTTCCCTAATGGTATTACTGTGTTCCGAGATAACAGGGCCCAAGTTCACACAGTTTGCATAGCCCAGGACTGGATATGTGAGCTCGAGGACGAGTTGTCGCATCTCTCCTGGCCACAACAGTCACTAGATCTCCATTTTATTGAGCCTTTGTGGTCTACTTTGGGAAGAAGTGTGTGTGGTTGTTGTGCATCTCCGTTATGGTTTAAGTCAACTTGTATTTTGCGGGAGGAATGGTATAAAGGTCCCTTGAAAACCATACAGGACCTGAAACTTCCTAGCAGATTAAAACTGTGTGCCTGACCGAGACTTGAACTTGGGATCTTTGCCTTTCGCGGGAAAGTGCTCTACCAAAGGAGCTACCCAAGCACGACTCACGCCCCGTCCTCACATCTTTACTTCCGCCAGTACCTCGTCTCCTACCTTCCAAACTTCACAGAAGCTCTCCTTATGTGAAGTTTGGAAGGTAGGAAACGAGGTACTGGCGAAAGTTAAGCCGTGAGGAGTGGGCGTGAGTGGTGCTTGGATAGCTTCCTAAAAGTAAGAAATAAAAGTGTTAGAGAAACATCGAATGTGCCTTTGAAATAATGCTCAAAAACATGTACCATATATGAAGTGCCGACTGAGAATCTGAAGTTCAATGATCAACTTAGAATTTTAGAAGTATAAAAGGGTACTATGAACATCCCAGCTGCGTAGTCCATTAAATTTCGGGCATGCAGCTGCGGAATTAAAATTCCCTCCTTTGATATTTCGGCCGCATATCGTCCGGCCATCCTCAGAGTGAGTCACAACGACTGACGACAAGATACCAAGCGCGGCGTTATATGCTCCACCGCGGCGGTAATGCGCGTGCGGGTCACAGATGCTGGTCGGCGGCAAAGAAATACGCTTACACATGCGCCACCTGTGGCGAAGGAGTATAGACATTCGATTCGCTTATCAATGTGTGATCGGCGGCGGTGATACCATGACGACTTCTCTGCAGTTTAATTACCCCAAGAGTCGGATTCCATACTTTGTCCGTGACTCACTCTGAGAATGGCCGGACGATACGGGACAGAAATATCAGTGGAGGAAATTTTGTTTGCGCGGCTGCATGCCCGAAATTTAATGGACTATTAATTACGCCGCGGGAAGTTGAAAATGCACATGCCAGCTGCTGTATATGATTTTGAGCCTAATTCAAAGGCGCGTCAAATGTTCTCTAATTTTAATTTTCACACAACATACTTTTCATTATTAATTCGTATCTGGAACAGTGTTGCCCACTGACCCAGACCAAGATAACAGTTTTGTGTTGTGTTGTGTTGTGTGTGAGAGTGTACTCTGGTGCACACCTCCCGCTTGTTGCAGGAGGGCGTGCACTTCGGGCGCTGAGCAGCGACTGGCGAAGCGGCTGTTCACGGCGGACATCAAGCAGCAGCTGAAGCGTTGGCTTCTGCGCCGCCGAGACAACCCGTACCCCAGCCGTGAGGAGAAGCGGGCGCTCGCCCTGCAGACGGGACTCACCTACACACAGGTGTGTCGAGCTGTGCGGTACAAGCTTCCGAGGCTCTTGTCGGTAGGGAGAAAATGTTAAACTCCAGTATTTTTCCGCTGTGGTAGCGCCTCTGCCGGATAATCTACACTACTGGCCATTAAAATTGCTACACCAAGAAGAAATGCCGACGATAAACGGGTATTCATTGGACAAATATATTGTACTAGAACTGATATGTAATTACATTTTCACGCAATTTGAGTGCATAGATCCTGAGAAATCAGTACCCAGAACAACCACCTCCGACCGTAACAACGGCCTTGATACGCCTGGGTATTGAGCCAAACAGAGCTTGGATGGCGTGTACAGGTACAGCTGCCCATGCAGCTTCAACACGATACCACAGTTCATCAAGAGTAGTGACTGGCGTATTGCTCGGCCACCATTGAACAGACGTTTTCAGTTGCTGAGAGATCTGGAGAATGTGCTGGCCCAGGTCAGCAGTCGAACAGTTTCTGTATCCAGAAAGGTCCGTACAGGACCTGCAACATGCGATCGTGCATTATCCTGCTGAAATGTAGGGTTTCGGAGGGATCTAATGAGGGTAGAGCCACGGGTCGTAACACATCTGAAATGTAACGTCCACTGTTCAAAGTCCCGTCAATGCGAACAAAAGGTGACCGAGACGTGTAACCGATGGCACCGCATACCATCACGCCATACTGGCGATGACGAATACACGCTTCCAATGTGCGTTGGCATCGATGTCGCCAAACACGGATGCGCCCATCATGATGCTGTAAACAGAACCTTGGTTCATTCGAAAAAATGACGTTTTGCCAATCGTGCGCCCAGGTTCGTCGTTGAGTACACCATCGCTGGCGCTCCTGTCTGTGATGCAGCGTCAAGGGTAACCGCAGCCACGGTCTCCGAGCTGATAGTCCATGCTGCTGCAAACGTCGTCGAACTGTTCGTGCAGATGGCTGTTGTCTTGCAAACGTCCCCATCTGTTGACTCAGGGATCGAGACGTGGCTGCACGAACCGTTACAGCCATGCGGATAAGATGCCTGTCATCTCGACTGTTAGTGATAAGAGGCCGTTGGGACGGAGCACGGCATTCCGTATTACCCTCCTGAACCCACCGATTCCATATTCTGCTAACAGTCATTGGATCTCGATCAACGCGAGCAGCAATGTCGCGACACGATAAACCGCAATCGCGATAGGCTACAATCCGACCTTTATCAAAGTCGGAAACGTGATGGTACGCATTTCTCCTCCTTACACGATGCATCACAACTAGGTTTCACCAGGCAATGCCGGTCAACTGCTGTTTGTGTATGAGAAATCGGTTGGAAACTTTCCTCATGTCAGTACATTGTAGGTGTCGTCACCGGTGCCAACCTTGTGTGAATGCTCTGAAAAGCTAATCATTTGCATATCACAGCATCTTCTTCCTGTCGGTTAAATTTCGCGTCTGTAGCACGTCGTCTTCGTGGTGTAGCAATTTTGATGGCCAGTAGTGTACGTACTAGTTTCATGTAGTGGCAGATACGGCGCCGCTTGTGGAAAAAATATGAACTAAACGGGATTTGATGAGATATTATTCCGTATCGTGTTCAAACTCTGACACTCCGACTCGTAGAACGTTTTCCTTTTGTTGTTCATTTAGTCTTTTTCTCATGATCGGTGATTGTAGCATGTTTAAAGGCAACGATAGTTCAGTTGTACATGCCGACGTCGCAAGCTGAAGATGAAGAGATAGAGAAAGTACACGGGGTTACTGAACGGGTAATTCAGTACTCACAGGACGATGAAATTCTAAGTGTTGAGGGACAGGAACGCCGTTGTACAGGAAGGAGTGGAAGGAAGGGTTCCGGGGAACTCGAAATGAGAGAGGAGAAAGAGTAATTGAGTTCTGCAAAAAATTTCAGCTAATAATAGTGAATACGCTGTTCAACAATCACAAGAGGAGGAGGTACATTTGGGAAAGGCCGGGAGATACTGGGAAGATTTCAGTTAGTTCATCGTAGTCAAGCAGAGATTCCGAAATCATGTACTGGATTGTAAGGTGTATTCAGGGGAAGATATAGACTCAGATCACAGTTTAATAGTGTTGAAGAGGAGGCTGAAGTTCAGGAGACTAGTCAGGAATAACATGCAAAGAAGAGGGATATCGAAGTACTGACGAATAAAGAGACATGCTTGAAGTTCTCTGAGGCTATAGATACTGTGGTAGGGAAGAGTTCAAAAGGCAGTTCAGTTGACGATGTATGAACATAGGGTAAGGCTGGGTTAGAGTACTTGTCTGGTAAGAGTTCGCATTGGCATTTTCTCTACACTGGCAAGGGTGACCGACAACAAAAACCTACGAGAGTTGCCTAGAAAGTAATGCACCGCATTTTTTTCCTTTAACAATTCTTTATTGAACATAATGAGAGCTCCACACACGAAAGAATGGTGTTTTATCTGCATACCCTATTTTCCACGTAATCTCCATCCCGTTCTACGGCCTTCCTCCAGCGCGAAACAAGGGCGTGTACGCCCTGTCGGTACCAATCCTTGTCCTGGTAGCGAAGCCAATACTTCACTCTGAGACTCACCTCCTCATCGTCCTAAAAATGTTTTCCACGAACGGCATCCTTTAATAGCCCAAACAAATGGTCCAAGGGGGCTAGGTCAGGTGTGACAGCCGTGGATGGTCTCCCCGACCGCTGCAAATCGTGGAGCTCGTCCGACCGCATTCTAATGGCCTCACCCTCCGAGTCCACGACGGACCCTACTTCTGCCGACAGCAGATGCTCCACAGATTTTGCACAGAATACTCCCAACAGTTTCTTTCTCTGCAATGAGAAATTTCATGATTGCACGTTGCTTGTAACGTACATCACCTACAAACGCCATTTTGAAACTGTCTTGCAGCTATGCTATCTGTCAGAAGCGATGGAAACTTGGCGCGCTCACTTAGGAGACTCCAAATAATACATACGTAACGTTTCGCATTCGTAGCATTCCTTTCGGCTGAGAAAAAAAATGCGGTGCATTACTTTCTGGGCTACCCTCGCATATTCAGCTGCTGCTTCTATAGCGACTCCATCACATGTAATCTTGAAGAGCTCCGCCATGTTTATTGATTATAGCAGGTAAATATAAGTTTTTGTTCAAATTATGTAATCTTTTAGTTGTATATTGTAAGAAATAACCGCTATCTAAGTTTGCACTAGAAAATAAAATTAATTGGGAAAAGAATCACCGTTCTTTGAGGAACTAACGACGAACAATGGAACCAAGCACTGACTGCCATTTATGATATTTTCTGAACTCTTTGGGACATCAGTTAAGAGTAAGCTGTAATATAGCGGGAAAGACTATGCGCGCACTGTTAATCCACCCCTCCCCCCCTCCCTCTTTGTTTCTAATGGTTACTAAGTCCTTCGTTTCGAGCTGCATATCCCAGAGTAGCCACAATCCAAACAGCTGAGAAGTCTTTCGAGTAATCGGGAATATTCCCGTTCAGTCCGGATGTCTTCACAGCAGAAGACTCTGGTGCATTAGAAATCACTGAGAGCGCCGAATTTCCAACAACTGAAGAAGGCAGATGAGTTGAACAGGGACCCACGGACAAATGTTGCTCCTCAGTGACAGATATGCCTCTTCAGTCACTAGGAAAAAACCAAGAACGTGACACAACTGAAGTTCAGAGTGCTGATGTACGAACAGGTGTAGACCTATTCACTATTTATCCACTGTCAAAATATGACCGACCACAACAAAGAAGAAAATGGCAAAAAAATCCGACATTTTGTCTGGGTCTCCATACAATAACGCATTGTTAGAAAAACAAGCTAAACCAGGAAAAAAAAAACAAGACTAGACAAAGTGCCAGTAACGAACAACGCAGAATATCTGGGGATAATCTGGACTTAACAGCGTCATCATTTTCAGGAACACCCGTGTGCAAATCCAAGAAGGAGTCTATCACGGAAGACTGGACTAAGTATGGTAATTGCTCCCAAGGGTGGCACGAAGAATGGATAGGTTGTGAAGGACATTGTGAATTTTTTTGTGTTTTATGTTAGTGAGTACTCTTTGACTATATGTTGCATACTCTTACCATGGCATGAATGAAAAATATAACATTTTTGCTAATAAAGTGCTTACCTTATTTGAACACTGCTTTCCCCCAAAACTTACCAAGGTTAGAGCAAAGTCTACAAAGAAGCCATGGATTACTCGAGGAATAGGGGTATCTTGTAAAACAAAAAGGAAAACTGTATCTGTCAATCCGCAACATTTCCAATGTTGATGCTATAGCACATTATAAGAAATACTGCAAAATATTAAAGACTGTAATACGGATGTCAAAGCAAATATATTACAAGGAAAAGATAGTCATATCAGATAACAAAATAAAGACAATATGGGATATAGTGAAGGAGGAGACCGGTAGAACCAGACATGAAGAGGAACAAATAGCATTAAGAGTAAATGATACATTGGTGACAGATGTGTATAGTGTTGCAGAACTTTTTAACAAACATTTTATAACTGTTACTGAAAAGATGGGGTTGTCAGGTTCGGTAGATGCTGCTATGGATTACCTTAGACCAGACATTTCAAGTAACTTCCATAATATGAATTTGACCCTCACTACCCCAACAGAAATAATGTCCATCATAAAATCTTTAAAATCAAAAACATCTAGTGGGTATGATGAAATGGTTCTGATATTGAGAAGGCTATCTTCACTTACAGTGAAAATGTGCTTAATTCATTAGACAAAAAATTGCAGGCAACCGGTATATTTTGTGATCTGTCAAAGGCATTTGACTGTGTAAATCACAATATCCTTTTAAGTAAACTAGAATATTATAGTGTAACAGGAAATGCTGCAAAATGGTTCAAATCTTATATCTCTGGCAGGAAACAAAGGGTGTTATTAGGAAAGAGACATGTATCAAGCTATCAGGCATCATCCAACTGGGAACTAATTACATGTGGGGTCCCACAAGGTTCCATTTTGGGGCCCTTACTTTTCCTTGTGTATATCAATGACCTTTCATCAGTAACATTACCAGATGTCAAGTTTGTTTTGTTTGCCGATGATACAAACATTGCAATAAATAGCAAATCAAGTGTAGTCTTAGAAAGATCAGCCAATAAAATATTTGTGGACATTAATCACTGGTTCCTAGCCAATTCTTTGTCACTAAACTTTGAAAAAACACACTACATGCAGTTCAGAACTTGTAAGGGGTGTCCCAAGAGTATATGTCTAACATACAATGACAAGAAGATAGAAGAAGTGGACAGTGTTAAATTCTTGGGATTACAGCTTGACAATAAATTCAACTGGGAGGAGCACACCACAGAACTGCTGAAGCGTCTTAACAAATCTCTGTTTGCAATGCGAATTTTGTCAGACATAGGGGATATAAAAATGAAAAAGCTGGCATACTATGCTTACTTTCATTCCATAATGTCATATGGGATTATTTTTTGGGGTAATTCATCAAGCCAAACTAAAGTTTTCCGGGCACAAAAACGTGCAGTAAGAATTATATGTGGTGTGAACTCAAGAACATCCTGCAGAAGCCTGTTTAGGGAACTAGGGATACTAACTACAGCTTCCCAATATACACTCCTGGAAATGGAAAAAAGAACACATTGACACCGGTGTGTCAGACCCACCATACTTGCTCCGGACACTGCGAGAGGGCTGTACATGCAATGATCACACGCACGGCACAGCGGACACACCAGGAACCGCGGTGTTGGCCGTCGAATGGCGCTAGCTGCGCAGCATTTGTGCACCGCCGCCGTCAGTGTCAGCCAGTTTGCCGTGGCATACAGAGCTCCATCGCAGTCTTTAACACTGGTAGCATGCCGCGACAGCGTGGACGTGAACCGTATGTGCAGTTGACGGAGTTTGAGCGAGGGCGTATAGTGGGCATGCGGGAGGCCGGGTGGACGTACCGCCGAATTGCTCAACACGTGGGGCGTGAGGTCTCCACAGTACATCGATGTTGTCGCCAGTGGTCGGCGGAAGGTGCACGTGCCCGTCGACCTGGGACCGGACCGCAGCGACGCACGGATGCACGCCAAGACCGTAGGATCCTACGCAGTGGCGTAGGGGACCGCACCGCCACTGCCCAGCAAATTAGGGACACTGTTGCTCCTGGGGTATCGGCGAGGACCATTCGCAACCGTCTCCATGAAGCTGGGCTACGGTCCCGCACACCGTTAGGCCGTCTTCCGCTCACGCCCCAACATCGTGCAGCCCGCCTCCAGTGGTGTCGCGACAGGCGTGAATGGAGGGACGAATGGAGACGTGTCGTCTTCAGCGATGAGAGTCGCTTCTGCCTTGGTGCCAATGATGGTCGTATGCGTGTTTGGTGCCATGCAGGTGAGCGCCACAATCAGGACTGCATACGACCGAGGCACACAGGGCCAACACCCGGCATCATGGTGTGGGGAGCGATCTCCTACACTGGCCGTACACCACTGGTGATCGTCGAGGGGACACTGAATAGTGCACGGTACATCCAAACCGTCATCGAACCCATCGTTCTACCATTCCTAGACCGGCAAGGGAACTTGTTGTTCCAACAGGACAATGCACGTCCGCATGTATCCCGTGCCACCCAACGTGCTCTAGAAGGTGTAAGTCAACTACCCTGGCCAGCAAGATCTCCGGATCTGTCCCTCATTGAGCATGTTTTGGACTGGATGAAGCGTCGTCTCACGCAGTCTGCACGTCCAGCACGAACGCTGATCCAACTGAGGCGCCAGGTGGAAATGGCATGGCAAGCCGTTCCACAGGACTACATCCAGCATCTCTACGATCGTCTCCATGGGAGAATAGCAGCCTGCATTGCTGCGAAAGGTGGATGTACACTGTACTAGTGCCGACATTGTGCATGCTATGTTGCCTGTGGTTCTGTCAGTGTGATCATGTGATGTATCTGACCCCAGGAATGTGTCAATAAAGTTTCCCCTTCCTGGGACAATGAATTCACGGTGTTCTTATTTCAATTTCCAGGAGTGTATTTATTCCTTAATGAAATTTGTCATTAAAAATATATCACTTTTTCAAACCAACAGCTCAATTCATGGAATCAATACTAGAAATAAGAATAATCTTCACAAGGATTTAAAGTCACTTAGTCTTGTACAAAAAGGTGTTCATTATTCAGGAACACACATTTTCAATAACTTGCCAGCAGCCATAAAAAGCTTAACAACCAATGAAATTCAGTTTAAGAGAAGCCTAAAGGATTTATTGGTGGCCAACTCCTTCTACTCCATTGATGAATTTCTTAGTAAAACCAACTGATTTGTATATAAGTACAACATAACTTCTGCACAATTTCAGTGCAGTAATGTGTTCACTGAAAATTTGTGTGTGTGTGTGTGTGTGTGTGTGTGTGTGTGTGTGTGTGTGTAAGTATAATCTAACTTCTGCACCATTTCAGTGCAGTAATGTGTTCATTGTAAATAAGTTTTACAGTAGTTGTATTACATGTTTATTACCTTATAAATAAATAAAAAACTTTTTTATTTTAAATTCAGTGCATTAGTATTTGTAAAATGACTCTTAGTGTTCATTAAAAAATGACGATAATTCCACTTGGGACCTGTGGAATGGTACATTAGCTTATTTGTTTTAGTTGTAAATATTTGTCATGTATTGTTGTTTTTCTGACATGTTCCACATCCTGGAGGACCTCCTCACTACGGATCAATTGGAATGAAAGTAAATCTAATCTAATCTAAAACCAGACCATGCGGAAAGAGTACGAATGTGCAGTATCTTACATATGTTGACATTTAAGGTTTGTGTTAAAAGTTAGGCAGCTGTAAGTGATATATGTTATTCCTAAATAAACCAGCAATAATTTGTTACAAGAAAAGTTTGTTTTAACCTTCTCATCTGCTAGATATAAGCGGTTAAATACTAAGTGCGTTCTCTTTCCCGACTTTCCCTTATTTAAAAAAGGCAATCACTGAAGTTGGAAAGAAAAGCTTAGGTACTGCAAAGAAACCATGGGTAAGAGAAGAAATACTTTAGTTGGTCGGCGAAAGAAGGAAGTACAGAAACGAGCAGGGAAATTCAGGAACACAGAAATACTAGTCACTCAGGAGTGAAATAAATAGGAAGTGCAGGGAAGCTAAGGCGAAATAGCTGCATGAAAAATGTGAAGAAACTGAAAAATTAATGGTTGTCGGTAGGATTGACTCAGCACACAGGAAAGTCAAAATAGCGTTCGGTGAAATTAAGAGCAAGGATGGTAACATTAAGAGTACAATGGGCATTCCACTGTTAAACGCAGAGGGTAGGTGAAAAGAGTACATTGAAGGTCTCTGTGAGCAAGAAGACTTGTCTGATGATGTAATAGAAGAAGAAAAATAACTCAGTATAGAAGAGAGGGGAAATAGTACTAGAATCAGAATTTAAAAGAGCTTTCGAAGGCTGAAGATCAAATAAGACAGAAGGATAGATAACATTCCATCAGAATTCCTAAAGTCATTGGGAGAAGTGGCAACAAAACGACTGTAGACGTTGATGTGTAGAGCGTATGGGTCTGGCGATACCATTTCAGATAAACATCATCCACGCAATTCCGAAGATTGCAAGCGCCGACAAGTGCGAGAATTATAGCACAATCAGCTTAACAGCTCACTTACCCAAGTTGCTGACAAGAATAATATACAGAAGAATGGAAAAGAAAACTGATGTTGTGTTAGGCGACAATCACTTTGGCTTCAGGAAAGGTAAAAGTACCACAGAGAATTATGATGTTGCAGTTGGTAGTGGAAGCAAGACTGAAGGAAAATAAAGACACGTTCACAGGAATCGTCTACCTGGAAAAAGCGTTCAACAACGTCAAATGGTGCAAGATGTACGAAATAGTGAGTAAAATAGGGGCTAGCTATAAGGAAAGACGGCTAATGTACAAATTGTACAAGAGCCAAGGGGGAACAATAAGAGTGGAAGACCAAGAACACAGTGCTTGGATTAAAAATGGTGTGAAACAGGGAAGTTGTGATTCGCTCGAACTGTTTCATCTGTTCATCTATGAAGCAATGACTAAAAGCATCATTTCTGTTCGTCTCATTGCATATATCTTTCAGTTATTTTTGTACTATACTAAGGCACATCTTTCTATGTCTGGTCCAAATTCTAACGAGCTATGGTACTAGGTAGTGACACATCATACGAAAGTTATTCGTTCTTAAGTTCTCCACAACAGTATATTTTCAAATTCAGACAAGCTCAACAATCCGAACAGTTTATATGTAACCGTGCAAGTCTCGAGTCTTGACGCCATCAGATCACCGCCCAAAGAGCATTTTGATGGGTCAGTAAATTGCACCTTGCCACCAATATGACCTGGCACTGTTGACTGTCAACATTGCTGGCCATGTTCAGCAACATTGCTAGACACTGTTTCCCAGTAATGTTTGTGGCAGTACATTTCCGGACCAGAAGTGCTTATATTTCTGGAAATAACTCGACAATAAAAAGAGAAATCAGGCTCTCCGGGAGCGCACTATTTTAAGTAAGCGAACAGTAAGACGTCCACTGGGAGCACTTCCGAGTGCACTTGGCCAAGACAGTCGCCGCCATGCAGACGCAGTACTCGCTGCATTCTCGCGCCATGTCCTGGGCGCAGCTGATGCGGCCGCTCCTGGCCGACCTTGGAAGCTAAAGGACAAATCTCGACAACTTCCACCGGACATCCGCCAGGTCATAAACGAGATGAAGCGGATCTTTCGTGAGTGGCAGATCACGAGGAATCCCGCCATCAAACGGCTGCTAAATCGACTCCGTCGTGACATTACAGCTGCAGTCGCCAACCATTGGAATCGAGAGTGGGCTGGCAAGACTGCCACGCTCAGGATCGACGGCAAGAGCGCCTGGACTATGACGAATCAGTTCCTGAGATGGAGCCAGCGCATACCGCCGGTGCAAGTGGGGCGCGATGTTATCCCAGAACCAGACTCCAAAGCCAAGTCCTAGCCGACGTATTCGCGGCTAGTTTCACGCTAACTCGACAGACCACATCCGCCTGGAAGCGAATGTTGCAGGTGTTCCTGGCAAACAGAGGCGTCGTCGATAACAGCTCGCTCACATGAAACCCAGGAAAGCAGGAGGGCGCGACCAAATGGACAACAACCTACTGAAGCAGCTATTAGCAGATGCTATGCATATCCTGATGGCGACCTTCAACAACATCCTCCGAACCTGCCGCTACCCTTCCACAGAGAAACACACAGAAGTAGTAGCCATTCCAAAGGCGGGAGAGAACGCCAGCCTAGTGCAGAATTTTCAGCTTGCTGCCCTCGTTCTCCACGGTCTTTCACAAGCTCTACATCAAGTGACTGAGGCTCAGTGGCAGGGAGAAAGGGCTGCTTCGTAACAAATAATCTGACTTCCCAGAGGGCTATTCCACGCAACATGAACTCCTACGGCTGGTGGAGCAGACGATGGGGACAATGGAGTACCGCAAGCACCTAGAGGCGCTGCCCTTGACGTCTCGAGAGCCTTCTACAGCATGTGTCATGAAGGTCTTCTATGCAAGCTGCTTGTGCAGGGGGTACCTGTGTCGCATGCCTGCCTGCTGCAAATCTGTCTGAGTGGACACACATTCCATGTGTGTGCCAACGGCGCCACATCAAGAGTAAGCCACATCACAATGGGACCACCACAGGGTTCTCTGCTCGGGCCCCTTTTGTACTCCCTCTTATCAGTCCCAAAGACCCGGGAATTCAAATGGCTTTATATGTCGATGATACTGCATTATTTGTACAGAGCCTCAGCGCACTGTCACTTACAGATGACCTGCAATGAGCTTGGGGCCTAAGCCACCAAATGGCAGCTCAAGTTCAATGTAGCCAAAAACCAAGCAGTGGTCATCACCAAGCAGAAGTTGCCAGCTAATCTACAGCCAGTGTGAATTGTGAGTGGTCCTATCCCTTGGCCACTCAATAGTCAGTATCTCGACATCACCCTGGACTGGTGCCTGATGTGCAAGGCGCATATATGGTAGGCAAGAGTAAAGCGCTGGGAAGGCTGCACTTACTTTCCACCCTGCCAAATCATACGATGCTGCTGCCCTCACACTGCGGCATCAACCTATACCTAGGAGTTATCAGGGCACTGCTCGAGTACGCCACCAAGTTGTGGCGAAACGCCACTAATACATCATTCAAGATGTTGCAAATGGTACAGAACAAAGCTCTTCTCCTGGTGATACATCTTCCTACAGATTTCCCAACGAGGGAATTACATCAGATTGCAGGAATTCGGACGCTCCAAGACCGATTCTGGCATTCTGCAAGAAAATTCTAGGTGGCAGCATGAGAAATCGAACAACCGACTCGTCATCGGGCTGGGCAGCTAACTACAGTGGCGGTCAACTATGAGGTGTCCAGACGTGGTGCGTCATAGTCATGCCGTGCAACAAGAGGATGGGAAAACAACATGTGACAATGAGAGAAAGAGGTCAACGTCGAGAGGCCGTACAACACTCAACCCAAGGCAGAAGCAGTAACAGCAAACGCTGCTTAATCTGCAACCAGATGAAGCAGGAAGCTTTGCAAATGTTGTGAGTGATTGATTGAGTAGTGAGTGAACAGCTTCCGAAACTTTAACTCGTGAACTGATGCTGGATACATACCTTTTCCGAAATGATGAAACACTGTTTTCAATATATTGTAAAAGCAACTGGTCGAGAACTGGTAACAACAGTACCAAAATGAAAGACCGTGTACCAATTACAACTAGACCATTAATTATTCTCCAGCTTTGGCTATCAATGATTCATACAGAAGTTTGATGTACGTTTTTCTAAGAGCATTCATCAGTATGAATCTAGGAACCAGATGGTTGTAGCACTGATAGGAGGAGTCCAGGATTTTATAAAGATAATTTGGAGTAACTATCAAATGTTTCTGTTTCCGTAATGAAGTTTCACTCTGCAGTGGAGTGTGCAATGATTTGAAATATTCTGGCACATTAAAACAGAATGCCGTATAGGGACTCGAATGTGGGACTTTTGTCTTCTTCCCGGCGGGGTCAGGGATTTTCTCTGCCTCGTGATGACTAGGTGTTGTGTGATGTCCTTAGGTTAGTTAGGTTTAAGTAGTTCTAAGTTCTAGGGGACTGATGACCATAGATGTTAAGTCCCATAGTGCTCAGAGCCATTTTGTCTTCTGCAGGCAAGTGCTCACTGACTGAGCTATCCAAGAATGACTCGCAACCTGCCCTCACAGCTTTATTTTCTCCAATGCCTTACCTCCTTTTTTCCCAAATTTCACAGAAGTTCTTCAGCATATTTTACTGAATTGACACACTGGAAATAAAGGGAGTGCTAGTCTCTCTAGCCCCACAAGATGTGCGGGAGAAGTTCTGCGAAATTTGGAAAAAACGGAGATAAGGTATTGCAGAAAGTAAAGCTGTGAAGGCTGGATGTGAAGCTTGCCTGGGTACCTCAGTCGGTGAGTACTTGTCTGCAAAAGGCAAAAGTTGCAAATTTGAGTCTCAATCTGGCACACAGTTTTAATCTGCCCAATGAGTGTGTGCATTATTTAACATATCTCCAGGCAGCGGCATACTGGTGATAGTCTGGACTTTAGCAAACAGAAATTCACTCACCCTACCCTCCAATTGATGTTTTCATTGAGTCACTTCCTCTACAAGAAACAAAAACTTGTAAGTATGTTAAGGATCCAAAATACACTCCTGGAAACTGAAATAAGAACATCGTGAATTCATTCTCCCAGGAAGGGGAAACTTTATTGACACATTCCTGGGGTCAGATACATCACATGATCACACTGACAGAACCACAGGCACATAGACACAGGCAACAGAGGATGCACAATGTCGGCACTAGTACAGTGTATATCCACCTTTCGCAGCAATGCAGGCTGCTATTCTCTCATGGAGACGATCGTAGAGATGCTGGATGTAGTCCTGTGGAACGGCTTGCCATGCCATTTCCACCTGGCGCCTCAGTTGGACCAGCGTTCGTGCTGGACGTGCAGACCGCGTGAGACGACGCTTCATCCAGTCCCAAACATGCTCAATGGGGGACAGATCCGGAGATCTTGCTGGCCAGGGTAGTTGACTTACACCTTCTAGAGCACGTTGGGTGGCACGGAATACATGCAGACGTGCATTGTCCTGTTGGAACAGCAAGTTCCCTTGCCGGTCTAGGAATGGTAGAACGATGGGTTCGATGACGGTTTGGATGTACCGTGCACTATTCAGTGTCCCCTCGACGATCACCAGTGGTGTACGGCCAGTGTAGGAGATCGCTCCCCACACCATGATGCCGGGTGTTGGCCCTGTGTGCCTCGGTCGTATGCAGTCCTGATTCTGGCGCTCGCCTGCACGGCGCCAAACACGCATACGACCATCATTGGCACCAAGGCAGAAGCGACTCTCATCGCTGAAGACGACACGTCTCCATTCGTCCCTCCATTCACGCCTGTCGCGACACCACTGGAGGCGGGCTGCACGATGTTGGGGTGTGAGCGGAAGACGGCCTAACGGTGTGCGGGACCGTAGCCCAGCTTCATGGAGACGGTTGCGAATGGTCCTCGCCGATACCCCAGGAGCAACAGTGTCCCTAATTTGCTGGGAAGTGGCGGTGCGGTCCCCTACGGCACTGCGTAGGATCCTACGGTCTTGGCGTGCATCCGTGCGTCGCTGCGGTCCGGTCCCAGGTCGACGGGCACGTGCACCTTCCGCCGACCACTGGCGACAACATCGATGTACTGTGGAGACCTCACGCCCCACATGTTGAGCAATTCGGCGGTACGTCCACCCGGCCTCCTGCATGCCCACTATACGCCCTCGCTCAAAGTCCGTCAACTGCACATACGGTTCACGTCCATGCTGTCGCGGCATGCTACCAGTGTTAAAGACTGCGATGGAGCTCCGTATGCCACGGCAAACTGGCTGACACTGACGGCGGCGGTGCACAAATGCTGCGCAGCTAGCGCCATTCGACAGCCAACACTGCGGTTCCTGGTATGTCCGCTGTGCCGTGCGTGTGATCATTGCTTGTACAGCCCTCTCGCAGTGTCCGGAGCAAGTATGGTGGGTCTGACACACCGGTGTCAATGTGTTCTTTTTTCCATTTCCAGGAGTGTATGCAGATTGTAGCTCATGGACTAGGAAAAAGTTTTATTGCTATTTCTGCCCAGTTGCCTTGAGTAACATGAACCAACTGGCATCATGTTTGTGGCTGTATCAGTGACTGAATAACAACCTTGATGACAGGAAATACTTTATAAGCAGTTTTAAGAACAAAGTTGTTTCAAGTCATGCTATAAGACTTAAGAGTAAAAAAATATTATTTTCCATGTATGTTTGCTAAGCTCCCACATAGCTTCATTTAAAATGAGAACATACTTCTTGATGCAATCTTCACTAACACTAGGAGTGATACTGCACGGGTTCTTAAACATGATGTTCACTTTATTTGCCTATTTTGATTAAGAGAAAAGAGATAATGTAGCTCCAACGACATTATACTATCAAGAATTCAATTTATCATACGTATGAAAAGGTCTAGACCAACAGGCTTGCCACAACGGTACTACTGGTTCCTCTCAGATCACTAAAGTTAAGCATTGTCAGGCTGGGATAGCACTTGTATGGGTGACCATCTGGTCTGCTGAATGCTGTCGGCAAGTGGGCTGCACTCAGCCCTTGTGAGGCAAACTGAGGAGCTACTTGACTGAGAACTAGCAGCTCCTGCCTCGTAATCTGACATATGGCTGGGACAGTGGTGTGCTGACCACGTGGCTCTCCATATCCGCATCCAGTGATGCTTACTGGTTGAGGATGACATGGCAGCTAGTGGTACCATTGGGCATTCATGGCCTTTTAGGACGAGTTTAGTTTTTTAGCTTATGAAAAGGTCTTCCGAACCAAAAAAGAGGGACAAAAATCATCTAAAATGAGCCTTGTTAAATATTCTATCCAAAACACTAGAATGAGATAATGTGTTTTCTGGTAACATTCAAGTCAGCATTTTATTTCACTATTCTATTTTCTTGTTACCCTTTTTCACTGTTAAGTAACATACTTCTTTCCTTTCCAGATCTGCAATTGGTTTGCCAACTGGAGAAGGAAGTTGAAGAACGCAGGCTGTGGAACAGAACACCACTGCACATGGACATCGCTCATCAAAAATTACAGCAGGAAGACACAAGGCAACATCGAGAGATTCAGCATCGCCTCAGATGACAGTATCTGGGATGAATGCGACACTGTTGATACTGGTAAGTCAGTGAGCATCTCGCAACCAGGATGCTGTAAGTGAGTAATCAACTAGATGTTTAAATATCAACTCATATATCTTTGGTACTTACTGCTTATGATGTGATAGCCCATTTGACAAGTGTTCATATGGTACAACTGGCAGTTAAAATTGTAAAACCTTGAAGTTGTAATGCAAGAAACACAAATTTGGTGTGCATGATTGGCAATGCAGCAGATTGCCATTTAAGTGATACCACACAAAGTAGTTAGGAGTAATCCCATCTACATTCAGTACCTAAGAAATTTTTATGCAGAGGGTTGCTCATTCAGAAATCACGTTTGAATATTGGGTTGTTTTTGAGAAGATTGTGTCATGCTCCCTATAAGAAAGAAAAACATCTACCACCACATGTCAGAATTTGGTAGCATCAAGATTTTGGCCTATAGAGACTGCAGTTTAATGTTATGTAATATTACATCAGGATCCCATGAATGCCATGTAGATATGGAGTTGACTCTCAGCCACAAAGGATCATGCAGCCACATCACATACAATGGGCCAGGAAATGGCCTTATTGGCAGCAAGCCAAATATCTACCAATATATTTACAATTCATTTCTTTTATTGGGCTATCAATTTACTGACATGTTCCCTAGTTGCCTGTGAAAGGTCTTCTAAACAAATGTTTTAGTGCTATTAAGTAAATAAACACTGAGGTGACAGAAGTCATGGTATAGCAATATGCATATATAGAGATGGTGCTAGTGTCACATACACAAGATATAAAAGGGCAATACATTGGTGGAGCCATCATTTGTGCTCAGGTGATTCATGTGAAAATATGATTATGGCCGTACAACAGGAATTAATGGACTTTGAAAGTGGAATGGTAGTTGGAGCTAGACAGATAGGGCATTCAATTTTGGAAACCGTTAGGGATATCAGTATTCTGAGATCCAAAGCCTCAAGAGTCTGCTGAGAATATCAAATTTCAGGCATTACCTCTCACCACTGACAACGTATTGGCTGATGACATTCACTTAATGTCAAGAGCAGTGGCGTTTGCGTAGAGTTGTAGAGAGTGCTAACAGACAAGCAAAAACTGCATGAAATAACTACAGAAATCAATGTGGGATGTACAATGAATGTACCCGTTTGGACACTGTTGTGAAATTTGTCATTAATGGACTACAGCATCAGATGACCAATGTGAGTGCCTTTGCTACCAGCACTACATCGCCTGCAGCACCTCTCCAAGGCATGTGACCATATCAGTTGGACAATAGAAAACTGGAAAACTGTGGCCTGGTCAGATGAGTCCCAGTTTCAGTTGGTAAGAGCTGGTGGTAAGGTTCGAGTGTGGTGCAGACCCCATGAAGCCATGAACCCTGGCTCTGTAATGGTGTGGGCTGTGTTTACATGGAATTCAACTGATCATTAAATGAAAATGATTATGCTTGGCTGCTTGGAGAATGGCATTTTTAGGGTGACAATGCACAGTCACTGAGTCACAATCGTTCGTGGCTTGTTTAAAGAACATTCTGGATCATTCAAGCTAATGATTTGGCCACCCAGACTACCTGACATGAATCCCATCAAAAATTTATGGAATATAATTATGAGATCAGTTCATACATAAATTCCTGCACCACAAACTCTTTTGCAATTATGGACAGCTATAGAGGCAGCTGAGTATTTCTGCAAGGGACTTCCAATGACTTGTCAAGTCCATGCCACATCCAGTTGCTGCTCTACAAAACGTACAAGGAGGTGAGAAAATTCATGGGATACCTTCTAATATTGTCTCAGACATCCTTTTGCAAGGCACACTGCAGCCATTCAAGATGGCATGAACTCAAATAGTTGTTGGAAGTTCCCTGTAGAAATATTCAGGCATGCTGTCTCTGTAGCACTCCATAGCTGTGACAGTGTTGCTGGTGCAGGATTTTCTGCACGAACTGATGTCTTCATTACACCTCATAAATGTTCAATGGGATTTATGTCAGGCAATCTGGGTGACAAATCCCTCACCTGAATTTTCCAGAATATTCTTCGAACCAGTCACAAACAACTCTGGCCCAGTGAAATGGTGTACTGTCATCTGTAAAAATTCCATTGTTGTTTGGGAACATGAAGTCTACAAATGGCTGCAAATGGTCTTCAAGTAGCCAAACATATTCATTTGTATCCAACGATTGGTTCCATTCCCTGTAAACACAGCCAACACCATTATGGAGCCACCACCATCTTGCAGTGCACCTTATTGACAACTTGGGTCCATGGCTTTGTGGGGTCTGCACCACACTCAAACCTTACCATCAGCTTTTACCAATTGAAATCGGGACTCATCTGACCAGGCCATGGTTTTCCAGTCATCTAGAATCAAACTGATATGGTCACAAATCCATGATTGATACTTCAGGTGATGTCTTGCTGTTAGCAAAGGCCTCTGCACTGATCATCTGCTGCCATAGCCCATTAGTACCAAATTCTACTGTGTTATCCTAAAGGATATGTTTGATGTATGTCCCACATTGATTTCTGTGATTATTTCATGCATTGTTGCTTGCCTGTTAGCACTAACAACTCTAAGCAAACACTGCTATTCTAAGCCTTTAAGTAAAGGCCATTGGACAGTGCATTGTCCATGTTGAGAAGTAATGACTGGATTTAGTATTCTCGGCACACTCATGACATTGTGGATTTTGGAATATGGAATTCCCTAACAATTTCTGAAATACAATGTCCCATGCATCTAGCTCCAACTACCATTCTCTAATCAGAGTCTGTTATTCTTGCCATGTTGCCATAATAACATTGAAAACATTTTCATATCAAACACCTGAGTACAAACAAAAGCTTTGCCACTGCTCTTCCCTTTTAATACCTTTTGTCTGTAACACTACTGCTATCTGTATGTACAGGGTGTTTCAAAAATGACCGGTATATTTGAAACGGCAATAAAAACTAAACAAGCAGCGATAGAAATACACGGTTTGTTGCAATATGCTTGGGACAACAGTACATTTTCAGGCGGACAAACTTTCGAAATTACAGTAGTTACAATTTTCAACAACAGATGGCGCTGCAAGTGATGTGAAAGATATAGAAGACAACGCAGTCTGTGGGTGCGCCATTCTGTACGTTGTCTTTCTGCTGTAAGCGTGTGCTGTTCACAACGTGCAAGTGTGCTGTAGACAACATGGTTTATTCCTTAGAACAGAGGATTTTTCTGGTGTTGGAATTCCACCGCCTAGAACACAGTGTTGTTGCAACAAGACAAAGTTTTCAATGGAGGTTTAATGTAACCAAAGGACCGAAAAGCGATACAATAAAGGATCTGTTTGAAAAATTTCAACGGACTGGGAACGTGACGGATGAACGTGCTGGAAAGGTAGGGCGACCGCGTACGGCAACCACAGAGGGCAACGCGCAGCTAGTGCAGCAGGTGATCCAAAGGCGGCCTCGGGTTTCCATTCGCCGTGTTGCAGCTGCGGTCCAAATGACGCCAACGTCCACGTATCGTCTCATGCGCCAGAGTTTACACCTCTATCCATACAAAATTCAAACGCGGCAACCCCTCAGCGCCGCTACCATTGCTGCACGAGAGACATTCGCTAACGATATAGTGCACAGGATTGATGACGGCAATATGCATATGGGCAGCATTTGGTTTACTGACGAAGCTTATTTTTACCTGGACGGCTTCGTCAATAAACAGAACTGGCGCATATGGGGAACCGAAAAGCCCCTGCATCCTCAAAAAGTACTAGTCTGGGCCGCCATTTCTTCCAAAGGAATCATTGGCCCATTTTTCAGATCCGAAACGATTACTGCATCACGCTATCTGGACATTCTTTGTGAATTTGTGCCGGTACAAACTGCCTTAGACGACACTGCGAACACCTCGTGGTTTATGCAAGATGGTGCCCGGCCACATCGCACGGCCGACATCTTTAATTTCCTGAATGAATATTTCGATGATCGTGTGATTGCTTTGGGCTATCCGAAACATACAGGAGGCGGCATGGATTGGCCTCCCTATTCGCCAGACATGAACCCCTGTGACTTCTTTCTGTGGGGACACGTGAAAGACCAGGTGTACCACCAGAATCCAGAAACAATTGAACAGCTGAAGCAGTACATCTCATTTGCATGTGAAGCCATTCCGCCAGACACGTTGTCAAAGGTTTCGGGTAATTTCATTCAGAGACTACGCCATATTATTGCTACGCATGGTGGATATTTGGAAAATATCGTACTATAGAGTTTCCCAGACCGCAGCACCATCTGTTGTTGAAAATTGTAACTACTGTAATTTTGAAAGTTTGTCTGCCTGAAAACGTACTGTTGTCCCAAGCATATTGCAACAAACGGTGTATTTCTATTGCTGCTCGTTTAGTTTTTATTGCCGTTTCAAATATACCGGTCATTTTTGAAACACCCTGTATATGTACTGTTATCCCATGACTTCCATTACCTGAGTGTATATTATTATTATTATTATTGTTATTATTAACTTGATTGGCTACATTGGACCACTTGAGTCATTCCTTGTTCACTTTCTCTTTGAAGATCGGGCTATTTGCTTCTTGCGCTCAGCCCAGTGCTTTTTCATTCATTCCATATGCAATTTTCTTAGCTCGTCTGAAATCACTACCGGTCTTCTTTGCGTCATTTCTACTGGAAATTTATGATTCTTAAGGAGAGTGTTAATTTTGTTTTTATTCTCTGCATCAGTAATAGTAAGTCCAACTGCTTCAAGATCTTTCTGAATTTCTTTGACCCACTGTCCTCCTGTCTTCTTCCAGAGACTCCTCATCACTAGTTGCTTTAAAATCCTGTTATCAGACAGTCATAAGACATGAAAGAAATATGAGATTCTTTTCTTCTTCACTGTGCTGGTGATTGGGTCAATCTCACAATAGACAGTTTCATTAGGGAGGATTCTCCAGACTCCATCAACCTAGTATTTTTTATTGATGTGATCGGTCCTTCTTTCATTTTTAAGTTGGAACAGAATTTCATAAGCATAAGTTGCTTCCGGGAGAGTTACAGTTGTATAATGTTTGGTCTTAGTGTCTATTAACAGGCATTTCTTATTATATGTTGACCAGGTTAGAAATTGTGCTTTTTTTTCATTTTGTTGGTTCTATTTATCAATGTTGCTTTCTCACCCAAGTTGTGCAAAATAATTTCTCCATGATATTTAAATTGTAGAACTATGTTAATTGCTTGATTATTTATGAAGATTTTATCCATGCAAAGAGGTTTCATGGGCATAATTTCAGTTTCTTCAAAGGATATTTCTAATCCTATTTTTGAAACACTTTTCTGGAGACTTGTGATCTGAGCATGAAGTTCTTCCATGTCAAAGACTAAGAGAGCTAAATCATCAACAAACCCAAGACAGTTTGCTCTTATTGCTGGTTTTCCTCCAATTTTGATTTTACATGGATTTTCTTTTTGCCAGATTGTCATGAAGTAATTGAGGGCCACATTGAAAAGCAAAGGGGACACTATACACCTAAGTGTATATAGCATTATGTTATGATATTTTCCAGTTTGTATCATATTAGTATAGGTAAAGAGAAAAAGATTAATGTTTTTGAGAAAAAAATATACGATAGGATACAACAATTAATTATTCCATAATTATGATGTATACAGGGCACCCCAGGAGGAATGGGAGAAACACATCATGAGCAAAGAGTCTGACAACATTGACATAGACTGGGCTTGAATAAAACATCAAAGAGGTTACTTGAGTAATACACATACATTGGGCATCACTAGCCTTAAAGCAAGTGTACATTAAATTTTTTCTATCTCAGAAACCATTTGGAAAAGGGCATATGTCCATATGAAATTTTTTGCTTCATGTAAACATTCCTGTCATATCTCTGAATACTGACTGTTCCCACTGGGACATCCTGTACTTTCTTTCATGAGTTCCAAACATTTATTCTAACATAAACTTTGTTGTACACTGGATCTATTCTGGTTTGGTAGAAATGGAGTCATGGCAACCACTTTAACAGTTAACAACTTCTGCTGTCCAGATAAAGCTATATGCTTTCGCTTTAGTCAGTAGAACTCGTCTTGTTATGTCTCATGTGGGTTGCCATGTGTTTAGTTATAAAGTCCACAGCATGTAGCACACATGATTTACTGTGTAACAACTCAATCTATCTACATCAACTATAACAATATTAGAGAAGGAAAGTTGCTACTTACCATATAGTGGAGATACTGAGTCGCTATAGGCACAACAAAAAGATTCACACCATTATAGCTTTCGGCCATTAAGGCCTTTGTCAGCAACAGACACACATACACACACGCGCAACACACACACACACACACACACACACACACAACTTACTCACACATCTGCAGTCTCAGACAACTGAAACCACACTGCAAGCAGTAGCACCAGTGTATGATGAGAGTAGTGACTGGGTGGGGGTAAGGAGGAGGCTGGGGTGGTGAGGGGGAGGGATAGTATGGCGGGAGTGGCGGACAGTGAAGTGCTGTAGTTTAGACAGAGGGCAGGAGAGAAGCTGGGGAGGGGGTGGGGGGCTAAGTAGCGGAAAGGAGAGAAATAAAAAGAAATTGAAAGACTGGGTGTGGCAATGAAATGACAGCTATGTAGTGCTGGAATGGGAACAGGGAGGGAGCTGGATGGGTGAGGGCAGGGACTAACGAAGGTTGAGCCCAGGAGGGTTATGGGAGCATAGGATGTATTGCAGGGAAAGTTCCCACCTGTGCAATTCAGAAAAGCTGGCTTTGGTGGGAAGGATCCATATCTCAGTGTGATTGAGATGACTGCTTCTCTTACTTCGCAGCAGATGAACATCCAAGTAAAGCTTTAGCACCATTTATCACCAGACATCAAAATGGATGTTTGAATGCACTGGATTACTGGAGAATACTTTTTGTGTTGATGGTGACATGATAAGATGACCAATGACCTTGAGTGGCTGCAGAATAATACTGAACAAGATCAGGATGTGCCAATATGTTCTGCAGGGCCCATCTTACACTACTGGCCATTAAAATTGCTACACCAAGAAGAAATGCAGATGATAAACGGGTATTCATTGGACGATATATTATACTAGAAATGACGTGATTACATTTTCACACGATTTGGGTGCATAGATCCTGAGAAATCAGTACCCATAACAACCACCTCTGGCCATAATAATGGCCTTGATATGCCTGGGCATTGAGTCAAAGAGAGCTTGGATGGCATGTACAGGTACAGCTGCCCATGCAGCTTCAACACGATACCACAGTTCGTCAAAAGTAATGACTGGCGTATTGTGACAAGCCAGTTGCTTGGCCAACATTGACCAGACGTTTTCCATTGGTGAGAGATCTCGAGAATGTGCTGGCCAGAGCAGCAGTCAAACATTTTCTGTACCCAGAAAGGCCCGTACAGGACCTGCAACATACGGTCGTGCATTATCCTGCTGAAATGTAGGCTTTCGCAGGGATCGAATGAAGGGTAGAGCCACGGGTCATAACACATCTGAAATGTGACATCCACTGTTCAAAGTGCTGTCAATGCAAACAAGAGGTGACTGAGACATGTAACCAATGGCAACCCATACCATCACGTCCGGCGATACGCCAGTATGGCGATGATGAATACACGCTTCCAATGTGCGTTCACCGCGATGTCACCAAACATGGATGTGAGCATCAAGATGCTGTAAACAGAACCTGGATTCATCCAAAAAAATGACGTGTTGCCATTCGTGCACCCAGGTTCGTTGTTGAGAACACCATTGCAGGGGTTCCTGTCTGTGATGCAGCGTCAAGGGTAACCGCAGCCATGGTCTCTGAGCTGATAGTCCATGCTGCTGCAAACGTCATCGAACTGCTCGTGCAGATGATTGTTGTCTTGCAAACGTCCCCATCTGCTGACTCAGGGAACGAGACGTGGCTGCACGATCCGTTACAGCCATGCGGATAAGAAGCCTGTCATCTCGACTGCTAGTAATACGAGGCCATTGGGACGCAGCACGGCATTCCGTATTACCCTCCTGAACCCACCGATTCCATATTCTGCTAACAGTCATTGGATCTCAACCCACGCAAGCAGCAGTGTTGCGATACAATAAACCGCAATTGCGATAGGTTACAATCCAATCTTTATCAAAGTCGGAAACGTGATGGTACGCATTTCTCCTCCTTCCACAAGGCATCACAACAATGTTTCACCAGGCAATGCCAGTCAACTGCTGTTTGTGTATGAGAAATCGGTTGGAAACTTTCCTCATGTCACCACTGGCACCAACCTTGTGTGAATGCTCTGAAAAGCTAATCATTTGCATATCGCAGCATCTTCTTCCTGTCGGTTAAATTTTTCATCTGTAGCACGTCATCTTTGTGGTGTAGCAATTTTAATGGCCAGTAATGAATACCTTGCCTAGTAAGGCGGTGCGGGTCTCCCGCATCGTTCCCCTACGCTCTGTAAAGAAGCATGGGACTTCATTTCATTTCATTCACAGTGTAATGAATAGTGAAAACTGACACAGCTGAAGGTACATGGCAATAGAAGGAGAAATGTTCCAGTAAACATGAATCCACACACGTGCCATTAATGAGATAAATACAAATTATGATTACCACCCACCATTGATTGACATCAGCATGAAATTTTGTGTGAAAATACATAACTCACTCAAGAGGTACTCAATGTGTGTATTCCAATTTAAATTTTTATCCAGATTTAGTCCTAGAAATTTGGCAGATTACATTTCTGCTCTGTCCTTATTTTTATAACTTATTTTAATTTCCTGGAACTTTGCCTCTTTGGGTTTTGAATTGTACGATATACAATTCTGAGATAATCAGAGGCAACCCGTTTCACTGGAAATGTGTTTCTTAACTATCAAGAGTATTCATGACACAATCATGGATATTTCCCACTTTACAATTTTCAGCGAAAACAGACCTATCATCTGGAAACAGAACTGATGGAGTGCTGACAATGATGGGCAAATCATTAAGATAGAACAAAAAGAGAATAGGACTGAGAACAGAGCTCTGAGGGACAGCTTGTGTCACTATTCTCCATTTTGAAGTGTAATTCACAGTGTTTGGGCAGGAGCTAGCAAATGCTCCCTACCCATTAAAACATGCATCAATACGGTGGGCCAAATTCCATATCTCTAGTGACCACCTCATGAAGCGTG
The DNA here is from genome assembly GCF_023864275.1 of Schistocerca cancellata. Lineage (NCBI taxonomy): Eukaryota > Metazoa > Arthropoda > Insecta > Orthoptera > Acrididae > Schistocerca > Schistocerca cancellata. The sequence continues at coordinate 361,565,099 of NC_064627.1, read as the reverse complement.
GGCATGTAACACTGTTAAGGGTAATTTTTTTGTTGATGGAGGACAAAGAAGTCAGTGGAGTTTACTGATACTCAAGAGGAATAGACCTTGTACCAATTTCACATTTCAACAACTCCCTCTTTATTCCTCTCTGTGATCATCTACCGAAACAAGACTACAGGGTGTTACTAAAAGGTACGGCCAAACTTTCAGGAAACATTCCTCACACACAAAGAAAGAAAATATGTTATGTGGACATGTGTCCGGAAATGCTTACTTTCCATGTTAGAGCTCATTTTATTACTTCTCTTCAAATCACATTAATCATGGAATGGAAACACACAGCAACAGAACGTACCAGCGTGACTTCAAACACTGTTACAGGAAATGTTCAAAATGTCCTCTGTTAGTGAGGATACATGGATCCATCCTTTGTTGCATGGAATCCCTGATGCGCTGATGCAGCCCTGGAGAATGGCGTATTGTATCACAGCCGTCCACAATACGAGCACGAAGAGTCTCTACATTTGGTACCGTGGTTGCGTAGACAAGAGCTTTCAAATGCCCCCATAAATGAAAGTCAAGAGGGTTGAGGTCAGGAGAGTGTGGAGGCCATGGAATTGGTCCGCCTCTACCAATCCATCGGTCACCGAATCTGTTGTTGAGAAGCGTACGTACACTTCGACTGAAATGTGCAGGAGCTCCATCATGCATGAACCACATGTTGTGTCGTACTTGTAAAGGCACATGTTCTAGCAGCACAGGTAGAGTATCCCGTATGAAATCATGATAACGTGCTCCATTGAACATAGGTGGAAGAACTTGGGGCCCAATCAACACATAACCAACAATGCCTGCCCAAACGTTCACAGAAAATTTGTGTTGATGGCGTGATTGCACAATTGCGTGCAGATTCTCGTCAGCCCACACATGTTGATTGTGAAAATTTACAATTTGATCACGTTGGAATGAAGCCTCATTCGTAAAGAGAACATTTGCACTGAAATGAGAATTGACACAGTGTTGGATGAATCATTCGCAGAAGTATACCCGTGGAGGCCAATCAGCTGCTGATAGCGCCTGCACACACTGTACATGGGATGGAAACAACTGGTTCTCCCGTAGCACTCTCCATACAGTGACGTGGTCAACGTTACCTTGTACAGCAGCAACTTCTCTGATGCTGACATTAGAGTTATCGTCAACTGCACGAAGAATTGCCTCATCCATTGCAGGTGTCCTCATCGTTCTAGGTCTTCTCCAGTCGCGAGTCATAGGCTGGAATGTTGCGTGCTCCTTAAGACGCCGATCAATTGCTTTGAAAGTCTTCCTGTCGGGACACCTTCGTCCTGGAAATCTGTCTCGATCCAAACGTACCACGCCACGGCTATTGCCCCGTGCTAATCCATACATCAAATGGGCATCTGCCAACTCCACATTTGTAAACATTGCACTGACTGCAAAACCATGTTCGTGATGAACACTAACCTGTTAATGCTACGTACTGATATGCTTGATGCTAGTACTGTAGAGCAATGAGTCACATGTCAACACAAGCACCGAAGTCATCATTACCTTCCTTCAATTGGGCCAACTGGCGGTGAATGGAGGAAGTACAGTACATACTAATGAAACTAAAATGAGCTCTAACATGGAAATTAAGCGTTTCCGGGCACATGTCCACATAACATCTTTTCTTTATTTGTGTGAGGAATGTTTCCTGGAAGTTTGGCCGTACCTTTTGGTAACACCCTGTATATTGTACAAGCACCCTTTACAGTCAGTCATATGGCAAAAATATGTCCTTAAACAATGTGCTAAGAGAGACACATACTCTATGTCAGTATTTCTTTATATATGGCAACCAATCATGAAAATGGTATCTTTTGGTTTGAACTGATGACCTGGCAGAGACTTATAACACTATATGAATGTGTGGTTTCTGTACTTTTGAATGTGTCCAAAAGAACAGAGACCTCACAGAATCTGCAGTTGTGATATATGTTATGTAATTGAATGGGGGTAAGGAGAGGAGGGGGGGGGGGGGGAGAAAAAAAAGTAAAGGGAATAAACTAAAGACATCAGCTGCCCTAGGGCTTTGTGTGAAATCAGCAGTGGCATGTGAAAATTTATACCAGACCAAGATTTGAACCCAGGATCTCCTGCTTACTAGGTATTTGCGTTAATCACTGCACCATCCAGGCGCAATGTTTATCACAAACGCACAGACTCTCTTGACGTGTGCCCTAATAGACTCACATTCCTATCTAGTGGGACAGCGGATAGTGGCACTAGGTGGGAATGTGAGTCAGCTGGGGAGAATTTCCAGATAGTCCACATATCTGGGATAACACTATGTCCAGATGGCAGACTGGTTAACACAACTGCCTACTAAGCAGTAGATACCAGATTCGAATCCCAATCCGGCACACATTTTCACCATTGTCTCTGATTCCACACAAAGTCTCAATGTTGATAACATTAGTTCCTTCCCTTTCCTTTCCTTTCTCTCCCCACCCTCCCTCCACCCTCAATTACATATCCTTTATCACTATAGTCCACAGCTCGTGGTCTGGTGGTAGCGTTCTTGTTTCCTGAGCACAGGGTCCTGGGTTCAATTCCCCGCTAGGTCACCTGTCCCAAGATGACTGAGTGTTGTTGTGTTGTCTTCATCATCATTCATCCCCATTACAGTCAGAGGAAGGCAACAGCAAACCACCTCCAATAGGACCTTGCCTAGTATGGTGGTGCAGATCTCCCGCATCGTTCCCCTACACTCTGTCAAGAAGCAAGGGACTTCATTTCCATTTCCATATCACTGTTAGTCACATGTAGTGTACATATTATGTATATGCTATGATACCTTCAGAGATTCAAATGTCTTTTTTCAGCAGACTAATTCACCATGAAGTACTAACAGTTTTTATCTAATGTACAACTAACAACATCATTTTGAGTAGAATTTTTGATTTCGTGGTTTTGGTTTCAGAGCAAGATGGTGAAGTAGAGGTCTCAGATGGATTACCTGCGCTATCTTATGTTGCTAATGCAACAGCAATGGATCACAGTTACTCAGCACTGCATCGTGACCACCAGCTCCCTGCAGCCGAAATGCCATATGTCATGGATGCCTCCAGTGTACACCACCAGTCATGCAACGTCACCTCACCTCCTACCGATTCTCACATGTCTGATCTCAGAACATTACCACCAAGGAACAAGTACAAAAGTCATATGATGCACAAATTCCTCAATGACAGCAGGCGGAGTGAAAACAGTGATCAACTTGTCCAAATCATTGACATGGAAACAGGATTGCCTCCAAAAGCGGACACGTGCCTCAGAGATAAATGGCTTGAAAGTGCTCAAAAATTCCAACCTAGTAATAGTTTTGTGACATGGTCAGCCAGAAACATAACATGGAAAGCAGTGGCGAATCAAGACTACAGGAAGGCTCACAGGCTTAATGTCCCAGGTAATAAGAAGAAAGTGATTCTTATATTCCCATAATTATTTGACTAGATTTCTTGCCATTTGTGTTATTTATCAAAATCTGTAGCCTCACTACGCAAGGTAGATTGTTGAATCATATGGTTCTGAGCACCTGATAGTACACAGAGAAACTGTTGCATCAGCTAGGAGCTAGATTACCAGGAAGTTATCGAATGTACATAGTATTTAGGGCCAGTGTTCCACAGTTGTTGATAAAGCATAGTGGGGAATCACACAGTGAATTTGATAGTTGAAGTATTACCACAGATGTTGAAATTGTAAATTTTGAGGGAGGGAAATACACTGAGGTCTGTATTGCATTCTTTCAGCTGCTTGCAGGTGCCGTTACCATATGGAAAGGCATACTATTTTGCCAATAGTTCCAGCCCTCTCACAGGGAGTTAGTTTTACAGTGAATGTAGTATTCAAGGACAGGTTGCAAGAAAAAAATTGTTCAAGTGTGCCTCAAGGAGAGATAATGGTCCTAAAGGCAGCAACAAAAACATTCAAAACACAATGATGCTGCACCTAACTCATAGTGTTCATAAACAAAGGGATTACCACCATGAGAGGGATCCAACTATGAGGTCATCATTCACTTGATCCTGTGGGAATCAAATGAGAAAGATTCCTCTAAGAAGGACAAGATAGTTGGTCAAATGGTTCCTTTAGAGCATTCATCATGGACAACAAAATGATTAAAACAGAGTCTTATGGTGAAAGATGTGTGTGGTGAGAGAGGTGAGCCAGACAAAAGCAGCTAACACCTGCTCCTTCCATTCTCTCCTCCCATCAAACTCACTGTAAAGCATGGTAAAACAGTCAGATGAGTAAAATGACAGAAATAAGCAAAGCAATGCCCATAGATTAACAGCATTCATTTTTTTGCAAAAGCCAATAGTGATCCCATTTTGCACAGTGGATGAATCAGTTTCATTACCTGTGACAGTGATGACTTAAATACAGTGGTAAAAATGATAATGATGCCAGAAAATTACTATTTGTAGTCTAAGCAATAGTTTAAAATTGTTGATTAATACAATCAAAACACTAAGTATTTAACTGTTGATAATACCTGAAATTATGATACACTGATCAAAGCTTTTTTTCTGTCATAACACTAAATTTATTTCTCAGGTTGTGATTAACAGTCTGCTTCCCTTCAGGTCCACATCTGGCACTGACTGTATGCAAAAACTTGTATGTCAGTTGCTGAGTGACCAAAGCTGTACATGTGCAGCATGACAAATGGATAGCCTAAGAATGGTCATTTCCCACTGTTATTGGGTGGACATCATCTACATCTTCCTTCACACTGTACAAACCACTGTGAAGTGCATGGCAGATGGTACTTCCTATTGTACCAGTTATTAGGGCTTCTTCCCCTTCCATTCATATGTGTAGCGTGGAAGGAATGACTGTTTAAATGCCTTTGTGTGTGTGTGTGTGTGTGTGTGTGTGTGTGTGTGTGTGTGTGTGTGTGTGTGTGTGTGTGTGTGTGTATTGTAAGTAATCTAATCTTGTTCTCACAATCCCTATGGAAGTGATACAGTAGGAGCTATAATATAACACTAAAATCATTGTTTAAAGCTGGTTCTCCAAACTCTGTAAACAGACTTTTGTGGTGTAGTTTCCATCTATTGTCAAATGTCTGCCAATTCAGTTTCTTCAACATCTCTGTGACATTTTCCCTTGGATAAAAAAAATGTGTGACCATTCATACTGTCCTTCTCTTGTATAAGTTCAATATTCCCTGTTAAGTACTATTTGGTACAGGTTCCACATAGCTGAAGAACATTCTATGATGGGTCACATGAGTGATTTGTAAGCTGTCTCCTTTGTGGACTAATTTCATTTCCCTAGTATTCAACCAATGAACCTGTCTACCACTTGTGTTACCTATAACTGAGCCTATGTGATAACTCCATTTCATATCCCTAAAAAGGGTTACACCCAGGTATTTGTATGAGTTGACCAATTCCAGTTGTGATTTGTTAATTCCACTCTCGTAAGATAATATGTTTTTTCATTTTGTGAAGTGCACAATTTTACATTTATGAAATTTTAAACCAAGTTGCCAATCTTTGCACCACTTTTAAATCTTATCAAGCTTCTGAATGGACATCTGTGCAGCTTTTTCAAACAGTAATTCATTATAGACAACTGCAACATCTGCAAAATGTCTTGAGACTGTTATTAATGTGGTACCCAACACACTTAACTGGGGTACACCTGAAGCTACATCTACATCTGTCAATTACTCTCCATCCAAGATAACATCTGCAGCTACCCTGTCAAGAAATCCTCAATCCACTCACAAATTTTGCATGATACACCATATAACTGCACTTTTGACAGTAAGTGTAGGTATGGTACAGATTAAAAGGCTTTTTAGAAACTGAGAAGTGCTTAATCTCCCTGACTACTTTAATCCATCACTTTCAGGAGACCGTGTGAGAAAAGTGCAATTTGGGTTTCACATGATCAATGTTCTCAGCAACCATGCTGGATGGCACAGAGGAGGTCATTCTGTTTGAGATACTTCATTACATTTGAAATAAGAATATGTTCTAAGACTCTACAACAAATGGATGTCATGTATATTGGACAGCAGTTTTTTACAAAACTTCTGCTACCCTTTTTGTAGATGAGTGTGACCTGTGCTTTCCTCCAACTACTGCATGGTTTTTTCTTCAAGGGATCTATGGTAGATCATGATTAAAAGAGGGGCTAACTCAGCCACAAATTGGGTATAGAACCTAATATGAATTTGATCAGGCCCTGGAGCTTTGTTCAATTTTAGCAGTTCCAGCTGTTTCTCAACACCACTGACACTGTTAGCTATATCATTCATCTTCACAGTAGTATGAAAATTAAATTAGAGCAATAGTCCTGAATTTTTTATCTGTAGAGGAATATTTGAAATTAGAGTTCATTGTTTTTACTTTTGCTTTGCTACCCTCAATTTCAGTACCTGTCTTGTCTATGACTGTCTGGACAATAACTTTGGTACCCATAATAGTCTTTACATATGCCCAGAATTTCTTTTGTGAGAGATCTTTCAATAATATTTTGCTATGGCAATTGTTAAAGACTTCCTGTACTGTCCTCTTCACAACCAAATGTGTTTCATTCTGTATGTCCCTATGTACAGCCCCATGCTTTGTTTTACATCTATTACACAGTAGTGCAGTAGTCTCTGTTTCTTTAGAAGTTACTTTACAGTGACTGTGTACCATGGAGGGTCCCTCTTATCATGAACTGTTCTACTAGGTATATATTTAGCAATCGTATGGTCCACTTTGATAAACCTGAGCCACAGTTCTACGTGCTCTGTATCCATAGCTCAATGTTCCCTATTCCTTATTGAGATATGATACTACTGCCTCTTTATCCAGTTTGCTGGACATATGAACCCTTCCATTTGTTTCAGTTACCACTTGTAGTTTGGTAATCATTGCTGCTACAACTGCTTAATAGCCACTGATACCCTTTCTACATTGATCATCCAGAACATTACGACCATTTATCTAATAGCCAGTGTGTCCACTTTTGACAAGGATAACAGTGGTGACACATTGTGGCATGGAAACAATGAGGCCTTGGTAGGTCATTGGAGGGAGGTGGCACCGCAGCTACACACACAAGTCACCTAATTACCACAAATTCTGGGAAGGGAGGCAATGAATTCCCATACCATTTTTAATCACATCTCACATGTGTTCAATCGGGCTCAGATCTGGTGAGCTACAGGGCCAGCACATCAATTGGAACTTGCCACTGTGTTCCTCAAACCACTCCAACACTCTCCTGGCCTTGTGATGTGGTGCATTATCTCACTGAAAAATGCCACTGCCGCTTGGAAACACGATCGTCATAAAGGGGTGTATGTGGTCTGCAACCAACATACAATACTCCTTGGCCATCATGGTGCCTTGCACAAGCTCCATTGGATCCATGGATGCCCATGAAAATGTTCCTCAGAGCATAATGGAGCGGCCACCAGTTTGTCTCCATCCTGCAGTGCATGCAACATGGAGCTCTCCCCTGGAAAATGATGAATTTGTGCTCTCCCATTGGCATATTGAAGAAGGTATCAGTATTCATCAGACTATGACTATGCAATGCTCTGTGACTGCACCAATGTCTGGTGCCAATGGTCATGTGCTCATTTCAGTCATAACTGACAATGTGGTGTTAACTAACATTGGTAAATGCATGGGTCACCGGCTGCAGAGGTCCATTGTTCGGAGTGCACAGTGTATTCAGACACACTTGAACTCTGCCCAGCATGGCCTCTAAGCCATCAAAATTTGTCCTCAGTCAAATTCAGATAGATCACACACCTTTCCCATTCTACATATGGACAGCACATTCACTGATACTAATGCACTGTGCATTTGTCTGACTAGCAGTCATTCCTCGCCAGGTGATGCTGCTTTTGGCTGGATGGGTTTATATCAATAGTAGGTCAGTGGTCACAATGTTCTGACTGCTCAGTGTATGTAGATATCCCCAAAGGCATCAGGTCTGTTTGCTGCTATTAGATCCAGTATATTTCCAGTGTCAATAGACTTTCTGACAATCTGTTCTAGGTAGTTCTCAGAGAATGCATTTAGTAATGTTTTGCAGAATGTCTTGCTACACCCACCACTGACAAAACTGTAATTTTCCCAATTGATTGTTGAATGGTTAAAGTCTCCTCCTATGATGACAATATGACTGGAAAACTTACATACTATCTGTAAAGTAGTGCAAAGAAATTGCTCTTGACAGGAGTTGTTATAATTGATGGTAATCAATTATACTAATGCCAAGCCCATTACTCTTTCAGTACAAGGCTTCAAAATGTGCATTGAAACATTACCTCAAATTACAAATGATGCAATTTAAGTATGGTGAACGGCTCTATAAATATGTAAAAAGATTTGTCGAACAGGTCTACTTACTTGTGCTAACAGCAATGGCTACACAAGCATCAGTTAACAACCATCAGTTGTGTTTCTGTTTCAGTGTTTATCTAATTAATACCAGGATGGATACAGCTTTGGATATTGGTTATGTGAAGTAAAATAATCACATGGGCTCAGTTATAGATAAGGTAGGTTGTAGACTACAGTTCATTAGTAGTAAACTGTGAAAATGCACTCAATCTGCATAGGAGATTGTTTACAAGACACTGATGTGACCTCTATTAGAATACTGCTCAAGTGTGTGGGAGCCATGCCACATATGACTAATGCAGAATGTTGAGGATATACAAAAGAGGGCAGCATACATGGTCATAGTTTCGTCTGAAACAGGGGAGAGTAAGAGAGCATATTAAATCAGGAATGTAGGAATATACAAAATGCCCTTATGTGAAGTTCTGAATGGGTTTACAAAAACAAGATTAGACTAATTACAGTGTGGTGCACACAGACATTTAAGTAGTCATTCTTTCCAATAAGCATATACAAATGGAACAGGAAGTAATCCAAATGTGTAGTGTAATGGGAAACACCTTCTTTCACACTTTTGACTGTGGTTTGCAAAGTTTGTATGTAGATGTAGATGGATGTCAAAGAACATGTCAAATGCAATGAAAATGATAAGTGTTTCAAACAGTAATTTCTAAGTATAAAAACTTACAGGTATCAGAGCTATTCCCTCTGTTTAACCTGTAATCCAAAACAACAGAAACACACCTAATGCTAACTGATTTGATACTGTAATGTGAAGAAGGTCTTGATGCAGTTCAGGATGACATCAAAACCTAACCACTTTTTGGTAATAATTGTAGCCATATTAGACTATTTGTCTATATGTGATGTTCTTGTAGCTTCCAGCCATTTCCTGATGTAAACTTCAATACCTCAGCAGTTGACACTAGAGTGGTGTGTGTGTGCATGTGTGTGTAAGAAGGCATCTGCGTGGTGCACAATACACAGAGAGAGACAAAAAATACTTTCCAGCATCAGCAATGTGCTCTCTGTCTCCGTATTAGATCACACACTTTATATTTAGCCTACCCTGATCACTGATAATGCTGGGGTGAGTGCCCTGCTGGCCCACTGCTTCTGATTCTGATTCTCCCTGCAAAAATTCATACACCTAGACAACTATTGGCATTGCTTGTTAATGTAATACTTCATATGTATGCTTTATGCAAACCGTAATTAACACCACAGTAACTAAGTATTTTTATTTTTTATTATACCTAAATTAACAATCAACACTAAATATTCTATGCTCACCCTGAAGTGTGCCCTACAGAGAGAAACAACAGAACTATGTTGTTGGTTGGAGCATGCTGTCTATTGCCCACTGCTGCTGCGCATTGACCCACCTTCTAATGTCGACACCATTATAGATACAGGCACTACAGTGGGCATTTATATCAGTGGGGCAGCGATGCACATCAGCACTACCAGTATGAGAGAATCAAAACATTAATCTCTGATGGTGACAGTAAGGCAAACCAAGAGGTTTGTGCCACCATTAATGCTATATACGCAGTTCTACAAATCTGTCATTTCAAAATCACTTAGTTAGCTTTATACATTCTCAGAAATAAGAGTTTAATTCATGTTGTATATTTTCTTTAGAGTTGTATATAAGGTATTATACCCCTAGGTAAATATATCAGTCACAAAGACTTGAGTTGCAGGTGAATATATTTCTGATATGGAACTGCTTTTCATTTGTAATATTTATGCACAGAAATGGTGCACTGAATCCAGTGGAGGGATAAACTGCAAAGTTGTATCAGGAGAGTAACCAAAAGATTTATTTTGTGAAGAGAAAACAATTCAGATATTTACCATCTAAGAGTTAAAAACAGAAGGGTTGTTTGATTTTAATAAATCTGAAATAACTTAGAAGCTTTGATACTGGTACTGCAGTATCTCATTCAGGTGCCTCAGCATGAAATTACTTTTGGCTTGACTCATTCTGAAGTCCTTTTTTAAATCCCTGTTATATTCATAAATTGTGAAATAGAAAAGTTCCCCTGATCTGTTACATTTCTATACATGACCCATGAACTGCACACAGGTGAGTAGTTGCCTTTTCTTCTATTAATTTGTGGTTTCCATTCTGGAATTTCCATATCTGTGTGTAAGTGTCACACACTTATGCATTCGAACTTATATGATAAAATGTGTTGCTTTAAGTTTTATTGCCTGTCAAGTGTTGGCTGTATTTGAATACTTAAATGGTTCCATTCTCAACAGCACTACAAGCAGAAGAGCCTGTGTTATCAACAGCTGGACACCATCGAGAGGAGCTCGATGCTGCTTTTGCACTTACCTGCCTCTCTCAAACACACCATTGAAGTCTCTGATCCTGCTTCAGCTGCTTAATATATGATCTCTTAACAGTTGTAGTCTGATGTTCAGATTGCCTACTGTGATATTTGCTACACTCTAACATAAACATCTTTATCTGGAGAGAAAAGATTGAATCACTCATCATACATTTGGGCTTGCATTGATAACCAATAAGTTCCATACATAAACAAAAATTGTATGCACATTTCAAGATTTTTTTCTTGTTACTTGAAACTATATAGTAAAAAGCAAAATACACAAACAGTTCCTGTTGTAGACAGATGTTTATTTTTCTGTTGAGTCTTTTTTTGCCACAATTTGTTAATAATAATTGTTACACAAATTAGTTGTCAGTATCTACTTCTAATATCACTTACAAATAAGTTTATTAGTCTACTAACACTTGACAGCATTTCATGTAAAATATGTATTTTCTTTCTTACCAGAAAAAAAGACTGAAGTTACTGAATTATATATTATTTACTCAGTTCCTTGTTCTTGACATTATGATAACAACACCAGGCATACAATAACAAATAATACTTTTGACAAATGATCATTAAAGTGTACTGTCTGACTTAATATCTTTTTTTTTGTTTTTGGGAAATACACATAGAGCAGCCTGAGTGATTAGCATACATTGGATACATCTACTATATGGTACCAGATTATTTATAAAAATACAAGAGAGAACATTTACCTAAATGAGGTGAAATTTTTCGTGTTGCCAACAGACACATATAAAGGACAGAGGAATAGATTAAGATCTTTATTTCCCTTCTGTCCTCACCAAGGGCATCCAAGCCCAGTGGCAAGGGTAAGTGACCCCCCCAGCTCTCAGGGAAAAGAAAAAAAAAAGAGTGTAGTCAGATGTTTTTCTTTCAAGAAAATGATTTGAACATTGATATTACAGAGGTTTTTAATGGAGTTGGAAATGAAACTTTCTTATGGCTACTTATTAGCTGCCATTCATCTTCCAAAATATTAAACATATTCCACACCCCTGCCCTACAAACTATTGTCCTCACAGCTCGTGGGCCCCTCTCACCCTGTGTTCTGTGTGACCAACCCTCCCTCTTTAACTTTCTCCAATGTATCTCTCTGCCCTCCCTGACGAAAGAGCTAATGGTTCTGAGAGCTAGAATAGGTTTATGTCCTTTACAAGTTTATCAGATAACAATAACATGGAAAGGATAGATTGCTACTCACCACACAGAGGAAATGATGAGCCACAAACAGGCATAATGAAAAACGGTGTTAGAAACATTTTGCATTTTGGTCAAAGTCCTTCTTCAGAAATTGAAAACTCACAAACATTCACACAAGCACAACTCACACACACACATCTCCAAGCCGTAAGGCCCAGCTGCAAACTGCATCTGACAAGCAACAGCTATCTAGATGGGGTAGGTAGTGGTGGTAACAAAAAGGTACTGGGTGAGGAGGGGGCAGAATGGCAGGGTAATGATGGGAGAAAATGTTACTGCTGCCCATGGGAGCGTGCACACAGATATAGTGGGGACAGGATAGGGTTGCTAGGTACAGCATCCAGAGGTTGCGTTGTTGGGAGGGTGGGGCAAAGGCAGAGGAGAGAAACATAAAGAGAAAAAGACTGTGTACATATGTTGGCAGGATAGAAGGTGTGTATAGTATGGTAATAAGGTCGGAGCAGGGCAGGGGATAGGAAGGTGAAGAACAGGGACTAGTGAAGGTTGAAGCCAAGGCTGTTATGTGAACGAAGGATATGTTGTAGGGAGACTTGGTAGCTGTGGAGTTCAGAAAAGCTTGTGTTGGTGGGAAGAATCCAGATGGCACAGGCTGTTAAGCAGTAATTAAAGTCGTGAAGCACATCACATTGGGCAGTTTGTTCAGCAAATGGATAATCCAGCTGTCTCTTGGCCAATCAGACTCTTTCTAAAACTGGTACCAAACCCTCCCTGACTGTGTTTATTCCGCCGTTCGGCTTTGATACACCCTGACAGCTCCAAAATCACCTGGTTAATTGTCCAGGATTTTCTAACCTTAAGCCTTGCTTCTCCATTATTCCCCAAGTCGTCTACATTGAAACTGTCCTCACATCCACAGAAGGAACCACAATCCACCACCTAACAACTGATCCTTACCTGCTGACAAAGACTCCACCACTGTTGTTATGAACTGAAGGAATTACCTGGTGGAGGGAATCCACCAGGTGTCAGGTAGGTCCACCTGCAAGCCTTGCCACAGTGACCCCATCCCAGAAATCCAGCAGGATGCATTGTGTCTTCACCAATCCTTAAGTTTATCCCAGAACCTCATGCTGAATGTCTGACTCCTCATCCCGAGCACTCACCACGTTCCTGCCTTCTACATGCTTTCTAAGGTATATAAATCCAACAACCCAGATTCCTCATTGCTGCTGGTTACTATGCCCCCACAGAGAGAATCTCTGCCCTTGTGAAACAACACCTTCAGCCTATTACCACCCTACATAAAAGACACCAGCAATTTCTTCCACCAACTCTCCAGAGTTTCTGTTTATCACCCCACATCCTGCTTAGCACTGCCAATGCCACCTCTCTCTACACTTACATCCCAAATACCCATGCCTTGCTGCTACTAAATACTACTTTTCCCAATGCCCAACCGACTACAGGCCTACAACCTCCTTCCTGGTCACCATGACCAACTTTAACTTCACCCACAATTAACTCTCCTTTGAAGGCATCACCTACAAACAAATTTATGGCATGGGCACCAACCTATGCCAGCCCATTCGTATGCAATCTAGGAATCCTTCCTAACCACCCTGAATCCCAAACTCTCATCTGATTCAGAATCATTGGTGACATCTTCATCATCTGCACCAAGGGCGATGACAGCCTATCCACATTCCTCCAGAATCTCATCACCACCTGGTCCTCTTTCGTCCAACAAGTCACCTTCCTCAAAGTAGACTCTCACCTCAAGAATGGTTACATCAGTATCTCATCCACATTGAAACTACTAAACACCTCCAACACCTGCACTTCGACAGCTGTCACCCAGTCCGCACCAAGAAGTCCTTTCCATACAGCCTAGCAATCTGTGGTCATTGCATCTGTAATAGTTAGCAGTCCCTCTCCAAATGTACCAAGAGTCTCACTGAGGCCTTTACATACTGAAGTTATCCTGCCAACCTTGTCCAGAAACAGATGTCCCACATCTTGCCTCTCCAGTCACCCACCACCTCCCACATACCCACTGTCTGACCACAAAGGTACACTCCTCTCCCACTCTGCAACACCCAGGACTGAGGCAACTGAGTCACATTTTCTGCCAAGGTTTTGACAACTTCTCATTGTGCCCTGAAGTGAGAAATACCCTCCCCACTAAACTCACTACCCGTCCTGCAATGGTATTCTGCCACCCCCCACCCCAACCTATACAAAATCTTTGTACATCCCTATTCCACCCCTGCTCCCAAACCCTTGTCTCATGGCTTATATTCCTGCAATATATCTAAATGCTACTCACTACTATCAAACTCCAGCCTTGTGACACACATCTCCTACCCCACCAAAGACAAGGCCACTGGTGAAAGCAGCCATTGTAATCTATCAACTTAGCTGCAGCTCCTGTGCTGCATTCTACACATCCTCTTCATTCTGATAACCTTCACTAGTTCCTGTCCTCCACTTGCATATCCCCTTTCTGCACCCTCTCCAGTACTGTACTACACATGCCATCTATCCTGCCAATGCACCTACATAGTCATTTCCCCTTCACCCTTTCTCTCCTCTCCCTCCCCTGCCCCCCTCTCAGCACAGCTTCCTGATTCTCCAGTTAACAGCTCTATCCTATCCCCACCACAGCTCTGCATGCTCCCACAGGCAGTACTAACATCTTCCCCTACCCCAACTCTACCAGCCCTCACTCTCCCCAACCCATGCATCTTCCTATCTTCCTTGCCCCCACAATCCACCCAAACTAGATTGCTACTCACATCAGTTGCAGTCACAGCCTGGCCTTAGCACCAAGATGCCAATAGTCATGTGTGTTTGAGCTGTGCTTGTGTGGATGTGCATGTTCTGAAAAACAACTTAGTCTGAAAACTGAATGTGTAGCAGCATTCTTTTTAATTTTGCCTGTCTACAACTATGTGACGAGTAGCAGTCTATCATTTCCAGATTTTTGATATGCCATCTTGGACTTTCTATTGTTGTGTTCAGTGTGTTTACTGGAATTACTACAAATTTTGTCTCCTGAAGGTAAGTAATGGCTGGAAATTCAGTCCAATAACTTTTCAGTTACATTTTTTTTTAAATACAGTTATCAGGTTATCTCTATCACAAGACTAAAATCAAATTTTCTAAGTGTTTTTTGCTTTCAGATGATTTATTTCTGAGTGAATAAGAAATAGTATATTGTTTTCTTTCCCCTCAACCACAAGCAAGAGAGAGGGGACAGGGGATGCGGAGAAGAGAAAGGAAGGAAGATCTGGGGAATCTGAAAAATTTGTTTATAATATCACTTTGAATCATTGCATATGATGAAGCCCTCCCTGTGTATTTATACAAAAACTGGAAAACATAATTAAGTAGTAGGATAACCATCTGAAAAGTTTAAAGAATTTACCTTAAATATAAGTGTGGAGTAATGAACTGCAAAGAGGTAACTGGGTGTTGAAAATAATACATTTTTAATTATTTATTTATTTATTATTTTTTTTACTTCAGTTACATTTTTCCTGTTATGAATATTATATTTGCCAAGAACTTTAGGTCTTTGTAATAGAATCATCCACCAACATCTGTTACAACACAGAGTATCAATACATGAAAATAAATATTTAAACTTGCCGCTCATATTCCTGAAACATACACTTATAGATGTCACTCTCAAAATTTCCCATTAAGAAAGTATAAGAATGTGCTGAAGATAGCTTTTCATGTAAACAGCTTGGATTCATTAATTGATTTATGCTACAAATTTGTGTTTGACATTTATTGGCAACTCCAGTTTTGAAATAAGATTACAAACATTGTTGTAAGGACCACCATATTTGGTCACAACTCTGGGAACAGCAATATCAATTAATATTACATTCCACTGCAACAGCCACCAGTCACTACAAATGGTGCTAATGTCATCAATCTGATATACAGGATGTTACAAAACTGTTCATTTAAATTCATATAGGAGGTAGAGAACATCAAAACAAGTATGGTTTGTTATGGTGCATATGGTCTCTGATGGCAATTTTTGGTGCTCAGGATAATTTACACAGAATGCAGTTTAGCTTGCTAATTACAGCAGTGGCATACACATGAACTGATTGGCCTGTAAGCACACAGTATATCATCAGCATGTCTGGAATTGTACCAGAAGCAATGGCAATTGTAGTAATCAGTTGGTTTTCTATTTCCACAACAGTTTCATACACAGCTGCTTTCATGTGCCCCAACAGGAGAAATCCAAACATGGAGATCAGGAGACTTGGGTGGTCAGACCACAGGGACACCTTGGCCGATCCATCAATCCTCAAAGATGGCTCTCAGGTGATTCCTCACAGCAATGCTGAAATGGACTGGTGCCCCACTCTGCTGGAAGTACATCCCTTGTTTAACATTCAGATGCACACCCTCCAGCAGTTCTGAGAACACTTGTTGCATAAAGATGTGATTTATCTGTCCATTCAGATGGAATGGAATATTGTGTGGTCTAATGAACTTATCACTGAGTATGCCAGCCCACATGTTAACACTGAACCACTGATGATGAGCACAAGGTTGAGTACCCCATGGGTTCACACATGCCCAAACATGAAAACTGTGGATTTTGAAACAGCCTCCATGAGTGAATAAAGCCTCGTGCAGGACTGTAATGGATCATGTACTTGTAGATGGAGTGTTTTTAACATGTTACAGAATCTCATCTTCGATTTTGGGAGTTTATTCACACTGTTCAATTCCGATCTGTGTCATGCATAATTGCACAGAAAGTGCCAGTTTCATGTAGTAGCTGACACAAACATCTGAATTTTTGATGTTGTGGAACCCATCGGTTGGGGAAGTGCTGTTAATACTCTGCAACCTATCCATTTCCATTCACAGAACAGTATATCAGAGGCCTGTCAGCCATTTCAGCATATGTAAACCACTCCATGTTCATTGTTGTTGTCACAAGGTGGTAACAACTGTGACTGAGTTGGTGTGTTTACAAGGATGTCACAATTTGTTGTCAGAAGGTGGTGATGCTTGCCAATGAATCAGTGTCTTTCCAAGCAGACCTCACATCAAAACCAACCATCTGTCTACAGAGCAGTTTTGAATGTCAGTACATATTCCAGACAGTGAGACTGACACATCTTACATCAGCATCACTAACAACATGTAGTGTAACATTACAAGTTGACTTCAGAGATCATATGTTCCATATAAAAATATTTTTGTTTTGATGATCTCTACCTCCTGTATTTGAATGATGATGTTGTTGATACACTTTCCACCATAAATAATGCAGAGGCCATTTAAACAATAACAATTTTATCTTAATTGTTATAATAGGACATGGAAAATTGAATACATATGCTTTGTAACTTCAAAGCAAACAACAAAAACTCCAAGATATCTAAGAAGAGAAACAGGCAGAATGGGTGAGTATGTCTTGGCAAATTGAAGACCCTGTTGCAAATAAACAACAAGTTAAAATTTTTTACTTCCCCTGAACACCAATGTTCTAACAGAAGAAATGTCAGCCATTTTACAACCTCTTCATAACACTTACCAATATGTGAAAAAGCAATTATCATATTATCAGATTTCAGATCAGTGTTTACTCTCCAATAGTATTTATGCATCGGAAGAAATAATCATCCCCTTGTGCATAGCATACAGGTACTGCTAACACTGTTCCATGTCCATCTACAGGCTGAATAAAGACAGTATGGCTTTAACAGAAATGAAATAGAGATTCTAGTGGTACTGACCTGGATTTTGTAGTCTCATCATTGCTGGCACCAGTCTTCATCACCTCAAAACTGAAAGTTTAAATGAGTGCAGGATGGTGTATGCTCAAAGATGTGCAGAAGACCATATTTTTGATGGCATTAATTTAGATTGGATTTACACACACATTTTATTCCTTACAAAGTTCAGTTATTAGGTATGGTCACCAGTTTATCTGCTATGAAGAAATTATTAACACAAATATCAAGATCAGAAGCCACAATACCTAACAGTTTACAGATTACACTTCAGTGGTTCATTCAAGTCAAGTCATAACACAAATTACTGAGTCCAACATTAGCTCAATCTGATGGAAATAACCTTCACACGCTTGCTATAGACAACACAGTTCTATTTAAATGTCCATTCATTTAGGTTACACATACCACTGGAAAGATTATACACATTAAAGTTCTTGTGTTTCATGGTTGCAGGTGTATGTATTTTTGTACATTTGTGGCTGAAGTCAGCACTGAGAGATCTTACCATCTTACCATCTTACAACCACAAACTGGGGATTCTGAATGAAGTCTGACTACTTATAGATGGGCATATAGACAAAGTGTTATTTTGAAAGCTATATAATGCTTCAAAAAATGAGTAGGTTGGATTTTACCGATTTTGATGAACTACAAGGACTAATGTGATTTTGGCTTATAGAAAACGTTGCTGGTCAGAAATTTAGACAAATACTTGGTCACTGTTATCCTTACACAATGTGAATTCCCTTGTTTACATGTCTGAGTACTATATTGCAAATTACAGTAAATTACATGAAATTATTAGTTAATGAGTTAATAAGTCAATGCTGTGTGTATTTTATACAGAAAAAAAGAAAGTAACAAAAGTTTGGAATCTAACAGTGGCAATGACAAAATCTGCAGTGAAAATTGGCAGTGGCTCTGAACTTCAAGTTCAGAAAACAATTAATTTTTGGTAATTTAAAGTATGTAACCAGAAAGTTGGAATGCTTAAATGGTATCGCTACTTTTCTCAAATATGTTGACTAGCTCATAGGTTTTCTGTATGCAGCAATCTAGCAGTTAATTATATTTTCTGATTATGATTGCCCTAATGAAAATTAATTACATCAATGGAATCAGAACAATGAAAACAAGAATCTGAATAATAAATTCCAGTGAAATTAAGTCTAAATAATAACTTGAGATTTTTATGTACATTTTACATACCAGTAGATAAATGTATTGAAAATAAGACAAAAATTAGCCAAAAGATTGGTTACTTATGGATACAGAAAAATGTAACAGATCACAAGAATCCACACTGCTATGTCACAAGATGTTTTGTCTAAGAAGGCCACTGACAATCAAGATACTAGTCACTGTGGAATTCTAGTAACATATTTCGTACACAGTGTTACAATCTGAAATAGGTGAGCAAGGAACAAAGAAGGGCAGTAGTCCAGCTGAAGCAGGAGGTAAAACTTACACACAGACACAGTCTATGGTATGAATGCAACACTGGTATGACAGCTGATGATGTGCAACACTGGTATGACAGCTGACGATGTTCAATGGACTTAAAAATTATGATGTTCTCTGGAGCTTCAAATATAGTCACTTCACAAGACATATGCACTAGATTTGTAAGGCATCATCTCCTACCAAAAACCGTTTGTATGTGGTGAAGATGATGACAACAACTGCATCTTCTAAAGTTGCACAAATAGACATGATTTCATAAATGCAACATTGTGAGGTTGGGTGAAACTAAACTATCCTCTAGAATGAGATTTTCACTCTGCAGCAGAGTGTGCACTGATATGAAACTTCCTAGCAGATTAAAACTGTGTGCCCAACCGAGACTCGAACTTGGCACCGAGCTTGAATCGTGCTTCGGTAGCTCAGATGGTAGAGCATTTGCCCACGAAAGGCAAAGGTCCCGAGTTCAAGTCTCGGTCGGGCACACAGTTTTAATCTGCCAGGAAGTTTTATATCAGCGCACACTCCGCTGCAGAGTGAAAATCTCATTCTGGAAACATCCCCCAGGCTGTGGCTAAGCCATGTCTCTGCAGTATCCTTTCTTTCAGGAGTGCTAGTTCTGCAAGGTTCGCAGGAGAGTTTCTGTAAAGTTTGGAAGGTAGGAGATGAGATACTGGCAGAAGTAAAGCTGTGAGGACCGGGCGTGAGTTGTGCTTTCGTAGCTCAGATGGTAGAGCACTTGCCCGTGGAAGGCAAAGGTCCCGAGTTCAAGTCTCAGTTGGGCACACAGTTTTAATCTCCCAGAAAGTTTCATAAACTATCCTCTGTTAACTTGACTTATGTAGTTAATATCAGAGGAGAATTACAATGTAAACAGACTCTTATACGTGTTTAAGGAAACTTGGAAAGCTGTCTGTAACAGATAAGAACATACAATGTTGTCTTAAATTACTAAGAAATTGTAAACTATTTAATTGAGTGCATTGAAATGTTACTTACCAATACACTGCACTGAAAGTAAGAGTTTTCCTCAGATAAAAATGAAACTTTAAAAAAATCTACACTGTCTGTTTAAAAAAATGGAAGCATCCAGAAGAGGAAACAAAATGAAACTTCATGCATTGAGAAGATATGCGCTGTTGTTTCAGTGATTACAAAATCAAGTCAAATTCGTGAAGAACTTGGCAGTATGAGCCCACTTATCAGTATGATGTTGCACCACTTGTGGCATGGATGCTTGTACTATTTGGTTGAGAAGGGTATTGTAAAGCTGTTGTATTCTCTCCTCAGGCAAGGTAGCTCACAGCTGTTGTAACTGGTCCTTGATATCTTGGGTACTGCCACTGGGATGGAGATGACATCTGAGCTGGTCCCATACATGTTCTATCAGGGACATATGTGGAAATCCCACTGACCAAGGCAGTACCTCAATATCATATAGACATTTAATTGAGACACATGTCATGTGTGAATGAGTGTTGTCCTGTTGAAAACTGGACCACAGTACTGTCACATGAGAGGCAACACATAAGGACATAGGATATCTGTAACATACCATTGTGCCATCAGAGTTTCCTCAGTCACTACCAGCCATCACCTGAAATCATACTGAGTGGCTCTCCACACCATAGAACCAGGAGTAACACCATTGTGCCTCTCCAAAGCAATGGACAAATAGGACCTCTTTCCAAGCTGCTGCCATACTCGTGGACAATGGTCATGTGGGGTAGTGCAGAAGCACAATTCACTGCTAGACACAGTGTTATGCCATTCATCAGCTGTCCATGCTTTCCAGTCATGGCACCACCCCAAATACATCCATCTGCATTGTGGTGTTAATGGGAGCCTACACATGCGATGGTAATTCCCTAGTTCAGCTGCTGCTAATCTCTGGCCAATAGTGCAGGGTAACACAGGATGTTGCAGGGAATCATGCCTTGTTCTCAGATGGCAGGTGCACATGTGAAGGTGTTATAATGTGCTTGGTGCACAATATTGGGATAACTCCTTGTGGTGGTCAGACATGGTCAACCAGAAGCTTGATGGCAGGGACATTCCCATGTGTCCAACATTAGGGCCCTATCACTCCAACTGACACACAAATCCGGATACTGCATGATCCAACCAGCGGCCAAATGGAGACCCACAGTGAGCTCTCTTTCAAACACTGTCACCGAGCGAGGTGGCGCAGTGGTTAGCACACTGGACTCGCATTCGGGAGGACGACGGTTCAATCCCGTCTCCAGCCATCCTGATTTAGGTTTTCCGTGATTTCCCTAAATCGTTTCAGGCAAATGCCGGGATGGTTCCTTTGAAAGGGCACGGCCGATTTCCTTCCCAATTCTTCCCTAACCCGAGCTTGCACTCTGTCTCTAATGACCTCGTTGTCGACGGGACGTTAAACACTAACCACCACCACCACCAAACACTGTCAGGTGCTGTTAATGCTGTCTCATACAAGTACATGGTAGTTCCACGTCCTTCACAGTGATCTCTCATCATCTGATACTGTTCACACCTTTTATGCTAGGGGAAGTCACAAAGTAAAGTGACTTTTGCAATTTTTCACCCTAGGGCTTGGTAAAACTGATAGTATCCAGGGCTGAAGTATTTTTTTCCACCACAGTTCTATACAATGTGTCATTCTTATTCCCCCATAAGTCACTGTATTGTAGCAGACTGTGAAACATGGCAACTCCATTGTGGATCTGCACCAAGCAGGAAATGAGGGCAGTGATTCGCTTTTTGTTTGCGGAATGTGTTAAATCTGTAGGAATTATTCATCAAATGCAAGCACAGTATGGTGACAGCTGTTTATTGCAAAGCCAGATCTATGAATGGATAGAGTGCTTCAGACAGGGAATAACTTCTCTATGTGGTAAGGAAAGATTGGGCAGGCCATCAATGTCAATAACTGAGGACAATTTGTAAGTCATTGAGGGTATGGTGATGGAAAACAGATGAATCATAGTGGACAAATTGCCAATACTTCACATATCAGGCATGGTTAAGCATATTCCACCTTACGTGAGATGCAAAATTTTCGGAAAGTATGTGCAAGACAGTTACCAAAATAACTGTTAGTGCAGGATAAGGGGCAAATGATTGACATCTCTCATAAACATTTGGCCTGTCATGATTGCACGGGAGATGGATTACTACAGCAAATCATTAGTGTGGATGAAACATGGGTGCCTCATCGCAAACTGGAAAGTAAGGGTGCGAGCATAGTTTGAAAACACCCATCATCACCAAAAGTTAAGAATTTTAAATGTCAACTATTAGCTGGTAAGATTATGCTACCACTATTCTGGGACATGGAAGGTGTGGTAACTGTTCATTTCACACCACAACAAGAAACTGTGAACACTGAGAACTATTTCGATGTGTTACTGAAACCTGCAATCAGATCCAAACACCACAAAAAATTATGAATAGGTGTAATCCTGCAGCAAGATAATGCTCAGCCACATTCTGCCAAACAAATGACCAAAACAATAAAGGAGTTGGGATTGGAATTGCTGGAAACCCCACCTCCCCCTCACCCTGCCCTATAGTCCAGACCTGGCTCCATGCAATTTCCATGTGTTTGTACCATTGACGGAAGCACTCAGTGGAATAAGATTTGCAGCCAATGCAGAAGTCATTCATATTGTACAAAATTGGTTACAGGTGGGACAAAAATAATTTTTCTGGTGAAATCAAAGTATTGTGAAACGTTGGACAAAGTACATTGAAGCGCAGGGAGGTTGTATGGAAAAATAACGTATGTTTTGGTTTTCTATCATTAGAACAGAGATTCCTTTACTCAAAGGTACCTTTACTTTTTGAGTTCACCTTGTATATCCTGTAAGGCCTGATGACAAAACTAAACAACAACAACATAAGCACACTCTTGTGGCTGTTCCACCTGTCATAGAGAATTGCAGCTCTAATCATTTTCGTGGCAGATGATGGTGTCTACAAGTACACAGGTACATTGACATTTGAGTATGTCTTCCAAGCACTTCACTGTTTTTGGCAACCAAAGTAATTTTAAACTGCCATGTTAATAATTTCTTGTCTGTGCCACATTATAAACACAAAACTCTCAAATGTAATGATACCTCTGCTTGTGTAATATGTGGATCCTTCATCAAGTACTGAAGCTATGACATAACAAAGTAAAAGGTATTGAAAGTCTCAATAAGTTCATGATGTTGCTCTGTGTTCCCAGTTATTTACATGATGTACCTTGCTTTGAATTCTTTAAAATTCATAGCATACTGCTCTGCAAAATTTAAGGATAAGATAGATAAAATAACATAGCATATTAACAATTTAGAGGAAATGAATAAGATGCATATTCCCAGAGGACTCCCAGTTGTATACAGAAAACTGGGTATCACAAGATGGAGAGAGTAAAATAGCAAATAGTTATGGTGCAATGCGGCAATGTTCTTCATTACAAAGTGGCTCAGAGACAACATTTGGATGGCGTCACATCAGGAAGATCTGTCAGGAAACTGGAAGAAGAATGAAGTATGATGAGTGAAGTTCAGTAGATTGGTATTGCTCAGAGCATTGTTTCACATGCATGGGAAGCATTCTAAACTACAGGCACAGCTGCCAATAGGAGAGGAGGAAGATGATCGCTACATTGTGCAACAGACAATTAGGGACCCTTGTCAAACAGTGGGTGCTATTGCAACCACTGCAAGAAGAGCAACATCACTCTCCATGGAGACACAGCAACTGCAGGATGTTGTCTTTACCTGATGAGTAGTGTTTGAATTGGTGGCAAAAGATAGAGACTGGGAAACAAGTAATGAGGCCAGACATGCTTTTCTCAGATGAGAACAGATTCAGTCTGAGTAGTGATTCTGAACATAACCTCATACAATAAGAAATAGGAACACATATTGCACCCAGGAACAGTCACAAACATGATTGCTTGGTGGTCCAGCTGTTACAGTGTGGGGAGACATAATGCTTATACTGACCTCCAAATATTTTAAAAGAGTACACTCACCACTCAGCATTAGTGTGACACTGTGTTCCCTCCTCATGTGTATCTTTTCATTTTTATGAATGACAATGTGTAACTGCTCAAACAGTGCAGCTGGAGCAGCTCACAGAACAAGAGGATATTTGATGAATGGATTGATCTGACCATTCCCCCAACTTAAATCCCACTGAACGGTTGCAAGATGCATTGGGGAGATGTATTGCACCACATCCACATTCATCAACGACCATACAGCAGTTGCCAATCACACTGGTGGAGAAACGGAACACCCCACCATAAGAATGCCTTACAAAACTTGTGGCTTCCTTGGGAGCATGCTGCAGAGCATGCATTGCCATCCATGGCCATGCATCCTATTATGGACCATGTCCAGCCTTTTGTAATGTCCTGGGGACCACCATAAATTACAATGATTTCAGTCTTATTATTGTCTTTGAATAAGAATGTCATTTATGTTCATCTGATAGTGTATGTTTTTCTGTTACCTTCTATACAATACCATAGCAGTCCTTCCTATGTATGGTACAACTTTCATTGAGCTATGATACTTGGCGATATAACACATCATGTGAAAGTCACTCTCTTCCTTCAGTTTTACGTACCATTGTAACTTAGCTGTTGATACTGTATGACAAACACACACACACACACACACACACACACACACACACACACACACACAGGCCAGCCACTGTGGCCGAACAGTTCTAGGCACTTAACTCAGGAACCACGCTGCTGCCACGGCCGCAGGTTCGAAACCTGCCTCACGTATGGCTGTGTGTGATGCCCTTACGTTAGTTAGGCTTAAGTAGTTCTAAGTCTATGGGACTGATGACCTCAGATGTTAAGTCCCATGGTGCTTAGAGCCATTTGAACCACACACACAAATATTTGAGTGTATGTGCATTCTAGCTCAAAATAGGTTTTGTATGAAAGCTAAGATAGAACTATGCATATGAAAAAATAATTAGAGATATAATCAATTTAGCAGCTAAATTACTAGAAGACATGAAACTTCATGGCAGATTGAAACTGTGTGCCAGACTGCGACTCAAACATGAGAACATTGCCTTTCACAGCCAAGTGCTCTACCAACTGAGCCACCCAAGAATGACTCATGACCCATTCTCACAGCTTCAGTTCCACCACTACCTCATCTCCTACCTTCCAAACTTCACAGAAGCTCTCCCTCAGACCTTGCAGAACTAGCACTCCTGGAAGAAAGGATATTGTGGGAACATGGCTCAACCACAGCCTGGGAGATATTAAGGGAGTGAAATTTTCACCCTGCAGCAGAGTGTGCACTGATATGAAACTTCCTGGCAGATTAAAACCATGTGCCAGACTGAGACTTGAACTCAGGACCTATGCCTTTTGTGGGCAAGTGCTCCACCCACTGAGCTACTCAAGCACAATACACGATTTGAAGCCATGAGGATGGGTTGTGAGTCATGCTTGGATAGCTCAGTTGGTAAAGCACTTGCCCATGAAAGGCAAAGTTCCTGAGTTCGAGTCTCAGTCCGACACACAGTTTTAATCTGCCAAGAGATTTATATCAGTGCACACTCCACTGCAGAGTGAAAATTCATTCTGGAAACTAGAAGACATTTTTATGTGTAGAATTAGGGTGAGGATTCCTTTTTATTTATTTGAGGATCTCAGTTGACTGGAATACAAATAACTTAAAATGTCTCTTATGAAGACAATTAAGCCAGTAATTGAAATATTGTACATTAAAATGGAGTTTTTAGCTCTCGTGTGTACCTGAAATAATATCCTCTAAGACTTGGAAGAGCAGTTGAAGGGAATGGGCAGTGTCTTGAAAGGAGGGTATAAGATGAACATCAACAAAAGCAAAACGAGGATAATGGAATGTAGTCAAATTAAGTCAGGTGATGCTGAGGGAATTAGATTAGGAAATGAGACACTTAAAGTAGTAAAGGAGTTTTGCTATTTGGGGAGAAAATTAACTGATGATGGTCAAAGTAGAGAGGATATAAAATGTAGACTGGCAATGGCAAGGAAAGCATTTCTGAAGAAGAGAAATTTGTTTAACATCGAGTATAGATTTAAAGGTCAGGAAGTCGTTTCTGAAAGTATTTGTATAGAGTGTAGCCATGTATGGAAGTGAAATGTGGACGATAAATAGTTTAGACAAGAAGAGAATAGAAGCTTTAGAAATGTGGTGTTACAGAAGAATGCTGAAGATTAGATGGGTAGATCATATAACTAATGAGGAGATATTGAATAGAATTGGGGAGAAGAGGAGTTTGTGGCACAACTTGACAAGAAGAAGGGATCGGTTGGTAGGACATGTTCTGAGACATCGAGGGATCACCAATTTAGTATTGGGGGGCAGTGTGGAGGGTAAAAATCGTAGAGAGAGACCAAGAGCTGAATACACTAAGCAGATTCAGAAGGATGTGGGCTGCAGTGGATACTGGGAGATGAAGAAGTAGCATGGAGAGCTGCATCAAACCAGTCTCAGGACTGAAGACCACAACAACAACAAGTAACCAGAGAAAAAAAAATTGGAAATTACATAATTGTTACATTTCTTATTTATTAATTTGGTTCCATCAGGTTGCACAGCCACCAAAAAATTGTCTGAATGTCAACATTTTACTACAATGGCTGTCATTAGATTAAGTCAAATTTCATTTTATTTTACTTCCTTTAATTTGATTTTAATTGTAAAGCCATTTTCAAATATATGGTTAGCACAGCACATCAGAATGCTGTACTTGGACCATGATTCATCAAATCACATATGTAATAGTATAATCACAGGAGGTTCACTACATTAATGGACTTGCAGAAACCAGCAAACTATTTAACCTTAAAAGATATAGTATATTTAAATTATATAATGCAACTGTCACTAATTCTAACTTCTATGCATTTTACCAAAAAGTCTCATTTGTTAACCTCTTAGGCATTATCTTCCTCTGAAAAAAACTTTGTAAGCAAATACCTTGCATATCACAATGAACATGTGTGCAAACTGATGCGGAGTTGTCAAGAATGGCAGTCAGTTTGAAAATTGTTAGTGTTGTTTTGATGTGGGATATTGCCATACGACTCTCACAAGTACTAATGCTGGTATTTTCAGGAGATGCAATGATTTTTATTTATTTATTTGTTTATTTATTTATTTAACCTGATTTGATTAAGGCCATCAGGCCCTCTTTTACATCAGACCAGAGTTTCACTTATACAGTACTTTTTTTACCTCATAGTTACCTAATAAATGATAATTTTAATATGACAAATAGTATTCAAATGATTTGAGTGTCTATAGAGACAATGTGAGTAAGTAATACTGATCATGAACTAATGCAGTTAATACTGGCAGTACTTCTACTACAACTTCTGTTGCTGCCACTAATATTGATAATGATAATGAGAACAATAACAATAATTATAGTGACAGATATAAAAAGAATTTACAGGTGTACAAAATAGATGTTTCATGATATAGCGAGGTGTGGGAAAAGGGAGTTTAAGGAGACTGTAAAAGCTAAGAATACTGGTAAATGAGGAAGATGTGTTTGGAGAGAAGGATAAATAGGAGCAATAAGTGCATACAGGTACAATGGTAGCCACTGTAGTTGATTCAGTAGATATGTCATTAACTGTCTGCTGAAGCTGGAGATGTTATTCAGTTCTTTAATACAATGTGGGAGGCTATTCCACAGTCAAGTTCCTACTACTGAGAAGAACTTAAAGAAAGTGGCTGAACGATGTAGTGGGGCAGAAATGATTTTGCTCTGATGGAGATGGGTGTTTCTGCCATGTTGTTCAGATAAGAACATTAAGGCTGAGGAAAGAAATGAGGAACAGTGTATGTTGATAAGGTAACAGGGAAGGCAGAGGGTATGCAAATCTCTGC
This sequence comes from Schistocerca cancellata, assembly GCF_023864275.1. Taxonomy (NCBI): domain Eukaryota; kingdom Metazoa; phylum Arthropoda; class Insecta; order Orthoptera; family Acrididae; genus Schistocerca; species Schistocerca cancellata. Next base: position 361,537,008 of record NC_064627.1, on the reverse strand, counting down.
AATTGTCTGCAGGCAGGCAACATAGCTGTACACATGATGGTGAAATATGATCAAATATTCAAACATCACAGATACAGGGTGTCCCACTTGAAAGAAGCCCCACAAACAAACATTTGCTTAAATTACACATAAAGACTCTGCATAATTATCAGGAAATGAAATGAAATGAACATGTTATACCATGTTCATAGGGAAATAAAAATGAAGGTGCTTAAGTGACCTCCCTTGACTTGTAAACACAGTTGAACACGATGCTGCAGATTGTCCAATGTTGCTGAGAGAACCTCTGGTGTCACTGTGTGGATTTCACGAATAATGTTCTCTTGTAAATCATCCTAGTTGTGTGGTTTGTTCTTGAAGATCTTGCCTTTTAGGCCACTCCAGAGGAAAAAGTCAGGTAGTGTTAAATCAGGTGACCTTCCTTTGCAAGTGACAAATGATTTGACTTCAGCTGCAAGCACTCAAGAGATGTGGAATGTGGTGGCATCCTGTTGGTACCAGCTAGGGTAAGTTCTTCATCATCCATCTGGTTCACAAACTCCCGAAACATTTTGATGTAAACTGCACTTGTTATAGTAGACTAGAAAAAATTTGGTCCGATGATGTGATGCTGTGATATTGCACAGAACATGCCAATCTTTAGTGAATACATGGGCTACTCAACCAGTGTATGTGGATTTTCATTACACCACAAACCTATATTCTGAGAGTTTAAACATCCAGAGATATGGAACCATGCCTCATCAGTGAACCATGTACGCTGCAATATTCCTGGCCTCTGAGCAATAAATTGCTGAAACCAACAGCAAAATGTAGCATTTTTGTCTTTCATGTTGACATTCAGTTCCTGCACAACTATAAACATGTATGGATACATGCCAGCGTTCTTCATAGCTCTGTGACATGTGCTCCATGACATGCCACATTTCTGAGCTAAACGTCATGCCTTTGCAGGAGAGGCCAACAACCATGGTTGTCAGTCACTTTTTCTTCCAATAATGGCAGCCATCCATCATTATGAAGATCCAACACTGTTTCACTGCTCTGCATCTTGTTCACTAACTTTTGTATGCAGCATTTTGGCAGTATATGCAGATCACCAAATCATTCAACAAACATTTGCTGACATTCCTTAATGGAACCAGTAATCCAGTATTATTTCACAAGAAACATGCGCTCCTTGACAGAATAGCAATACATTGTCACTAAACACTGTACACTGAGCTCCAGCCACAGTTACAAGTGGAAACACACTGCTGTTTCAAATGGCCTTGCAGAGAATAGTGTTGCCACGTCAAATGTCATGAATTATATGGTGCAGTTTCAGTGGAATTACCGCACATGTTTGTGGGGCCTCTTTCTGAGTGGGACACCTGTGTAATAAACTCAGGCATTCATAACCAGTTTCAGGAGTCATGAACTTTCCTGAGAAAGACCTTGCAGGATAACATCACTGTAATCAATAATTCTAGGACTTTCCACAAGTTTCTTTTTCATATCAAGGGAGAAAAGCTTTTTATATTTTTGTAGGGTATGGAGAGATGCTTACACATTGCATTTATATGCTCAGACAGATTTATATTTTAATCTATTGTTACTCCTAGACTCTCTGCTGAGGGTGAGAAGTTTATATTTGTCCAATTTGGGATTAAAGATGGTATCACTACCAACATACAATAATAGATAAAGAGGAGCTTGTCTTGAAACTTTGTGCTAATTGGGTAGTGCCACAGGAAGAACTATAAGTTTTGTGTGCTGCAGTCTGCAGTAGTAATCTTAGACTTATACCAGAAGATTACATTCCAATCAAACCTTCCAAATCAGTAAAAAATCATGGATACCTTGCAAATCTGGTTGATTTAGTTTAGCTGTCTTGAATAGCTTCAAAAGTATGGTGACTAGGATCAAAAGCATCCAGGTCTCCTATGAAATTCCAAACAATTTGACAGTATAGGGAATAAGATGTTACATAATTGTAGGAAGAAAATATTTAAGAACAAAAAGGCCTTACTGCTGTGTAGTAGTCATTGGAGGGGAATGTCAGGTCTGGTTCAGAACTCTTGGGAAAGTGGTTACCAGGTTACTAGCATTTTTAAACGAAGTGCAGGAATCATGGATTTCACCAGTGGTTTAGGCTCTTAGGGGAAGGATCCTGGAAAAGAAGATCATGTAGTTATTATAAAATTAAGAATGAAATCAGGCACATTGCAGAGAATGCTCCTCATACTATTGTACGCGGTTGTTTGAGCATTATAATAAGCCCTGGATGAAGTGTTCTGTGGAATTTATTAACAGAAAGCTTGGAAAATTACTCAGGGGACAGGACATTCAAACAAGAGCCTGACTGATGGATCACCCCACACTTGGTCACATGCTACACACCATGGTTTCCACTGAATACTTTCAGTAAGTGGCTGTTTGCATAGATAACTGCTAGAAGCATCCAGCTGGGCCAAAGTAGTATACATCCCATCCCAATGATTTCCACTGTTTTCACTAAGTCTTTTTAAAAGTAACTTCATTTTAAAGTCAGAGGTGCAGGCTAAATATAGTTGCACATGAAATAGCTACTAATATAACAGAATACTGCAGCTTGGACAAAGAACATGAAAGAAGATTCATTTAGTATCTTCCATCAAAAAAATCAGAAGCCTCACAAATAAAAATATGAATTTCTCATATCCATTCAGGGAAATGAATATTAGGAGGAATTACAGCAGCATGTTGAGCATGTAGAATATTATATTGCAGTCACTGATATCAAAAAGATTCATCTTGATGGATACAGACTAAAATCATACTACTGTAGAATCAATAAGAAGAATGAGGGGGGGGGGGGGGGGGGGTAGCTATATACACAAAAACTGGAGTGAAGGCCATTGAACATTCATCATTGTGATGTGGTGACAGCTTTTTTGCAAGGTGATTTGAAAGAAGAAATTAACGTTAAAATTCCCACAGTTGACTACGTGACAAAAACAGGCAAATATGAAGGTATTAAAAGACTCAAAAAAGCAGTGTATGGACTTAAACAAGGAAGTTGCTGTTTGAATATCAAACTGGACAAAGTTCTACTAAGTTTAAATTTCAGCAGGTCCACCACTGATCCATGTGCTTATCACAGAAACCAAGGAAGTGATATATTAATTGTAACTCTTTACATAGATGACATGCTGATATTTTGTAACAACATGCAGCAGAAAATTGCATTTAAAGAACAACTAAAAGAACAACTTAAACTAAAGGGCCTTGGAGAAGTATCCAACTGTCTAGGGATCCGAATGACAAGAGATCATAAGCTTGGACTTTTATGGTTGGATCAGACTCATTATATAAAACAGATTTTACAAAAGTATAACATGCAAGACTGTAATCAAGTATCCATTCCGCTTGACAATAACCAAGTATTAACTGATGAAATGAGCCCAAAAACAGAGAGAGAAAGAGATGCCATGAAGAAAGTCCCATATAAAGAAGCCATAGGTAGCTTAATGTATGCACAACTAGGTACTAGATGACAACTAGCATACACAATTGGAGTTGTGAGTCGGTTTAATAATGACCCTGGAATATTCCACTGGCAAGCTGTACAGTGAATCCTAAGGTATATAAAGGGAACTGAGGACTTCAAGCTACAATTTTCCAAAGAAGATCATGACATCACAGGTGCTGAGTGATGCTGACTGAGCTGGGGACATAGGAGATAGAAAATCAACCACTGGTTTTTTATTTATGTCACAAGGTGCAGCAATTTCATGGAATAGTAAAAAACAAACAACAGTAGCTCTCTCAGCCACAGAAGCAGAATATATGGCTTTAACTTCTGCGTGTCAGGAAGCACTTTGGCTGCAACTTCTGCAAAGAGAGATATCCCCTTTCCCAAAACAGGGCCCAATAAGATTGTTTTGTGACAACAAAGGTGCAATTGATCTGTCAAAGACAAGTGGATACAAAGGTCGCATTAAACATATTGACACCAGGTATCATTTCATCAGGGAAAAGATAGATACAGGAGAAATTACAGAGGAGCAAATTTCCACACATCTTGCAGGTATGATGACAAAGCCACTGCCAAGAACCAGACATCAGCAACTAACACAAGAATTTGGTCTCTGAGAATGAAGTACTGAGAGACATTGCTTCTAGTGTGGGTGTTGGAATTTAGAATTGAGGCCTCTGCTACATATTTATCTTTGCTGCAGTTGCTAAGACACTTTTATAGACATTCCTATTAACGTGGTTGTGTTACTTTCTTTCTGTGTGTGTTAATAAAAGTATTTATGTTAATTTTCAAACGGTAACAGCGTGTTTATTTCAAGTTCAATAACAACAATATCAAATGTACAAAAGAACATTCTCTGCAAATAGTTGCAGTCACTTCATAAATACACTGATTAACCAATAATGGGCAGAAGTACTGTTACAAACTAGCACAAATGCTGCATATAATGTTTTTTCTTCCCTGTTTATGTTGAATTTCGAAATGTGATTTCCTAAAAAAAACTTGTCAAAACAAACTCATACGGGCATTTACATGCTAACTCCTGGATCACAATTGGTATAAGAAATGCCTCCAGGACCATGTAAATGATTAACTATAAACTGGAAAGTTGAACTGACCTCAAGTTTAAAGACTATGTAACAAACAACAAAAAATATATAGAAAAGTAACTACAAAAGCAAAATTATTAAGTAATGACAAATTAATAAGCAAATCGGGTAATAAATCAATAACTACTTGGGAAATTGTGAAAAGGGAAATAGGTAAAGGCCTCAAGGATCAGGAAATAGTACTCAAAAATAGTGAAAATATGGAATTAAGAGGTGAAACTCTGGCAAATTACATAAATAATTACTTTTTGAGTGTATCTGTGTCATTAAGTAAGAACTTTACTAAACATGAGAAATTAACAGCTCCAAAAGTAAACAGTGGTATGTTGTTAACTCCCACAAATGATAATGAAATATTAAAGGTGACAAAGAGTCTAAAGTCAAACATGTCTGCAGGTGTGAATGAAGTGCCTGTATCTATAATAAAAAAAGTTTGCTAACAAATTATAAACCCCGTGGTACATATTGCCAATTTGTCTTTCAGTGGAGGTGTGTTTCCTCAGAGGTCGAAAATCTCTAAGATAAGACCACTGTTTAAAAAAGGAGATCCATACAAATTCTAGAGAAATGAATGAAAACCAGACTCATAAATTACTTAGATGCTTACAAACTTTTGAACTGCAATCAATATGGCTTTTGCTCGGGCCACAGCACAGGATCAACTACCCATGCATATACTGAAGAGATTGTCAGGAACCTCTACACTGAAAAATGTGTAGTGGGAATTAATTTAAATCTATCTAAAGCTGTTGTTACAGTAAATCACCAAATGCTGTTAAACAAGATGGAGGTAATAGGTGTAAGGGGAGTTGTGAGGCAATGGTTTGAATCTTACCTTCAAGATAGAACACAGGTGGTAGAAATCATCACAGAACATAAAAATCAGAAAATCAAGTGGGTTTCAGATGCAAAGAAATTGGAAATAGGTGTCCCACAGGGCAGTGTTCTTGGTCCCTTATTATTCTTGATTTATATAAATGACATAAAAAATCCAAATATTTCTACCAAAATAATGTTGTTTGCAGATGACACAAGCATAATTATAAGTGACAATAAAAAATCGTTAAACACCACAATTGACCTAGTCCTGAAATACATATAACAACTATTTAATGCTAATGATTTAACACTTAATATTAGTAAAACAAATTGTATACAGTATGGCAAAGCAACCCAAGATATGACCCTCCAGTTAAAACTAATTGATAAGGAGATAGAGATAGAGAGTGTGCAATCCACAAAGTTTTTGGGCATGCGCATTGATCAAAACTTAAGCTGGAAAGACCATCTCAAGTATTTATCCCACAGGCTCAATTTGGCATGTTTTGCATTGAGGATATTATCTAGAATATGCAGCAGAGACTGCACTAGACTGGTGTATTTTGCTTGCTTTCAGTCCATCATGTCTTACGGCATAGTGTTCTGGGGTAAAACTAAATCAAAAGCTTAATAGATATCTTCAAATTTCAGAAAAGAGCTGTATGAATCATAACACATAATTCTCCAAGAACTCATTGTAGGTCCCTTTTCAAACAACTACAAACACTCACAATACCATCACCGTATATATTTAAAAGCATTGTATGTACAAGAGCACATATGAAAAATATGTGTACAAATGAGGACTGCCACAATCACAATACTAGAAGTCTTAAGAATTTGTATATAGAAAGGGTAAGGACAACACAAACCCAAAAGCATGTAAGTTATTTTGGAATAAAACTTTACAATGCTCTGCCAGTATACATGAAGGAAGTAATAGATGAAGTAAAATTTAAGACTGAGCTTAAAAATTACCTTTTAAGCAAAACTTTCTATGACATAGATGAGTACTTTGATTGTGTGTAAATTTATTGCCAAAAATTTTAATTTACATGTCTAAACTTCTACTTTTAAAAATGCCTTGAAAGTGATACTCCACTGTTATGTTTGTGGTACTTGTATGATAACTGTTGTGACAACTCCTACATCATGTAAATGATTTACAGGAAGATAAGGAAATGTATGAACGAATGAATGAGATGGATCAGTGTTTATATTCACTCTGGGTTTTACCTAATTGCTTGGATGTGTTTGAGAGGAAGCATATCCCCATTAAAAAATTACCTGGGACAGGCTCAGCTAACTTCAATTGTAAAAGTATCACCCCATTGTATTGCTGGCATGCAGTGATCCTGATGGTCACTATTGTTGAAACTGGTTATGCAGGAAGAAATTGTGATGCTTCAGCAACCAAATACTGTTTTACAAAGGGAAGATTAAATTTTCTATTGCCTTCAAGCTTACCAGGTGATAAAAATTGTGGCGTCATAAGCACAGCATGTGCCACCAGGTAGTGCCACAGGCATCGATAGGTTGACAAGCCACTTCAAAGATGGCGCACGATCCAGCATCGCTGAACCAAGAAGTTGAAGTGGTGATACCAACAGAGAAGTGAATGTGCCAGTGTCACAGCAGAGCAGGCAGTTCCAAATCAGCTCGACTACCGAGAAGACTGCTCTCTACTTCTGTACTTCGTGCCACATCATCTGCTTCTAGTGAGTCCACACCAGCCCTTCATCTGTTAACATTCTAATGGTATAAGAACTATTTACTATCCAGCCCTAGCTTCTGGAATAGTAGTTGAACCTCAGGATCTGCTGCCTGAGTTGATTTGTACAAAGTTGAGTATCTGTCAATAAATGTGTGTGTTCCTTTCACTAATCATTATCAGTGTTCCAGTGTTCTCCTCTCATAGTTTTTCTCTCAGTACTCTATAAATAATTGATTATGGCTATGAGTAAAATCTCCTTCTGTAGTTGTATCAAAAGTACAATACAACAAACAGCCTGCGACAAGGATTGGATAGGATCTGTGCAAGTAACAGGACTAATTTTTGTTTTTGCCCCTCTCCCCACCCCCACCCACTCTTGTTTCTTGTTATTTGTTTCTTGCTGTTTCTTTTTGTATATCTAATACATTAGTGTGTGGACTTTTGACTCAGGACAGACACTGCTACTGAAACAAGTATGTTACTTTATGTGCAGCATCCAATTCTAATTCCTTGCAGGTATGGCTTCTGCGTCACAAGACAGTTCTCTAACGCATTTTATTCAGTTACAGAGCAAGCAAATCCAGCAGGTGCTGCATGCTATGACTGTTGTAACTCCTCAACAACAGCACAGCAGCCTCAGCTGCAGCCTCCAGCAGTCATCCACCATTTTGCAGTTTCAGCAAACAGCATGAGGACTGGTTGGAATACAAAGCTCAGTTGATGAACTGTATGGAGGCACATCAATTGCAAGGTATGAACAGCAAAACATTTTTTTTCTTTCTGTAGTGGGCACAGAAGTTTACAGGCTCAAAGTGAAATTGTTACTGACAAACAATCAGAACAGTTAGAGTTTGAGGCTTTAGTTTGGAAGTTAACCACTTATTTTGATGACATTCATGACTGCTGCAAAGTTCAAGTTTTTCCACCTTCAGTGGGCAGCAGGTCAAATTCGCAAACATTAGTGTGTGGACTTTTGACTCGGGACAGACGCTGCTACTGAAACAAGTATGTTATTCTGTGTGCAGCATCCAATTCTAATTCCTTGCAGGTGTGGCTTCTGCATCACAAGACATTTCTCTAATGCATTTTATTCAGTTACAAGGTTTAACTAGGCACTGCAAATTTTTGTGTCATTGTGGACAATCATACAGTGATATCATGCTGCATGATTCTATAACCAAAAATATTTGTGATGATAGAATTCGTGCCACTATTCTGAAGCAACGTGACATTCTATAGATACAGTGTTACAGTCAACTGGGCTCAGAACTCTTATAATTTAGATAAGTGTGAGACGCAAATGTACAATATTAATGAACTGCATAGTGACAGTGTTCATAGTGATGCAGGACATAAACAGTCCTGTGCTCACCCAGGCTGTGTGATACAGCATGTGACATCATGTACAGAGACAAAGAATGCCATGTCACAGTGGCAGACAGCCTGTAGGCAGAAAAACAGAGCAAAGTCTTGCCCAAAGTGCTTTAGTTACCATAAGCATGTTCGGTGCCAAAGTTGTGACGCTACTTATTATTTTTTCAACACAAAAGGTCATTTTCAGTCAGTGTGCATGAAAAAGTTGCATGGACAGCAAATTCCCAAGCAACATACCACTAAACCAATTCAAATCATAAATGTTGTCATGCCACAGCCTGCAATGGAACAGTGGCTGTAGTAAATGTTGTGAAAGGTCACCCGTGTACAAAACTTAGAGAACTCACCATAGTGCTCAGAGCCATTTGAACCTTAGTGAACTCCAGGCAGGTGATTTTCATGTGCCAAACAAGTCACACTGACGCAAACACAAGTCCACAACTAAATCTTGCCGACTTCATCTGTCGTGTATTGTAGTAGCTCACAGCAACAGGCAGGAAGGATAGTTCTCTCTTAGATGTGGGACATAGATGGGATAGGGAGATTGTTACTTTTACAGTAGCTAAGAAAGATGTCAAATTGCAACTGGACACTGATACTTCAGTTACTCTTCTGAACAAACTTGCTAATGAACAATTAGGTTCAAGCCGGCCAGTGTGGCCAAGCGGTTCTAGGCGCTTCAGTCTGGAACCGCACGATCGATACAGTCACAGGTTCGAATCCAGCCTCAGGCATGGATGTGTGTGCTGTCCTTAGGTTAGTTAGGTTTAAGTAGTTCTCAGTTTAAGGGGCTGATGATCTCAGATGTTAAGACCCATACTGCTCAGAGCCATTTGAGCCAATTAGGTTCACCAGTACTGAGTCCAGCTAGGCATGTGTTGTCATCTTATATTGGATAGGAAATTACATTTTTGGAAACTCTCAGTATGCCAGCTGCTTTTCAAGGTGTACCAAAGACAATTGTATTCCCAGTGCTTTCTGCCAAATCTTTGCAGAATATTTTTGGCTTTGATTCTTTTGGCATTTTCGGATCGTCAATCCACAAGTCAGTGTTGCAGAAGTTTCAAGCTCTGTGTGACAAATTCAGTGAACTTTTTAGTGATGGTCTCAGTTGTATGAACAATTTGACAAGGCCTAACCAAAGTATTGTCAAGCTAGGCAAGTGACTATTGCCATTAGCAAACAGATCACTGAACAATTATAGCAATGGCATGCTGATGAGGTCATCAAGCCAATCAGTGCAAGTCAGTGGCCTTTCCCATCAGTCATCCTTCCCAAACCTTCAGGATGTCTTTGACTGCATGTTTATTTCAAGTCAACTGTGAACTCTCGGACAGCGCCCTGTCCAGAGGAACTGATCGACAGATTAGGCAAGGTTCATTATTTTTCCAAGATAGACTTGTCAGATACTTACCTCCAATTGTCTTTTAATGAACAGACTTGGCAGATAGTTACCTCCCATTGTCTTTTAATGACTACTCAAAGAAATTTTTAGTTATGAACACTCATCTTGGGCTATCTGAATTTCAAAATCTGCCCTTTGGTAGTGCCTCAACACCTGTGATCTTTCAATGCTTTTTAAAACAGGTGACTACCAAGGTGCCTTCTTGCTCAAATTATGCTTGGACTTCCTGCATAAGAATATTTAACCAATCTCGTGTGTCTTTTTCAAGTACAGTTGTCAGCAGGCCTCACGTGTTGCAAAGACAAGTGCTCTTTTTTTCCAGACAGAAATATAAATATCTGGGACATGTCCTCAATGTCCAGGACAGTCACCCCACCCAAACTAATTTATGAGCCTTCAAAAATCTAAAAGAACAGCAAGCAGTGTAAGGGAAACTGGACTGCTACTTACTCACGTCTCTCAGGTTGCAGCTCCAATTCATGGGTTAATGTTCCGTTTGCATGGACCAAGGAATGTCAATTGGTTTTTAATCAGCTGAAATGGGTGCTACTTTGTAACACGTGCCTTGTACATTTTGATCCGGTTAAACCAGTGGTGTTGACGGTTGATGCTTCTTCTATTGGCCTACGTACCATTCTGTCACATCATGTCAGATCTACAGTTCAGCCAACAGCATTTGCCTCCAAACTTCTGACTAAGGCTCAGGCAAATTACAGTGACTGAAAACGAAGCATTGGCGAGCATTTATGGTACAACCATGTTTCATCATTACCTCTATGCAAGGAAGTTCTACTTGGTCACAGATGATAACCACTCACTTAACTCTTCCACTCAACCGAGGCTGTTCTGCTCAGGGGTGCAGGTACCGCAGTATCAATGATAGGGGGCCCCCGGGCTACAGGGGCCCTGACAAGTGTTAGCAAAAATTCGTAAAATGTTTTCCACAATCCCACTCAAGGTGCACACTTAAGTCTTAGGCCGTACCCTAAACTCTTAATTAACCGGGCGTCCAAATGTTGGCAACACTGAACGTCTCAGATTTCCCGCGGCGCACGTGGGCAGAAAACATCGATTACGGCATTTCTCCTTTTCAGTTGAATGAGATATCTATAAGCATTTACTTCAATCTGTGCATGACGTTCAAACGTTGTCAGTCTAGTGATTATTGGTTCTTTAATAATAATTTTAATTGTGAAAGAAACGAGCGAAAGAAAGAGATTACCACATTGGAGCTATGAAAAGATGAGATAAACAGTAGAAGGAGGAAGTTATAAAGAAATTGCCCAAAATTTCTTCATTTTTTTCACAGGGTGTCTACGTGGACAAGAAAAAAAAATTCCCGGATTTTTCCCGGATTTCCCGGTTAAAAACACAATTTCTACCGGATGAAATTACGTATAAAGCGGGTGAAAATACATCCGTGTTAAGTAACAATAATGCTTTCCCTCGGAGCTGTAAAACCTATCAGTCCTTTGAATCGTAAAGGTCTTATACCGGCGGAGGACGTCCCAGCACTTTAGCAAACGAAATCCATGAAAAACAATGCGTTTGGAAAGTTGTTTGATGCGAGACAATATGCACAAAGTTTATCTTCGTATTGCGAAAGTATATACACAAATTCCACAAATTACAGCACGGTAGCTTCCGAAACTCTAAAATAGAGATTGCGTTGAGCGATGCACTTTTGTCAGCCAGTCATAGCTCACATCACGTGATCTCGCTAGCGAATGACGGCAGTTATTCAGAGCACGAGGCCTACGAGAAAGACAGGCCGCGGCGCGTACGTTACGAAGATAGGCCGAGCTCGCTCAACTCAGCAAAGTGCGTTTCTACAGCGGTTAACTCGTAAGTAGAAGTGTATGTACGAACGAGAACTGCATCGCCTATTGGCATCCACTGTTATTAGTCCTACAATGATAGGAAGTCCGTAGGCCTACTAACAGGCTCTAATTTGGCAATTAAAATCGTGCCAAAATGATTATCAGTTGCGTAGAAAAGTCGAAGTGTTCTGGCATGAAGAGACTTCTGACATTGCTCAATAACACATTTTGCACATTTTTTTTGGACGTCAATTACACTTTTTGCCATCGATTGCATAATTTTTTATCTATGAAAGAACAACATTAAATATGAAAACTAACTTGAAGCTCGGTCTTTTTTTAGTGTGTGTTACACGTTAAGTCATATCAAATACAAATGTGCCAGTAAAATTTTAAATAGTGGCATAAATGACTTCTCTTCTGGCCCCGACATTTTTCAAATGGCTGATCCTCAAAGTGTTACGTTTTGAATGAGAGTTATAACGCCCTGTGATTTAAGAAATTCACTGCACATTCTCACACGTAACATAAATCATCTTGCGTGGAAATTTACTTTGTAAGTAACGCATCTCAAGCCCCTATTCGTAATATTTTCTGGTGATCTGTGAGAAGTGTAAACAATTGTGACGTGACGCACATCGAATGCACATTAGTTGTTACGGACGTACTGCATAATCTTCGACCTAAAGGCTTTGACGCTTTTCGGTGTCGGCAAACTGGTCTGTGCATTGTGTAAATTACCCATTTCTATATAACTAAACTTTTATTTTGGTGTTATTCTCTGATCTATGTTTCATTGCTGCAGTATTATTCGGCAGTAGTGGACTAAAGTTCTTTGTCAGCGTATCAGATCTTAACGTCAAACCTACAAAACTTTAACTGAAACCTAAAACAACGAAAAATCCCCGAATTCTAAAAAAATCCCGGGTTTTTCCCGGATTTGTCCCGGATGAAAAAATTCCCGGGTTTTTCCCGGATCTCCCGGATGTCCCGGGCCGTATACACCCTGTTTCAGCAATCAGATTCTGAGAATGATTTTCTTTCCAATAGTAAGTACTAAAAACTTATCTATCTCCACGGAAAGAAAAATACTTCTTGTTTATAATTTAGGTCACGTTATGTAGCGTTCTACGCTTTGTACCGTAGGACTCTTTATCGCGGAAATGTACCTATAACATACATAATTTTATTTGAATTACGGTAACAAACCATAGGGTTATATTAAGGGTGCGCATGCGATGCATGTCGCTCGAGAGCAGCTGCGTGTGAAAAGTTGTATCTAGGTCTATCGTTTATTCGAACAAATTGCAGAAGGTAAGTACATGCGAGCAGAGCGTTCGTAAAATTTGTACGCACGCAATACGCGTGTTTATAAAAAAAAAATATGTTGCATAATTTCATATACACAAGTTCTCCCACATAAGGTGTATATGCATGGATGTTTAATTTTGCGCGCTTCGTACAGAGTGTATTAAATAATTTTTTATCGTACACGATTAATAAGATGGTGATACATTAAATTTCTTTACAACAGTGAACTTGTATCAGGAAGAGCTCTCTTCCAGCCATCGCATCTGGTGTGGAAAGGGCAATGAAAAATAAAATCAGTCAATGTAGATTTTATTAAGTACATGTTTAGTAAAACAAAATTTTAATCAATACAGTACGGCACTACTGTTTAACCTCGTTATCGCGAAATCGCTCGAGACGAACTCATGGTTAACGTAAAGGAAATTTTTGTCCAGACAGGAATACATAAGTTCTAAAAGTAAATTTTATCTGTTAAGGCGAATTACAAACTCTTTTTCAGTCCCAAGTAATTAAATTTTATTTTAATAAAAACTTCCAATGTTGCAGTAATTTTTTTCCGAAATGAATGCTAGAAATGTAAACACAGGTCTAACTACCGATTGTTGACTAGTTTCTAACGTATCGTAGGGCAGGAGCCGCTTGTACGGTACATGTAATCAAAGGTTATAAAAGTATGTTTTACGGATATTTGCGCTTTGTCACGCTTAATGAAAACAAAATAAGGGCTGATACCTCCAACAGTAAAAAATAGTTCCTTGGGAGAACTGGCCCGATGGAAAATTCGTTGTAAGTAAGGACGATATCGAATTTTTCGAGTAAGATAGATGAATTTATGGGTTATAGGTTCGACAAAAAGGTCTGAATTAGCGACATAAATTCCAGGATGCTTTGGTGACTTTGCTGGTTACATACTCCTCAAGATCATTAATTTCGTCTTAGAGCTGCTACTAATATTTGTTTCTAATCTTGATGCGCCTTGGGAAACATAGGTCAATATGCGTACATACACTCCTGGAAATTGAAATAAGAACACCGTGAATTCATTGTCCCAGGAAGGGGAAACTTTATTGACACATTCCTGGGGTCAGATACATCACATGATCACACTGACAGAACCACAGGCACATAGACACAGGCAACAGAGCATGCACAATGTCGGCACTAGTACAGTGTATATCCACCTTTCGCAGCAATGCAGGCTGCTATTCTCCCATGGAGACGATCGTAGAGATGCTGGATGTAGTCCTGTGGAACGGCTTGCCATGCCATTTCCACCTGGCGCCTCAGTTGGACCAGCGTTCGTGCTGGACGTGCAGACCGCGTGAGACGACGCTTCATCCAGTCCCAAACATGCTCAATGGGGGACAGATCCGGAGATCTTGCTGGCCAGGGTAGTTGACTTACACCTTCTAGAGCACGTTGGGTGGCACGGGATACATGCGGACGTGCATTGTCCTGTTGGAACAGCAAGTTCCCTTGTCGGTATAGGAATGGTAGAACGATGGGTTCGATGACGGTTTGGATGTACCGTGCACTATTCAGTGTCCCCTCGACGATCACCAGTGGTGTACGGCCAGTGTAGGAGATCGCTCCCCACACCATGATGCCGGGTGTTGGCCCTGTGTGCCTCGGTCGTATGCAGTCCTGATTGTGGCGCTCACCTGCACGGCGCCAAACACGCATACGACCATCATTGGCACCAAGGCAGAAGCGACTCTCATCGCTGAAGACGACACGTCTCCATTCGTCCCTCCATTCACGCCTGTCGCGACACCACTGGAGGCGGGCTGCACGATGTTGGGGCGTGAGCGGAAGACGGCCTAACGGTGTGCGGGACCGTAGCCCAGCTTAATGGAGACGGTTGCGAATGGTCCTCGCCGATACCCCAGGAGCAACAGTGTCCCTAATTTGCTGGGAAGTGGCGGTGCGGTCCCCTACGGCACTGCGTAGGATCCTACGGTCTTGGCGTGCATCCGTGCGTCGCTGCGGTCCGGTCCCAGGTCGACGGGCACGTGCACATTCCGCCGACCACTGGCGACAACATCGATGTACTGTGGAGACCTCACGCCCCACGTGTTGAGCAATTCGGCGGTACGTCCACCCGGCCTCCCGCATGCCCACTATACGCCCTCGCTCAAAGTCCGTCAACTGCACATACGGTTCACGTCCACGCTGTCGCGGCATGCTACCAGTGTTAAAGACTGCGATGGAGCTCCGTATGCCACGGCAAACTGGCTGACACTGACGGCGGCGGTGCACAAATGCTGCGCAGCTAGCGCCATTCGACGGCCAACACCGCGGTTCCTGGTGTGTCCGCTGTGCCGTGCGTGTGATCATTGCTTGTACAGCCCTCTCGCAGTGTCCGGAGCAAGTATGGTGGGTCTGACACACCGGTGTCAATGTGTTCTTTTTTCCATTTCCAGGAGTGTAGTATTTATTACAACAATCATTTACCACGAATAGAGAGCATGAAGAAATAACTCACCAAAGAAAAGACAGGTACATTTTATAATGAAAAAGAACAATAAGACTACAGTATACGTAAATAAGTAACAGTTCGCGAAACTGTACCGTGAACGAACAGAGATATCTCTCGATGTACGCTAAACTCAGAGGCTTACTCTATGAGGCTTACAAATGGGGACAGCACAAATACAGAGAGGTCAATCAACGCACATTGCAGTTTTGCAGCTATTCCAAATTGATACTCGTGTGGAATGTTTTTTGCAAGCAAATCGTGAACACCCTTACGTAACACACAGGTCAATCACTGTCACGTTTACCGATCGGTGCCTTGGCAGTGGTGAATTCTATTTTACACTACGTTTTAAAATAAAAATAAAAATATTTCAATCTCCGGTGTGGACTAGGTCCACTCGGTTCCAAAAATCACCTCCATCGGTGGTGCCGAAACGCCTCTCCGGCGTGTTGTGGCTCAAACTAAGCCCTGTACTCCACTATTTTATTCACAATTTGACGATCCTCTTATGTTCTGAAGGAATCTCGCCCGTGATGTTGCGCTGCAGTATCAGTTACCCCGTGTATGTTTTATTATTGTTGTTATCGCTTGTTGGGCGCGAAGTCGAGTTTCTAGTATAACTAGATGGGTGAGGAAACTTTTCCAGGCACATTATCTGTTACTTTTTCAACGCATCAACGTCACGTAACAGGATCGTATAAGTTTAAAAAGTGCCATATTTTAAATGTCTGTCTTCTCTCACTCATGAAATATCTATATCAGAATCGACTTCCTTTAATGTCATATTCATTGGTAGAAAAATGTACCACATACGAATATCAATACTCTGCAAAGAAAGTGCTCCCACGAAATATCACTTGTATTCGTTGAATCTGCAGCCATGCGACAAGACAGGAAAATGGTGTTTTTTTTTTTTTTTTCACTGAATAAGATGGCGCAAATTAGGCCTATTTATTTCATCCCTTCCACCTCACCATTGTTCATCCGCCGTCTGCACTTCGCACCCCCCTATCGCAGCTATCTGAACAGCCATTAAAATATGACCCGCTTCGACGTTACACGTCATCAAGAGGCCTGTGGAACATTTTGGGTTCGCCGGGCCGGGTTGTTGAATTGCCATTTTTAATCCTACAGTCTTGAAAAATTTCCAAAAATTCTCAATATTAATTTTACTTCATTTTATTTTTAGTTTCATCTGGAACACATTGCCTGTCAGAGGTTCGGGAAATAGAAGAAACCCATACTGAATGTCTTAATAAGTCTGAGGGATTTCATAATATATCTTCGTCAGATAGAGGAAATTTTGGTGACAGCCTTACTGAATGCGAACGAAAAATAAATTTATACATTTGGCCCATTTAAACAATAACGACAGTTCAAAGCGATGTTTTTCAGCCTATCATTATTCATATTTCAATAATACTGGTATAAAAGTTTTAAGGCCATGGCTATGTTATTCTAATATTTTAAACAAACCATATTGTCACTTATGTTGATTGCAGATGGTCGAAGCAAATCATACTCCTCCGCATGGGTTCATGGTGTTTCAGTTAGAAGCAATTTTACGCAATGTAATCTGACCATGAAAACTCACAGCAGCATATTAACACAGCTCTATCTTTTAATAATTGGTTAGCAGGTAATGTCATCGATACTTTACTGCAAAGTGAAATTAGTAGTAAAGTTACTTTCTAGCGAGATGTATTGCATCGTTTTATTAATGTCATAATTACTTTAGCTTCATGCAATTTATCTTTAAGAGGCCATAATTCTGAATCTGGAAATTTCATGTCAATTTCACGTTTACTATAGAATTATGTTTCTCTTTTCAAAGAACTTCTTTTAAAGCCAAAATGTGAAATAAACTACTTAAGCCGTTAGATTCAAAATGAGATTGTTAATTTAGCCTACTTGCTACCGAAATTAGAGAAAATACTGTTTTAGAAATTAAAAAAGCTCAATTTCTGGCGATTATTTTGGATACAACTCAAGACCTGTCAAAAACTGACCAACTTTCTGTAGTTTTTCGATGTGTCCCGATAGCAGAAAATTATGATCGTGAGCCTAAAGAAATCTGTAGTGCAGAAGGGCTTAAAACTGCAAATTTTAATGCTATGAGAGAATATGGAATTGATTTGTTGAAATGTAGAGGGCAGGGTTACGATGGAGCAAATGTTATGTCGTGTGTGTATGGAGTATTACAAAACCTTAAAAGAACATGCGCCAAATACCGATTATATTCATTGTACGGCACATGCATCAAATTTCATTTAAATGATGCTGCGAAACGTGTTCCTGAAGTTTGAGTTTTTTTTCGATAATTTGGGAAAAATATATACCTTGTTTGGCAATAGTATAAAACGCTGATCAAAGCTGAGTACCGTAACGATAAATATCTAAAATAGAAAATTACCCTTAAGAAGGTATGCCCTATTAGAGGGTCTTAAAGACACGAGCCAAATCGGCTATAAATAAAAATTATTCGTTAATAATTACAACTTTGTACCAGATAAATTTAATTTCCAATAAAAAAGACGAGCGGGACGAATGTAAAAGTATAATTAATATTACAGACAACTGCGATTTTATGGTGCGTGTCGCCCTTTTTAATTCATTATCTGAAATCATTAATCCAGGCTCTGCAGCATGAAATTAATGACGTGCCGAAAGCTAGCATTTTACTAGGTAATGTTCTGATTAGAGTGAGCGAAGTAAGAAATCAAAATCCATTCCATGGTTTGCTAAAGAACAACAACCGTTTTCAAAAATAAAAGATGGAAGAAGACGAAGTGATATTTTGAAGAGTTATCAGATGAGAGAATTTCAGACGCGGAGTCGTACTTCAAAGTCAGTGTGTACTATTGCTGCTTAGATTCACTAATTTCTCAAACTAAACAAAGATTTCAAAGCCTCTGTGACCTTAGTAATACATCTGAAGTGTTACAACCGGAAAAACTCTTATCATTTTCAAATGAAGTAATAAAAAAGGAAGCGGAAAAACTGACTGCTAAATACAGTAAAAACATGCCATTTGACTGAATAATTAATTTCTTTGAAAATGTGCTTAAGACTGAAATTCAGAAAATCCATTCCATTAAGGAAATCACGGAATTATTACTGATTAAATTCAGGTAGCCTTGCATCCAGTTTTCCAAAGGTAATAGCAGCATATTTCCCATTTTTGACCCTTCCTGTAATAACTGCAACAGCTGAAAGAAGTTTTTCGAAATCGAAACTGATTAAAAACTATATTAGGATTTCTACGAGCCAAGAATGGCTTTCAGACTTGTCATTGCTGTCTGTAGAGGCAGAACATTTCGAAAAAACTAAAATCGTCTTCAGCTATGAATGATTTAATAAGCAACTTTAACGAAAAAAGGCGAGAAAAGTATATATTGTTTGGTTAAGTTGGCTCCTAGGAGTATTAATTGTAAATAATTACTTATCTATGTAACCTATACTTAATCAATAAATATTTATTTTATTCAAAATGAGAGGTTTTGTTTCTTTTGTGAAAATCTTTACCCTACATTTGATCTTCGCCACAGTCAGTTAAAAGGGCCCCACGAAATTTTGTTACAGGGCCCATCTAAGACAAGCTACACCACTTGTTCCGCCATACACGGCGCAGAAATTGCAATGATGGCCATTACTGTTGTCGAACTACAAGTACAAAGTCTTGTATCGCACTATGGCTTAACATTCTAACGTTGATGTGTTGTCAAGGGCCTGCAGGGGTGGCCGAGCGGTTCTAGGCGCTACAGTCTGGAACCGCTACAGTCGTAGGTTCGAATCCTGCCTCGGGCATGGATGTGTGTGATGCGCTTAGGTTAGTTAGGTTTAAGTAGTTCTAAGTTCTAGGGGACTGATGACCTCAGAAGTTAAGTCCCATAGTGCTTAGAGTCATTTGAACCATTTTTTTGTTGTCAGGGTTAATGGTGGACAAGGATGATCAGTTCGACTCCTCCAAAGCATCATGTTGTCAGACATATGCTCTGGACTTTTCTGCAGTTCACAGTTTTCCTATGGACTTTTGTTGCATAGCAGCTATGGATGTAGCATTGTACTGAATTACATGCGCACAGGGTGGCAATGGAGAGTGAAAGACATTGTTAAACTAGAAGTAGGCCTATGTCAATGCTTCGCTTACCATCGAGCTTTTTCGGTACAGAATGGTGTTTTACTGTTACACCCTGAAGTGAGCAGGCCCAGGCCATCATCCCACGCACCCCCCAACAGGTTCTTTTAAGGTTGCTGCATCTGGAACATTGGAGTATCCTGAAGACAAAGCAGCTTGTTCAACGTCATTGTTCTTGGCCGGTGATGGATGCCCAGATTTAACATGTGACATCAAGCTGCGCAGATTGCATGGAACAACAGACAGCCCACCTCAATTCTTTTCTGACTGCCATGTCCCAGCACGAAAATGCATCCACATTGATTTTGTAGGTCCTTTCTGGGACAAACGATGGCTTATTGTAGTGGATCATTCAGTTGTTTTCCCTTTGTGGTTCTGATGAGTTCTGTGGCTTCAACCAGTACTGTCAGAACATTTACTTCAAATGGTTGCTTTAAGGGCTTGCCGGAAGTTTTTGTGTCTCATAATGGACTGCAATTCACTTCACAGGAATTTGAACAATTTTGCATGGCCAATGATATTGAACATGTGACCACTGCACTGTTCCCCCCACAATCAAATGTTGAAGTTGAACATTTCGTGTGAAAATTCAAGGCGCAGATGAGTAAATTTCATGGAACTCACTCATGGGAGCAGGCCTGTCCAACTACCACATGAAGCCTCGAAAAGGACCTTCCCTGGCTAAACTCCTGCACAGCCACTGGCATTGCATCCTGCTTCATCTGCTGCACCCACCAACTAGGAGCACTTGTCAGTGCAAAGATTTTCATTTTCAGATCCATGATGCAGTATTGCTCAGGATTTTCTGGCCTGGACAGTGTTGGCAACAGGGGACCAATTCATGTGCCCTTGGACCAACATGTTCTTGAGTTCTTCCCCCACAGGTCGCTGCACAAAGGACATCAGAACCAGATGTGGTCTCTGAGGTTTCCTGATTCTGCCACTGCATTTTGTTTTACAGATTCAGCACACAGCCAGAAGCCAGAGTCACAGCTATCCACCACAGATCAGATGGCACATCAGCCCAAAGTGCTCCGATGGAGGTGGATGTGTTCTCATCCCCAGTGCCATCATCACAGCAGCCCATGTCACTGTGGGTGACACCTCAGCATGCTGCTGACTAGTGACACCAACACACACATTTATTGACGAACTCTGAACTTTGTACATATTGGCTTAGGCAGCAGATCCTTAAGTTCAACTACTATTCCAGAAGCTAAGGCTGCATTGTAAACAGTTCTTGTCCCACTAGAATGTGCACTGAAGACAGGCTGGTGTGGACTCACTATAAGCAGACGATGCTGCACGAAGTACACAATTAGAAGGCTCCTCTCCAAAGGGGATTCTCCAGCATTTGAGGCTCCCACCCTGGATGTAGGCATTTGCCCTCCCTGCAGTTTGCCAGTCATCCCTGTGGGGCTCTGGGTGAATGCTGGGGCATGGGTGGGAACCTGTCTCTGGCTTCAGTTCTGGTTCCTGCCCCATCTGCTGTGCCTGCACCCAGATCTCTCCCTTGCTGTTGGTTTGCACCACAGTCATATGCAACAACAGCCAGCAGATTTGTTGTAAGCGCAGCACGCACCACCAGACAGCACCACAGGCTTTGATAGGTCCACTCCAGAGACAGCATATAGCCCAATGATTGGTGCATCAAGAAGTTTCATTGGTGATTCTGCTGGTTGGTGCATCAAGAAGTTGTAGTGGTGGCACCGCCATAGAAGTGATACGTGCCAGCGCCACAGCAGAGCAGGCAGTTCCAGGTCAGTCAACTACCACGGAGGCCACCTTCTACTTGTGTACTTTGTGCCGCATCATCTACTTCTAGTGAGTCCACTCCAGACTGTCTTCAGTGAATATTCTAGTGGGATAAGAATTGTTTACTATCCAGCTGTAATGTCTGGAATAGTAGTTGAACTTCAGGATCTGCTGCCTGAGGTGATTTGTACAAAGCTAAGTATTTGTCAATAAATGTGTGTTTTCTTGTCACTAATCATTATCAGTGTTTCAGAGTTCTCATTCTCCTCTCATAGTGTTCCCTCAGGGCAATATCAATAGTTGAGGTGGCGAAGAGTAAAATCTCCTTCTGTGGTTGTATCAAAAGCACGATACAACAAAATAGTTTGACTTCCCTTACTTCTTCATTGGAGATGAAGCATTTCAACTGTCACACTATTTCATGCGACCCTACCCACAAAGAACTCTTGATAATGTTAAGGGAATTTATAGTTGTAGATTAAGCACAGGAAGAGAATCTGTGAGATTATGACACAGAAGTTCCAAGTCCTGATGAGTCCAATTCATTCTCAAACAACAGAAAGGATGGATGGTTGATATAATAAAATCTTTGTACATTTTACATAATTTCATTTATAAATATGAAGGTATTCAATACAGTTGTGGTGAACTACAGTGCAATAACCCTGAAATTCCCACTATCAGAATACAGCCAAGGTGAGTCATTGAATTGAATCCACAGTGTACTGCCTGAAGAAAGGAATTATTTCTCCAACTATTTTCTAACACCTTGTGCTTCCCTCCCATGGTTGTGGAAATACTGCCTCAACAATAATCTAGATTTACTATAATTGCTCCATTTATATTTTTGTGTATTTGAAGTATGTGTTTTTGTAAAATTTGTAATTGAATTTCTGCACATTTTATTTATATATAATTATGTAAACACAAACATTTTAGTTATGCTTTTATTAAATGTATTATTGTTTAATGAGTGCTTTTAAATCTTTGATCTCTATTAAAAATAAGATGGATTTCAAAGCATTGAATGCAGCACATATTTGTTTTATGTCATATTTTATTTGTATTTTTTTACTAATAATAATAACTTAAGTAACAGATTTACCTCCTCACCTAACTCATGACATGCTCTCTTCGAATAGCATTTAAATTTGTGTTGCATAGTACCAGAAGTTTATCCACATCTGCCACAAATTTTAAATTAAACAATGGTTCCCTCATTGCAGAAGCCAATGGTGTGAATGCAGCTGGGAGACTGGCAGTCTTGGAGCATAGTGCCTTCAGTCCTCCAGTATCCTTGTTGTGGCAACTAAGACACCACTGTGGAAGTACCCCCATCCAAGTGATGCCTTATTCCACTGGCAGACTTATACCACTTACGTTTGGATTCATCCTTCTACACATAAACCTAAATTATCAGCTTCAATGGGAGGGAAGTAAGTAAAAGAAGAGCATGAAGAGGCAAGTTGTATGTTTGGAAAATTCTGAATTAAAAGTAACTTAATAATGGAGTATAACACTGAATTTTTTATTTACAAACGGATTTCGGTACAGCAAGAGGTTTGTAAATGGCACTTTCCCACCCACAGTGGGCAAATACTGATCTGTGCTGTCATTTTGTCATCAGATGCTCATTACATCATTTTTAAAATAGACATATAATTAAAATTTATGATCAAAAGGGCAGATTGCAACTGACATTACAAAGTGATGAGCAGCAAATGGATAGCACATAGATCACCAGCATTTTGTATTTGCTATGAGATGCAGTATGTCATTTATTTATTTTATTTATTTTCTGTCCATATAACAAAAAGTTTTTGGACACTGTCAGGAAAATTTAGATTACATTACACTTATACAGTAAAATATTTACATTCTTTCATAACAACATATTGATCAAACACATGTCTGTACACATTATTTTTCAAAAGGGCACTACAAGTAGATCCCTTTATAGTGTAACACAATTTAGCCTATTATTGTTTAATTTAAAATTTGTGGCAGATGTGGATAAACTTCTGGTACTATGCAACAATTATAGTACAGTACACATAATACAGTGTATAATTACATTCTTTCATACCACTGATAGATCGGAGACATTGTCTATATACACTGTTTTCCAAGATGGCACTACAACTTAAAGTCTTCTATAGAGTAACAACACTTCTCTATTTATAATTGCTTCAGTCTACTCTTTAGAATATTTAGATTTACTTTAATGAGTTCACAATTGCTCCCATCCTGTGTGGGCTGTGGTCCGTTGCCTTTTTATAGGTCACAATTCTATGAAAATTTTCCCTTCCCCGTGTATCGTAGTTGTGTACATTACTGTTTCTCATATTAAATTCAGGATTTTGTCTCACGAACATGACTGTATGCAGTATATACATGGAGTACACCGTAAGAATTTTATATTTTCTAAAGATGTCTCTACAAGTCTCTCTCTTCTTTACCTTGGCTACCATTCTTATTGCCTTTTTTTGTAATCTAAAAAGTCTATCTATACGAACTGCTGATGCCCCACACCATATCTCAATACCATACTGAAGGTGCAGATGAATTAACACAAAATATATTTGCCTTAAAGTATCATGGTCCAAGAAGGCTGAGACTTGTTTCAGTAGATACACATTTCTACTGATTTTCTTGCAAATATTATCTACATGGTCTTTCCATGACAAGTGTTCATCAACAACAATGCCCAAAAATTTATGTGAATTTGCATATGCAAGACCTAATGGGGATGTAAATACAGTATCAGTTATGGCAGTATTATAACTGTGGATGAACTTCATTATTACCGTTTTGTCTTTATTTACAAGAAGATTGTTTGCTGTAAGGTATGCGGACAGAGTATTGAGACTGGTCTCAGTACTGTTAGCTGCAGACTGCCTATCACTGCCACAGCTGATGAAGGATATGTCATCAGCATAGCTTACAACCATGCAATTTTGGGGTTCAAATAAGTTATTTACATATACAAGGAACAGAAAAGGCCCTAGTATGCTTCCTTGAGGCACGCCACATTGAAGTGTCCTTAAGTTTGATTTGGTTGTTAGGAGCTGCTCATTAATTTGATAAGTTAGCTTTACACACTGTTTCCTGTCTTTCAAATAGGAGGTAAGTAGTTTCAAGGCTAGTCCTCTCAACCCGTACTCTTCTGGCTTACACAGAAGAATGGTATGATTCACAGTATCAAAGGCTTTACTCATACCTAGGAAAGTGCATATTACCTTGTCACTTTTGTCCAGCTTATTTAATATTTCATGTATAAAAGATGCTACTGCTGTTTTAGTAGATATCCCTTTTCTAAATCTATGTTGTAGGTTGTTTAACAGATTGTGTTTGGTGAAATATGATTCAACTTGATTTAGTATTACTCTCTCTAACAATTTGCCTAGTTCTGATGTTAATGATATTGGCCTGTAGTTTTTAGTGTCAGTTTTTAATCCCTTTTTATGCACTGGTATAATTTCAGTAATTTTCAAAAGGTCAGGGAATACTCCATTTCTGAGGGAGGTATTTATCAAGTGAGTCAGGGGTTTCACTAATTCATTCCTGCATTCCTTTAGCAGTTTAGGTGAAATGTCATTCCAGCCACAAGACATTTTTGGTTGAAGTGCTGATATGATTGCTAGGACATCCCTCTCAGTAATGCCGTGGATATAAAAGGGCTGGCTAGATTTTCCAAGACTAAAATTTTGTGGCCTGACATGAACTTCATTTGTACCAACTGTACTGAACTTTTGTATAAATTTCTCACACACTTCTTTCGGGTCATTTATTTCTTCACCATTTTCTTTTAATGTTATGTTGCTGTGTTCATAGGAATTCTGTTTCACACTTTCTCTATGCATTATTTTCCAGGCAGTTTTACTGATGCAGCTAGAGTTACTTATTTCAGACATATATTTCTGTGCTTTTAGGTTAGTCAAGGACACTCTGTACGTTTTTCTGAGCAGTTTATATTTTATTGAGAAATATTGTAGTTTAGTATCTCTAAAAAGTATATAGCAATCTTTCATTTTCTCCCTCAGTTCAATAATTTTAGAAGGGAGGTTCTCGGCTTTATGGTTTACAGCTTTATTTACTTTTTTAACTAAAGGACAGGTTTCATTTAAAGTGTTACTGAATAACAGAAATATTCCCATTTTTCATTCACTTCAGTTGCATTGTACATTGGTTCCCATTTTTCATTCCCTAGTGCCCTCTTAAGTTGAGAATAATCAAATTTTCTTTTACATATAACTGTATCACTTTCAGTTACATCTATGTTCCCTACATCAATTTCCATAGTAAGGGCTCTGTGATCACAAATGTAGTTTTCTAAGGTGTTTACATTTACTTTCTCTTTTCCTACATTTGAGAGAACATGGTCAATACATGTCTTTGTATTTGCAGTGACTCTTGTAGGTTCTGAGTTCATTTGTTTAAAGTTATAACACTGTAAAACATCCGTATAGTGCAAATAGTAAACACTATTATTTAATGAGTATGTTGATGTCTCCAATAAGCAACAAGTGTTTTTTATAAATTGCTGTCCTCTCCAGCAAGTCCTCTAGGCAATTTAGAAACTCTTCTGTGTTACTTCCAGGTGACCTATACAGTCCTGCTATAATAAGGCTGTTTCCATACTTCAGGTTTACTGCTGCAACCTCAAATACCATTTCAGTACTCAGATCGTCTATCCATTTAACTTTTTCACATTTTACATCATTTCTACTATAAATGCCTACCCCACCACTTTTGTGCCTTTTCTTGCAGTACAAGTTTATAAGTTGGTAATATTTTAGCCTGTAACCATATGCTTCCTCTTCTTGCATCCCAATTCACTCCCTAGGACAAGGTGTGGCTTAGTTTCATTTAGGTAAACACTCAGCTGCTCTGTTTTATTAGTTACATACTGGACATTCTGATATGCAAGAGTTAATTTATTATACTTTCTTCTAAAAAAACATCATTGTCTACTTTGTGACTGAGAATTCTGTTTAAGTCATCTTTTTCTTTGATAATTTCTCATATTTTGTCACACAAGAATTTTTTGCCTTCAAAATTTAGGTGCATACCATGCCTGATATGTAGGCTTCTTTTCAGTTTGTCTATATCTAATATTTTACATCATCTCTATGATAGCCTACATTCATTCTAAGTACTTTTTATTGTTGTAACTAGCATGTATACAAAGGTGCATAAGAAGGATCTGTGATATGCAGGCAGATTATACATCCAATGCTACCAAGCTGACAGATAGTCATCAGCCTTTTAACCATATGTTTTTGAATGATGTGCCACAGCACATATGACATATTGGTGGGAAACAAAAAAGAAATGTCCAAAACACAAGTGTAAGTAAATGTTTATTAAAAGAACAGCAATTTTTTATTCATCAACAATTCACTAAGGTGTACAAAATTTCTAGTTCTGTTGGAGTAACTATTCATCATGAGTACATCATTTTTTTGGTCATTTTTCATATGGAATGATGAACAAACTATGGTGCAGCTGATTCCCTGCTGTTTGTAAATTGATGTCATGAGAAGTTCCCCAAACTTGGAGAGTAGTGGCGTTCAGAATCTTGATTCAGTCACAGTAGTGGCCAAAACAGACAATAAATAAAGCATTCAGTAATCAGGAATTTTTTTGAAAAAATTACAAGATCAGACTGTAGCAAAAACAACAGTGCTGTAAAGTACTTATGGTGAAATCTTGAAAACTGCCTTTGAGATTTTGCCACTTTTCATTTCGGCTATTGCTTGCTCATAATCAGCTAGAGAGAAGATCTTGACTCCAAGTTTCTGGTAATCAATGTACCTGCAACAAAATGGAAAATGAAATTACTGTAGCTGTATTTACAATGATTTATACATCCTATTTATTTATTTTTATTTTGTTTCTTGTCAGTAACATAAATGCATCCTCTCTGGAAACAAATTATGACATGAAACTTGACTCCGCTATTTTGTAAAAATTCTGTTCCGGTATCTCTACCTCAAAGAAGGCAATACGGACCTTACGACTTATCTTAGAAGAAAGATTAAGGAAAGGCAAACCTACGTTTCTAGCATTTGTAGACTTAGAGAAAGCTCTTGACAATGTTGACTGGAATACTCTCTTTCAAATTCTGAAGGTGGCAGGGGTAAAATACAGGGAGCGAAAGGCTATTTACAATTTGTACAGAAACCAGAGGGCAGTTATAAGAGTCGAGGGACATGAAAGGGAAGCAGTGGTTGGGAAGAGAGTCAGACAGGGTTGTAGCCTCTCCCCAATGTTATTCAATCTGTATATTGAGCAAGCAGTAAAGGAAACAAAAGAAAAATTTGGAGTAGGTATTAAAATCCATGGAGAAGAAATAAAAACTTTGAGGTTCGCCGATGACATTGTAATTCTGTCAGAGACAGCAAAGGACTTGGAAGAGCAGTTGAATGGAATGGACAGTGTCTTGAAAGGAGGATATAAGATGAACATCAACAAAAGCAAAACGAGGATAATGGAATGTAGTCGAATTAAGTCGGGTGATGCTGAGGGAATTAGATTAGGAAATGAGACACTTAAAGTAGTAAAGGAGTTTTGCTATTTGGGGAGCAAAACAACTGATGATGGTCAAAGTAGAGAGGATATAAAATGTAGACTGGCAATGGCAAGGAAAGTGTTTCTGAAGAAGAGAAATTTGTTAACATCGGGTATAAATTTAAGTGTGAGGAAGTCGTTTCTGAAAGTATTTGTATGGAATGTAGCCATGTATGGATGTGAAACGTGGACGATAAATAGTTTGGACAAGAAGAGAATAGAAGCTTTCGAAATGTGGTGCTACAGAAGAGTGCTGAAGATTAGATGGGTTGATCACATAACTAATGAGGGGGTATTGAGTAGAATTGGGGAGAAGAGGAGTTCGTGGCACAACTTGACTAGAAGAAGGGACCGGTTGGTAAGACATGTTCTGAGGCATCAAGGGATCACAAATTTAGCATTGGAGGGCAGCGTGGAGGGTAAAAATCGTAGAGGGAGACCAAGAGATGAATACACGAAGCAGATTCAGAAGGATGTAGGTTGCAGTAAGTACTGGGAGATGAAGGAGCTTGCAAGGATAGATTAGCAAGGAGAGCTGCATCAAACCAGTCTCAGGACTGAAGACCACAACAACAACAACAACAACCTCAAAGAAAGAAAACAAATCATCTTCTTCCTCTATATTATTGGATGTATCACTACATTCTTAATGCATTCAAATTCTGAACCAACTCTCCAGATTTTTTTTTACACAATCCAGATGTTTTGAAATAAATTGTTTATCATTTAGGGCCAAGTGGATGAATAAAAGTTTTTGATCACATTACATCACAAGCAGCTCCCAGTTGCAATTAATTGTATTTCCATTTTAAATTTCTGTGCATGTGGTCATGGTTTTGTAATTCAGACTCCATTTAGCAACAGAGTTCACATTGCTTGTGTAGTTCAGTCATGCTGTATTATGCATCAAGATGTAATAAATAGAAACAAAACAACAAGAGCAATGTGGGAAAGACAAGAGAAGTAGACAGAAACAAGT
Organism: Schistocerca cancellata; assembly: GCF_023864275.1. Lineage (NCBI taxonomy): Eukaryota > Metazoa > Arthropoda > Insecta > Orthoptera > Acrididae > Schistocerca > Schistocerca cancellata. Next base: position 361,508,030 of record NC_064627.1, on the reverse strand, counting down.
ATCTTGGGCAAAGTAAATATATCACTGTATATTGACTAGGAGGACAATCAATAGACAAATAAAAATAACAGAACAATGGGAATACAAGCAGTATACTGAAGAGTAGACACAAAGTTAGAAGGTATATAAAGTCTCTAGCAAAGAGAGACATTAGGTGTAGGAGACAAAAAAAGAGTAAACATATTAAAGCAAATTATCGTGTTGAAAGTGACAGAAACAGAGAATATACTGCAGAGAAAGTAAGTATATTTTGATTTATTCATTCACACAGTGTGTTGTTTGAATCACATCATGGAGGACCATCAGGAATGGGTAATGAGTCAAGTTATTAATTAACAGGTGGAAGCAACCACTGTTGCCTTCTTCTGTAAGGTTTACAACAAATTAAGACTAGTTTCACAGTAGTGGAGGCAAGATGAAAGAAGAAATGTAAATGCAATAAAATTTATAACCACCACTTCAAAATCAAAATGAGGATAAATAGATAATGTGGTGTAGAGCAACTCATAAGACTTGTTCCTGCCACCTTGTTGTCTCAGATACCTGAATACAAGCCACTGCATGTTGCCAGTGCTCCTTTAAATTTACAAACCTTGGACCACCTGTGCTGGTCTCAAAGCACAGAAATGCTGTAGCAGTCAGGTGTAGCTATACACTCACGTAAGTGCTCTTCTCTAAGGTAAATGTGATGTTTACATTTAGTATAACTACCAGTCTACAGTAATAATAATAGATAGTATTTACTTTGGTCCAAGAACACTCATCATCGCCCTTGCTTCTGGGAAACTCCACTGGTTGACATGAGTTCCAACAACAGAAATTTCATTCATCATTATCAGGAATGGCTTCCACCTGAAAAAAAAGTTGCAGAGATAGAATCTATATTCACAATAGAGAGAGTGACAGGTTGTACAAATGTAATACATGAACAAAGCTCTGAGCAATATTTGCAAATAATATTCTAGTATGACCTGAACTGTCTACTCGAAGATTTGATTCACCCAGAAAATTACTCTCATAGTGTTTGCATTCCATTTGGTATATTACTTTTTGTACTGGTATTTATAGCATTGATGATTACTACAAAAAGATACCAGACTCATGTAATAGAAGTAGAGATACAGCTGTAAGCTAAAAAAGAGAGAGAAAAAAAGAAGCAAACCTACCTAAAATAATTGAGAATTGGCTTCCTTTTATAAAAACAGAAATATGAATTAAACCATATCATCTTCATTTTCCTTTGCCTCTCTTGTCATATGGATTCCTCTGTCTAATTTAATACTGATTGCACACATTTACTTGGCCTATCTGTGAGCGGTGGTAGTCAACTGACTTTGTGCCACTCCAGAATGTTTACACTCGTTGCCAATATTAGCTATATAGCAGTATTGTGCACCATAACAATAAGTAGTCATTGTGAATATAGCGTTAACCTGTGTGTGCAGTTCTGCATTGTGATTATCAACATCATTTATAAAAGTGAGTGACGAAGCTATACCCGGCATTTCTAACGACTTGCAGTCAATTTTTGTTTCACTTCTGTAACACACAATTCTGCTACACATCCCTTTCTTTTATAAAATATAAGCTGGCTGCTCTGAGAAAAGGAAGCAGGGCTTGTCTCAGCAGCCAATGTGCTACAGACCGGTTGCAAGCTACTGCTCCCAACATCCTCCACTCAGGTGCGAAGTGAAAGTGTGCAGTCATTACCTGAAACCTGATGATAGACTAAATTAATTTATGTGGTAGATTCTCATTAACTGTTAATTAGTTTCCAAGAGGTTCCCTTGCCAAAAGGAACAAGAAAGATTCACTCCATGAACAATGCAACTAGACTAGTGTACCAGTTGTAAGCTTATTCCACCCTTAACAATAACAATAATAATAATAATTATTATTATTACTATTATTATTTCCTTTCTCAGACATTATGTCTGGTTAAATTATTATTATTATTATTATTATTATTATTATTATTATTATTATTATTATTATTATTATTATTATTATTATTATTATTCTTTCTTTCTTTCTTTCTTTTCTCAGACGTTATGTCTGGTCAAAAATGGAAAGTGACGCAGACCTTGATCAAGCGTGACTTCCTTTTAACTGTACGGTATATGTTATATTGCATTTAGGAACTTTCGGGTGATTGAACATGTATCAATAATTACGGATTTCTGTAGTTGTATATATAAGTTTGGATGTAGCTGTATTGCATTGATGTACTGGTGGATATTGTGTGGTATGACTCCTGTAGTTGATAGTATAATTGGTATAATGTCAGCTTTATCATCATCATCATCATCAGCAGCAGCAGCAGCAGCAGCAGCAGCAGCAGCAGCAGCAGCATCGTGGTTCATGGTGTGGGTTCCTGTTGTCATGTCCTAGTTCATGAACCACGGGCAATGTATGAGTGGTCAAGTAAGTGGTCCTGATGGTCGGGATACGAGTTACTTTGGAATAAGGCTGGGCATCTTGGACATATTCTGAGTCGTGGTCACCTCTGTGCTCAGACGGCATAGACTACCAGATCCACCGGTTAGTCCCTCAACCGTTAGGGGTAAAACTCAATGGGACCTGGGGCAAGTAAGGCTAGCAACCTGCTTCCCTGGTACTTTAAATATGATGCTGGCAACAATCAGAGCAAAATGCCACCTCTAACTGACCAACAAGGGACTCCTAAGATACGACTTGGCAAACAAATGGTAATGAGATGGGGAGCTATTAATATCAATGGGGGCTACTCTGGGAAGAAGGTAGAGCTGGCAGAGGCTGCAAGTAAGATGGGGCTGGACGTTTTAGCTGTTAGTGACATTCGGGTAAGGGGTGAGAAAGAAGAGGAAGTGGGAGAATACAAGGTCTACCTGTCAGGAGTCAAAGCAGGAATAGCACAATGGGGTGTAGGGCTTTACAGCAGGAAAGAAATGGTACCCAGCGTAGTTTCAATAAAGTATAAAAACGAATGACTGATGTGGATAGATTTGACAGCGTCTAGCAAGAAAATTGGGATTGTATCAGTATATTCGCATTGTGAAGGGACAGATCAAGATAAAATGGATAGTTTTTATGACGCACTCAGTGATGTAGTTGTTAGTGTAAAGGACAAGGACAGTGTTCTGCTCGTGGGTGATTTTAATTCCAGGATTGGAAATCGAACAGAAGGGTATGAAAAGATTATGGGCAAATTTGGAAAGGATATGGGAGCCAACAGGAATGGGAAACAACTCTTGTATTTCTGTGCCAGTATGGGCTTAGTAATCACACACTCCTTTTTTAAACATAAGAACATTCACCGGTATACTTGGGAAGGCAGGGGAACCAGATCTGTCATTGACTATATAATAACAGATTAGGAATTCAGGAAGGCTGTGAGGGACAGACGTGTATTCAGGGGATTCTTTGATGACACTGATCACTATTTAATCTGCAGTGAAATTGGTATTGTGAGACTGAAAGTGCAGGAAGTCAGGTCCATATGTAGGAGGATAAGAGTGGAGAAACTTCAGGATAAGGAAATCAGGCACAAGTACATAACAGTGATCTCAGAAAGGTACCAGTTAGTTGAATGTAGTTAACTACAGTCATTGGAAAAGGAATGGACAAGGTACAGGGACACAGTACTAGAAGTGGCTAAAGAATGTCTTGGAACAGTAGTGTGTAAAGGTAGGATGAAGCAAACAGCTTGGTGGAATGACACAGTCAAGGCAGCTTGTAAAAGGAAAAAGAAGGCATATGAAAAATGGCTACGTACTAGAACTCAGGTACACAGAGAAAGCTATGTTGAAGAAAGAAACAAAGCCAAACAGATAATTGCAGCATCCAAGAAGAAATCTTAGGAAGACTTTGGGAACAGGTTGGAGACTTTGGGTCAAGTTGCTGGAAAACCATTCTGGAGTGTAATTAGCAGTCTTCAAAAGGGAGGTAAGAAGGAAATGACAAGTATTTTGGACAGGTCAGGAAAACTGCTGGTGAATCCTGTTGATGCCTTGGGCAGATGGAGGGAATATTTTGAAGAGTTGCTCAATGTAGGTGAAAATACGATCAGTAATGTTTCAGATTTCGATGTACAATGGGATAGGAATGATGATGGAAATAGGATCACATTTGAGGAAGTGGAAAAAATGGTCACTAGATTGCAGTGCAATAAAGTGGCTGGGGTGGATGAAATTAAGTCAGAACTCATCAAATACAGGGGAATGTCAGGTCTTAAATGGCTACACAGGATAATTGAAATGGTGTGGGAGTCAGGACAGGTTCCATCAAACTGGACAAAAGCAGTAATCACACCAATCTATAAACATGGAAACTAAAGATTGTAACAACTACAGAGGTATCTCTTTAATCAGTGTTGTGGGTAAAATCTTCTCAGGTATTGTTGAAAGGAAAGTGCGAATATTAGTTGAGGACAAATTGGATGAAAATCAGTGTGGGTTTAGGCCTCTTAGAGGTTGTCAGGACCAGATCTTTAGCTTATGGCAAATGATGGAGAAGTGTTATGAGTGAACAGGGAATTGTATCTATGCTTTTAGTTCTAGAAAAGGCATATGACCTGGTTCCTAGGAGGAAGTTATTGCCTATTCTACGAGATTATGGAATAGGAGAGCAATTAAAGGTCTTTACATAGATAGTCAGGCAACAGTTAGAGTTGACGGTAAATTGAGTCCATGGTTCAGAGTAGTTTCAGGGGTATGACAAGGCTGCAACCTGTCTCCACTGTTGTTCATATTATTTATGGATCATATGTTGAAAACAATAGACTGGCTGGGTGAGATTAAGAAATGTGAACACAAAATAAGCAGTCTCACATATGCGGATGACTTAGTTGTGATGGCAGATTCGATTGAAAGTTTGCAAAGTAATATTTCAGAGCTAGATCAGAAATGTAAGGACTATGGTATGAAGATTAGCATCTCCAAAACGAAAGGAAAGTCAGTGGGAAAGAGATATAAATGGACTGAGTGCCAAATAGGAGGAACAAAGTTAGAACAGGTGGACAGTTTCAAGTACTTAGGATGCATATTCTCACAGGATGGCAACATAGCGAAAGAACTGGAAGCGAGGTGTAGCAAAGCTAATGCAGTGAGCACTCAGCTACGATCTACTCTCTTCTGCAAGAAGGAAGTCAGTACCAAGACTAAGTTACCCGTGCACTGTTCAATCTTTCGACCAGCTTTATTGTATGGGAGCGAAAGCTGGGTGGATTCAGGTTACCTTATCAATAAGGTTGAGGTTACATATATGAAAGTAGCTAGGATTATTGCAGGTACTAGTAGAGGGTCGGAGGAGTCGGGGTAGACCAAGGAGAAGGTACCTGGATTCGGTTAAGAATGACTTTGAAGTAATAGGCTTAACATAAGAAGAGGCACCAATGTTAGCACTAAACAGGGGATCATGGAGGAATTTTATAAGGGGGACTATGCTCCAGACTGAATGCTGAAAGGCATAATCAGTCTTAAATGATGATGATGATGATCAACTCCAAGTGGACTGTGATCTGTAGCTCTTTTTATTAGTCAGTACCTTATGATAACCACATCTGGTTCATATATTGTAATTATGAATGTCTCTGTTCATTATGCTCAGTTCATCATTCTCTTTTATAAAGACATACATATTCTTAAAGACATACAATGAATACACAATCTGGGAATTATAATTTTTAAAGTAATTCATATAGGACTGGTGTTTACTTACATTATCACTTATCCTAATTGCTCTTTTTTGAATACTGAATATACTATCCATGTAGACTGTGGGTTCCGCACCCCAAATTTTAACCCAATACTGCAAATGTTAGTGAATTAATCTGTAGCACTCTTGTTTAAGGTTAGAAATATTTATTGTATTTGAGAGCCATTTTAGTAAGTAAATATTGCAACTAATCTTTTAACAGATGTAGTTGATATGATCTTTCCACATAAGATGTTCACCAAACACAATGCCTAAAAACTTATGTTTATTGGATGTTTCAACAGCACAGTGCTTCAGTATGAAATTAATTATAATTCAGCAAGAACTGAATTACAGCAGTCTTGTTCTTATTCAGTGTAAGTTTATTCACTGTTATTCTGTGATCAATTCAGAGTTCTTTTTATTGCTTTTGTAGTGCTAGCTTTTCAGTACGGCCCAAGCATACTGTATCAGCAGAATAGTTTACTAGCTTTGAGTTTTGTGGCTGTGTTATGTGATTAACATATACAACAAATAAAAATGGGCCAAGACTACTTCCCTGGGGACTCCACAGTCTAGAGTTTTGTATGCTGATTTTACTGTTAGGATTTTACTTCCAGTGTTAAAAACAGTTTAGTAGACTGTCTTCAGTCTTGAAGATACAAACATAAGAAGTTTCGTACTACTCATATCATAAGTTTCTAATTTGGACAATAGTACTGCATGATTCACAGAATCAAAGGCCTTACACAAATCTAGAAAAGTCCAATGACTTTGTTTCCTCCATCCAGTCTGTTTGGCAGTTCATGAAAAAAAGTTGTAACTGCAGCTGTTATCGATCACCCTTTTTGAAACCCACGCTGTGAGTTTGTTTAATATGGAGTATTTACATGAGAAAGATTACATTTAGTCTAGACTTAATCTTTCAAGCAACTAGCCAAGCACTGAAGTCAATAAAATTGGTGTGTAATTATTTGTGTCAGGGATGAAGATTGTAAACCACTGTTACAGAATCTGAACATATTACCCCACCCATGTCAGTACATACTGGACCTACTATGTTCCACCAAGAAAAATATTAGCAACTTAGATATAAACTCAGACTGGCACCAACAGGATTCAAGGTCAAAGAACTCTCTACGAGTAATTCCCCATTCAACAAAACTATACAGTAAAGATGTCAAATATACTGGAATAAAACTCTACAATCATCTGCCAATAGCAGTGAAGAACATTACACAAGTGAAGGATTTTAAAGTAAAACTACAGTCACTCCTAATTAAACACTGCCTCTACAGCAAACAGGAATTCCTCAAAAACAACCGGCTTTAAGGAACTGCTCAACAAAAACATCAGATAATGGATCCCAAACTATTTACCTTATGTAACATAACTGAATGTTAGTTTTATTGGTATAAATGCTAAATTCTGGTACAGAATAAATATGAGACATAAGTACATTACACATGGATATAAATATGTAATCATACCAGTCTTTTTTTTAGTGCTATTACTACATGTTGGTTCAAATGGCTCTGAGCACTATGCGACTTAACTCCTGAGGTCATCAGTCACCTAGAACTTAGAACTAATTAAACCTAACTAATCTAAGGACATCACACACATCCACGCCCGAGGCAGGATTCGAACCTGCGACCGGAGCGGTCACTCGGCTCCAGACTGTAGCGCCTATAACCGCACTACATGTTGGATACACTTTATTTTCACATTCTTTGTTTAAGCTGTTTTACTCACATTGCTGGTGTCAGTTATTTGTTTAGCATAACAGTGTGCTTTTAGAGTCTCCAGGGATTTCCCGTATATTTTTCTTGTGAATTTCTACTTTGTTAGGAAGTACTTTAATCATTTGATAGAGTCCTCTTCTTATAAATGACTAATAGGTATCAAATGACCTGTTCTATATCATGATGTGCATTTCTGTACAATGTACACTACTGGCCATTAAAATTGCTACACCAAGAAGAAATGCAGATGATAAACGGGTATTCATTGGACAAATATATCATACTAGAACTGACATGTGATTACATTTTCACGCAATTTTTGTGCATAGATCCTGAGAAATCAGTACCCAGAACAACCACCTCTGACCATAATAACGGCCTTTATACGCCTGGGCATTGAGTCAAACAGAGGTTGGATGGCGTGTACAGGTACAGCTGCCCATTCAGCTTCAATGCGATACCACTGACGTATTGTGATGAGCCAGTTGCTCGGCCACCATTGACCAGACGTTTTCAATTGGTGAGAGATCTGGAGAATGTGCTGGCCAGGGCAGCAGTAGAACATTTTCTGTATCCAGAAAGGCCCATACAGGACCTGCAACATGCGGTCGTGCATTATCCTGCTGAAATGTAGGGTTTCGCAGGGATGGAATGAAGGGTAGAGCCACGGATTGTAACACATCTGAAATGTAGTGTCCACTGTTGAAAGTGCCGTCAATGTGAACAAGAGGTGACCGAGATGTGTAACCAATGGCACCCCATACCGTCACGCCGGGTGATACGCCAGTATGGCGATGACGAATAAATGCCTCCAATGTGCGTTCATCGCGATGTTGCCAAACATGGATGCGACTTATATGATGCTGTAAACAGAACCTTGGTTCATCCGAAAAAATGACGTTTTGCCATTCGTGCAGCCAGGGTCATCGTTGAGTACACCATCGCAGGCGCTCTTGTCTGTCATGCAGCGTCAAGGGTAACCGCAGCCATGGTCTCAGAGCTGATAGTCCATGCTGCTGCAAACATCGTCAAATTGTTCGTGCAGATGGTGGTTGTCTTGCAAATGTCTCCATCTGTTGACTCAGGGATCGAGATGTGGCTGCACGATCCGTTACAGCCGTGCGGATAAGATGCCTGTCATGTTGACTGCTAGTGATACGAGGCCATTGGGATCCAGCAGGGCGTTCCGTATTACCATCCTGAACCCACCGATTCCATATTCTGCTAACGGTCATTGGGTCTCGACCAACGCGAGCAGCAATGTCATGATACAATAAACCACATTCGCAATAGGCTACAATCCGACCTTTATCAAAGTCGGAAACTTGATGGTACGCATTTCTCTTTCTTACACGAGGCATCACAAAAATGTTTCACCAGGCAACACCGATCAACTGCTGTTTGTGTATGAGAAATCCGTTGGAAACTTTCCTCATGTCAGCATGTTGTAGATGTCACCACTGGCGCCAACCTTGTGTGAATGCTCTGAAAAGCTAATCATTCGCATATCACAGCATCTTCTTCCCGTCAGTTAAATTTCGTGTCTATAGCATGTCATCTTCATGGTATAGCAATTTTAATGGCAAGTAGTGAATGATTTAGAGGATCAAAACAAACAAATAAATAAATATTATAAATTAAAATAAATCTTTATACGCTGGTGGTACCTCAGTAATTTTTAAAAGTTCAAGAAATGTCCCCTCCTCACCAAACTTGCTTATTAAATTGGTTTTATTACTTAATTTTTTGCATTTCTGGAGTAATGTAGATGATATGTCACCTATGTTATTCCAGCCACTAGAAATTTTTATTTTGAGCTTTTAGATTATTTTCATTACCTCATATTCTGTTACACTCCTTAGGAAACATGAATCACTCAATTTAACTGAGTTTATTTGTAGTGTTGGTTCAATTTCTTCTTTGGATGCCTAAAATGTTTATGAAGGCCTCACATACTGTCTGACTTACTTATCAACATTCCAGTTTCTTTTACTGCTATCACTGCATCTTGGATACACTTTATTTTCACATTCTTTGTTTACTATATTCCAAGCTGTTTGACTGACATTGCTGGGGTGAGTTATTTGTGTAGCATAATAGTGCGCTTTTAGAGTCCTCAGGGATTTCCTGTATATTTTCCTTGTGTTTTCCTACTTTCTTAGGAAGTACTGTAATTTCATATCCATGAACAGCAGATATAGATTGTTCATATTTTCCTTTACTTGTGGATTTCTGGAGAAATTTTAATATTTTTCATTTCTTTAGATGTTTTACTATCGTACATGCCTGATTAAAACTATGGTTAAATATTTCATTAAAATGATCCTACTGTTTTATTAATATCATCTGATTTGTATACCTTTTGTCAGCCTCTGTGTTTCTTCAGTTTCTTATGGTGAATTTTTCTTTTATAAATGAATAAGTCACTATGTAGAACTATTTTATGGTCTGCCTTAATCTCTAGGGATAGAGCTCTAAGGTCCAAGAGACAATTCTTGATAGATCTTACCAATAGTTCTTCCCTATTTAAATTTGTAACAACATGGTCAATGCAAGATTATGAGTCAGGTGTTATTCTGGTAATGAATTTATGAATTGACATGGATATGGTTGTAGCATTGTAACATGTCAGAATACCCAAGATAACTTACATTATAGCTTAAAGAGTCAATGTTCACATCTCCAACATAATATGGCCTGTTTTTTGTTTGTTAATGGCTTATCCAGAAGTTCTTCTATGTGTCTGAAGAATTCATTTACATCACTATTTGATGACCTATATAGGCCTACAATTAAGCTGTTTTCACCTAGCTTTATTTTTACTGCTGCTGATTCAAACGATATCTTGACAGTGAGTTCATGAAACCAATCAATGTTTTCACACTGGACATTATTTCTAAATAAATGTCTACACCAACATCTTGTGGATCTTTCTACAGTAGTCACCCACTCACAATTTTATAATTATTTAATTTAAAGCAATGAATCTTTTCGGTCTTGCATCAAAATTCATTCACAATATGTAAGTGTGGATTACTCTCTCCTAGAAGTTCATGAGCAACAAGAGTTGTAGCTTATTGCACTCCAGACCATAAGGCCAGGGGTGGGGCCTGTCTCTCTTGAATTAATGCACTCTACAAGACAACACTCAACAGGTCTACATTATATGCACAAATGACTATCACTTGCATACAGGCAGAATCTGATTTCATCACTGAAGACCACAGCATGGCATTCCATCTTCCAAGTGATCCTCTGATAGCACCAATTGAGCCATGCACCTTGATACTGTAGCTTGTGTGGAAGATGGGCTATAGGTCAGTGTGCCCATAGTCCCACTGCTGATTATCAGTTCGCAACAGTTTGTGTTGACACATCAGGGCTCATAAGCCCTTTTATCTGTGCTGTAGTAGCTGTAAATCTGCCACTGCTGTCCTTATAATATGACAATTCTGGCAGGTGTCTCTGCTGTGTGGACATCCAGAACCTCATCTACGTGTGTAAGCATGTTCATGTGACCACTGACACCAGCAGTGTTGCACAACTGACACAGGATGTCCAACTTGTGTAGCAGTTCTCCAAAAGGATACTCGGAAGGCCACAGTTTGACCCCTTTCAAATTCGCTCAGTTGTCTCTAGGAAACACAAGTGGGTCTCCATGACATGATTGCCCACTTGCTTCACATTTTTGTACCACATTGAGCCTTCTGACTGTGAGCATTGCCTACTAAAGGGTAGGCACAAATGTTGCCCTGATAGCTATGCTACAATGCTATCTGTTGGCGGATGACACTGAAACCATTATCAATAAATCTACTGTCCCCCAGGTGGCATATGCCATCATCAGACCAAACTCCTCAATGTTGTCTCTCCAGGTGTGCTTTTTCTTTTTTCTTTTCTTTTTTTTCCTGGGCAGTGTACATTTCAAATTTTAACCTTGGAAGCCCAACTTACAGTTTTTTCCAATTAACTATTTCTGGTGTTTTATGTGTGTGTGTTTTTATTATTTGATTGTGCTTTTTACTTTTTTTTTGTATATTCTGGCTGGTAGTTAGTTCATGTATAGTTATGATATAACTCTGATGTCTTGTTCCCTGCATGTTATTTTCAATTGCAAGCTTGGAACAATTGTACAAGTCAAGTATTTTCACCATCTACTGCGGCTGTGATCAATAAAGCTAATGTTAACATCATTCAAGGGAGTTTTTGTGTAGTGTGGTTCCATCATATTAAGTACGCACAGGTTCTAATGGTCAAACAACAGTCTGCCCAGCTTGTACCGGTGAAGTGATGACCCCAGAGTGATTTATCTGCATAGTATCATTGGATTTATGAGCACTTAGAGAAGAGATTTGCAAAATGGCTGACGCGACAACCACTGTGTCACAATTGGCTGTAAGACTACTACCTTTTCTGGCCAAACATTCCAGCTTTCTGGTTTGCACAGGTGGAGGCCAATTTTTTCTAGTCTGGAATTTCTGCAGACACTACCTCATTTGCCTCAATAGTAGGCCAATTAAATCACCAGTATGCTGTGGAAGTGCAAGATATAATTACTTCGTGGCCAGAATTGATCCAGTGAGTGTCAGCACAACATGAAGAGCAGGTTCTCAGTTGGGAAGACATTGGAAACAGAAAGCCTGTGCAGTACTTGCGGCACCTAAGAAACAAAGTCAACATGTATACTGTTCTGGACAGCTTACTAGGTGCAATAAGGAGCACCGCCTGCCAAAGCAATTATAGCGTCACTGTCTGACACACCCTTAGACGTAATAGCAGAGTTGGCAGATAAAATCCAGGACGTGATGATACCAGCTCCTGTCAGAGCAATCACTGAGCAGTGCGCTAGCACAATGCCAAGTGTTTTGCACGCATATTACAACACCTTGGCAGCCAAGATCTACTGTTGCAGCAGATTAGCAAACCATTCATATTGCTAAAGCAATACAAGTGGCAGATGGCAAGTATGTGAAGCTGTTGAATGGATTTCCGGCTTTGACACGACCCCCTGGAGCACATAAGGAGATAAGGCACAGCACTGCCCACTACACAGAGATGACTGATGGTCCCCCCACGTCTTGCAGACCATGACATTTGGCTGCAGATCATCTTAAAATTGCAAAAGCAGAATTCAACAGTATGATTTGTGAAGATGTAATGTGGCTTTCAACAGCCCCTGGTCCTCACCACTACATTTGGTCCTGAAAAAGGGTGATGCATGGATGCGTTGTGGTGACTACAGAGCCATGAATGCCAGAACAATACCGTACAGATACGTAACTACAACTATGCATTGAGTGGTGCAGTTATTTTTAGCATCCTGAACTGTCCAAAAGTGTACACACAGAACCCTTGAGCTGAATGAGATATTCCCACAGTGATCATCACTCCTTTCAGCCTGTCTGAGAACAAATTTATGACTTTCATACTCAGACATGCTGCTCACACATGGCAACACTTCATTGAATCAGTGCTACAGGGCCTAACTTTTGTTTTCACTTCCCTGGATGATATTTTAGTTTTTTGTCATTGACAGAGCAACATTGGCAGCATTTAATGGAATTGTTTAAGCAGTTCAACACTATGGCTTTGTCCTGAACACCGCCAAATGTGTCTTTGGCCGGCCCCAAGAGGGTTTCCTAGGGTATAGGGTAACAGCAGCAGGATCGCTACCACAGCCAGAAAAGATAGAAGACATCTTACAGATTTAACCCCCAAATATGGCCAAGGAATTGCATCAGTTCCATAAAGCCTTCAGACTACCTAAGGGAGCTCAAGTTTTCACATGAAAGACACTGACAATTTTGGATGCACTCAAATTTGAATATTCAACACACTTCTTAGAGATATAAACTGTGTGACTTCCATAGTGTTCTTAAAAATATTCAACACTGGAGATGGAATTAAATATCCAATCAGTACATATTAAATTTAGTAATGTATATGTTTGCAGTAGATGGAGGGGACAGCCAATCTGTCTAAATAAGACTTCTTACTGAAGCCAGCTGCAGCTATTGGAACAGTTCACAGTTTAACAGTTCACAATTTAAAATTGCACACAATGTGTGCAAATTGCACACAATTTAAAATTGCTATATACAGATTACTTATGGGAGGTCAAGAGCCACAGAAAACTTCAATGGCAAGAGACATGGAACAATGGACAACAGATGAAAGGTGGATATTACACAGCAGTACATCTCAAATTCACATAAGACCATGGTTTAAGAGGACTCATTTGGACTGATCAACTATTTTCACCATCATTTGACACTACTTAAACCATATCTCCTTTTCTCTACATAAGAGATACACAGACTGTGGTCCACAGCCTTACAGATGTTACAAACAAAAATTTACAATAATGAATGATTATTCATTATTGTAAATTTTTGTTTGTAACATCTTTCATTCCATCCTGGAAAAGGAGGCATGGGCCTTTGTGGAACTACAAAAGGCATATTCCAGCATGATGAGGTTTGTGAAACAAATTATGTAAGCTGTTGGTTCTCTCTCTCTCTCTCTCTCTCTCTCTCTCTCTCTCTCTCTCACTTACGCCATCGTATTAGCAAATCTGTACCTCTGCCCCCCCCCCCTTCTCCACTCTACATCTGCACTGAATCAACATTTATGGTTCTTCTGCATGTGAATGTGATTCTAAGATAGAAGCTGATGTGAATATCTTGTATTCGTGTCCCAAATTTAACTGTGAAATATCAGATTTTTGAAGACATTGATGAATACAGGATAAACCCACCTTCAACCAGCTTCTACTATTTTGTTTCCAAAAGACATCTGCCTTTATGAAAAGATTGTTAATTTCCATGACAGTGTAGGGAAAAATCTATAGTTTTGAATAGTATTTATATTTTACAGTACCTTATCACTTATAATAAATTTAAGAAATAATGTGAATTGAACACAAATATCTAATTTACTTACACTATGCGATCAAAAGTATCCAGACACCCTCAAAAACATATGTTTTCATATTAGGTGCATTGTGCTGCCGCCTACTGCCAGGTACAGCGACCTCAGTAGAAATTAGACATCGCAAGAGAGCAGAATGGAGCGCTCCGCAGAACTCACAGACTTCAAATATGGTCAGGTGATTCGGTCCACTTGTGTTCTATGTCTGTACGTGAGATTTCCACACTCTTAAACATCCCTAGGTCCACTGTTTCCGATGTGATAGTGAAGTGGAAACATGAAGGGGCACGTACAGCACAAGAGCATACAGGCCGACCTTGTCTGTTTACTGACAGAGACCGCCGACAGTTGAAGAGGATCATAATAAGTAATAGGCAGACATCTATCCATACCATCACACAGGAATTCCAAACTGCATCAGGATCCACTGCAAGTACTATGACAGACGGGAGGTGAGAAAACTTTGATTTAATGGTCAAGCGGCTGCTCGTAAGCTACACATCACACCGGTAAATGCCAAACAATGCCTCGCTTGGTGTAAGGAGCTTAAACATTGGACGAATGAACAGTGGAAAAACATTGTGTGGAGTGATGAATCACAGAACACAATGTGGCGATCCAATGGCAGGGTGTGGGTATGGCGAATGCCCGGTGAACGTCATCCGCCAGCATGTGTAGTGCCAACAGTAAAATTTGGACGCGGTGGTATTATGGTGTGGTCATGTTTTTCATGGAGGGGGCTTGCACCCATTGTTGTTTTGTATGGCACTATCACACCACAGACCTACATTGATGTTTTAAGCACCTTCTTGCTTACCACTGTTGAAGAGCTATTCGGGGATGGCAATTTCATCTTTCAACATGATCAAGCACCTTTTCATAATTCACGGCCTGTGGCGGAGTGGTTATACAACAATAACATCCCTGTAATGGACTGGCCTGCAGAGGGTCCTGATCTGAATCCTATAGAACACCTTTGGGATGTTTTGGAACATCGACTATGTGCCAGGCCTCACTGACCAATATCGATACCTCTCTCCAGTGCAGCACTCCATGAAGAATGGGCTGCCATTCCCCAAGAAACCTTCCAGCACCTGATTGAACGTATGCCTGCAAGAGTGGAAGCTGTTAGCAAGGCTAAGGGTGGGCCAACACCGCTTTGAATTCCAGCATTACCGATGGAGGGAGCCATGAACTTTTAAGTCATTTTCAGCCAGGTGGCGAGATGCTTTTGATCACACAGTGTATCATGCTATTCGTTAAAAATTTACCATAGAAAAAATTGTGAGAGCTTGAGCTTTTAATTCTGTAGATATGAATTTCTGTATTTTCTCCATACAATTAAGTACACAACATAAATGTGTATCAGATGGCTGAGTGGAGTAAAAACTGTGGAGTGAGAGAAAAATAAAAAGACCCCACTAAGAAACTACAACCAAGATCTTGAAGGATTTTATTATTGAACCCTGCCTGACTTGTTTCTTTGGTGTTTGAAATCTCATGTGTTTGCTAAGAAAACCAACTTTTCTTGCGTGTAAATCAAAGATTAGAATTGCAATTTCTAAATAGAGTGCCCCAATTATGCTACAAGCCAAGAAATGAGAATATGGCATCAAAATTGTGTTGTACATCAGAGTTGTGTTGTATTTACAAATATATGAAACAGAATTGCTGGTCAGTACTTTACCTATAGAGGGCAAAATAATTGGTCCTGGCGACAAACACACATAAAAGTACACAACAACATCCTAGCTTTCAGAATTATTACTTCCCTCATTGGAGGGCAGAAAGATATAAGAAGAATGTAGGTTGGGGAAGGTTAAAAAGAAAGGACAGTTTCAGATCTAAGACAAGATGGACACTTTTGATAATATCATATTTAGTAAGAGGAGCAAGGGCAGAATTAGCATCAGCGAAAGCAAATTCTATTTTATATATTTTTGTTGTGAACTTACTTGACTTCAGC
The DNA here is from genome assembly GCF_023864275.1 of Schistocerca cancellata. Classification (NCBI taxonomy): domain Eukaryota; kingdom Metazoa; phylum Arthropoda; class Insecta; order Orthoptera; family Acrididae; genus Schistocerca; species Schistocerca cancellata. Next base: position 361,491,716 of record NC_064627.1, on the reverse strand, counting down.
TTCCATAGGGGGCATTCCAAAAAGGAGCAGCTTTCCACCATCATTAAGCATTTCTAATGCTGTTTCTAAGGCAGGTATGGCACCACTGCAGTCAACAATAAGATCAAATTTGTATGATGGATCTTTCTGCATACGCTGTTTTAGTTCAGCAGGGCTGATGACTTCACATCCTGTACCTAAGAGCAGAATATGTAATATAGTTCATTATTCTTGATCTGAGTCACAAAACTGAAAAGTTTTCAAGGTGATTTACACACACACACGCACACAGAGAGAGAGAGAGAGAGAGAGAGAGAGAGAGAGAGAGAGAGAAAGAGAGAGAGAGAGAACTCTGGTGTCTAATTATCATGCAGTCTTAGGAAGCCCCCCTCCCCCCCTCTGATGTGGTGTTACAAGTGACATGCATGCCACAACAGATACATGGCAGTGGCATGGCATGCATGTGACTCAATGCTGATAGAAGTAAATTGGTACCATGTCCTCGTTGGATGATGAAGCTGTTCTGACTTCAGTCAGCTCAGTTATGTTATATGTAAATGAAGTGGAGTTACATCCATCTCTGTAGCCAGTTTCTAATTCAGCTTCTACATTTAAGTAAAAAATTTAAAACCACTGTTTTGGTATTCACGTGTGTTCTCCACTATGCAGTGTTTTTCCATTCGATTTTTAGAGAACTATAGGGGGAAAAAATTGATTCTTTTCCACCATATAGTCTCACATTACAGTTTGATAATGAACTTGCTCTCTTTCTGTTATTGCTTGTAGTTACCATACACTTCAAATTTAAGTAACCTACTGCACACATTTCAAAAAATTTATAGTGAAAACTATAGTCACTAACTAGTTTACACTTGATACATTTTAGGTCATACACAGCTGTACCTATAAAATGTAGCTCACATATCAAAATTATTTTTAACACCAGAAGGAGAGCCATGTTTATTTCCAAACTCTGGTAAGTAAATGACATATTTTTGGTAGTTGCCCCTGACAGACTACAATGCACCATACCTGACACTATCGCCACATGCTATGCAGAATTGTAGCTCATGTTTATCTTTTGTATGTTGTTTAAGAAGTCAGTTACTGTCACATTTTAAGTTAACATTGCATTAACAGTTATTTCCATTTTAAAACCAGAGACAGGCAATCACAGAGTAAGTGGCAGAGATACTACATACATCAACACTGTATTTTATATTGGGCGGGCACATGCAGCTGTTGAAAGGCATGACATTAAGAAGAATTATGCAGACAGCTGGTAAAATTCGTGTTTTATTGATACTTCTTGCTGATATTTTCTCTGGTAATACAGGCTCAGCCACTATGTTACCACCTGATGATGGCATAATGGAACGCGAAAACAAGTTGCCTCTGGAATAAACCAGAGATAAAAATACAGCTGTCAGTTTATTTGTTGCTGGCTATGTCTATATTGGCTCTCATCTCATCAATAAGGATGGATGAAGTCAATTTTTCTTGTCTGCACTAACTGTTTCATTCACAAAGTATTAAAAAACTGGTTTTGTTCACATATTGTCAAATCAATGGCTTGTATTCCAGCAAATAATGAATGTGAAATTGTATTTTGCTATTTATGTAATTATAAGGGGAATTTAAAAAAAAACTGAAGCATAATTACAGAAACCAGTACCTATGTGTCAGAAGTATTGACCCTGGCTGCTGAGACACTTGTCTCAATGTGACACAAGGTGGAAAGGCTGTCCATAAAATTCCTGGGGCTGCGATGTTAAGCAGTTCCACAGGTACAGCTGGATGTCGTCATCTGAGGTGAATGATTTGCCTCTCAGAGTCTTTTTAAGAGGACCAAAAATGGCATAATCACAGGAAGAGAGGTCTGAACTTTATGGAGGGTGGCCAAGAACCTCCCATTTGAATTCCTGCAGGAGTGCCGTGTGACTGTTGGCCGTATGACACTTTGCATTGTTGTGGAGCAGAATGACCTCAAGGGTGAAACTGCCTGGTCATTTTGATTTGATCGCTTGGCAAAGAGTCGTCAAGGTTTGTGAGTAACGTTGGGCATTCACTGTTGTCCTGTGCTGCAGGAAGTGAATCAGAAGGGGGCCATCTTGGTCAAAGAAGAACATCAGCATAACCTTTCCTGCACTCGTGTGGATGACAATGTCCAGCTGTATGTGTGGAATTGGTTAACATTGCAGCCCCAGGAATTTTATGACACAACCTTTCATCGCTTTGTGTCACAGTGGGACAAGTGTCTCAACAGCCAGTGTCAATACTTCTAACACACAGGTGCTGGTTTCTGCAATTATGCCTCCAGCTTGTTTCTTTTTGAATGCCCCTCATAAAGCATACTGTGTTCTGGATAATTGTGCACATGAGAGAGATGGTAACAACTTGTCAAACTGTGAAAGGATTTGAGCCTGCCACAAACTAGGATAAGAGAATAAGAAATTTGTCAGTAATAAGAAACTGAGATGCAAAGACTAATTATTTTGTAAGTGAAACTGATAAAGTGCTTTATCAGGGTAGCAAAATCTGAGGTGTTACTTAAGGCAGAAAATGAGCTGTCTTATTCATCTCCCTTTACATGTGCAATTTTGTTAATTTCATTGTTTTCTCTTGATTATTGTGTTCTATAGCTCCATCTGCAAATTATTCTGACATATAATAAAACAAACTAATTTGCTACTGCTGACTCTCTGTCACACTATCCGGCAGCCCATTTTAGAGCAGGGCTTCCTGAATGTGGTTTCATCAGTTCTATTTCTATTGATGTAAGTATCACTTTTTTCAGTAATGTAATTGATCAAGGCTATCATGTGGTTGGTTGATTTGTTTGGGGGAAGAGACCAAACAGCGAGGTCATCGGTCTCATCAGATTAGGGAAGGATGGGGAAGGAAGTCGGCCGTGCCCTTTCAAAGGAACCATCCCAGCATTTGCCTGGAGCGATTTAGGGAAATCACGGAAAACCTAAATCAGGATGGCCGGACGCGGGATTGAACCGTCGTCCTCCCGAATGGCTATCATGTGGCTTTATTCATGTGATGGAAAGAAAGCCAATGTCATTACTACCACTTGTTTATGAAACAAATGTGGGAACATTATCCCTTGTCATATTGTATAAAAAATTGTAATGCATGCTGCCACTGATGCCACATTCTCATCAGTCATTCATTTCATTTTCTGAGGACGTTTAAAATAAATAATTAACAAATTTTGTATTTATCTTTATACCAACAATGAATATACTATACATTTCCCAATATCAACCATCGACCAGTCATGCAAAGAATACTTCAGAAAATACAGCATTTCTAATTTTTATAGTAATCTGATCTCTTTTATCCCTAGTTGACTTCATTTATAAAATCGTTACCAGATTCCATCATAATTGCAATTTGCTAGATTGTGCCAGATGAAGCATGTGAACAATAAAAGAAGTGTAGGAGTTTCTCAAAACTTAACCATGCAGCTAGTGTTCAATGAACATTCCACTTCTGCAAAGTCGGCCTTAAGGTATTTAAAAAGTTGAATATGTATCCCACTTTACTTTTATTTTTTCTGAGCACACGGTACCATTCAAGAATTGTAGCTAAAATGTCAAAGGTAATTTGAGAACATCTGCAGCCTGAAAATTTACCAACACCAACTCAATAATTCTGGCATAAAACAGCTGATTGTTACTAGGAACTGTGGAATCTACCAAACTGTGTTGGTGGTTTTAATGGAAAGCACATCAAGATTGAAGCTCCCGCTAAATCTGGTTCAACATTTTATAATTCCAGTCCATAGTCGTGTTAGCTGTTTTTAGATGCAGATGGATTATTTTTATCAGCTGACACTGGTGAGTATGTCTGCAATAGTGATGGGAGAGTATTAAAAGAAAGTTGTTTCACTAAAGCATTGTTTGGGGAGATGTTCCCACTTCCAGACTCTAAATCTTTGTCTGAAGAATACCACAAATGTCAATATTGTTTTGTTCTAGATGAGGCATTTTGTTGTATATCAGTCATAGGCTGACTAAGTTACACTTTTAGCACAATGTCTTCCAAGTGCGAGTTGCTTACCCTTGGCTCGCAGGTGTCTCTCCACTGGAGACTATTTACAAATAGCACAATGGTATCACTTGTTGTGGATATGATACTGTGTACAAACAGTCTGTTGAGATACAGATTGTACAGGCTCCATCAGAGGGCACCAGACACGCTTCCAGCTAGCGCACACATCAGGAAACCAGTGGTGTGACCATAAAGGAAACAAATTAATTCTACACACCTTGTGGTCACAGACTTACTTCCATCTATTGGATGTTTAAGGTGAAGCACCACCTTCATCAGCAGCATTCAATTGCTTGTCCAGTTGTGGGCCAGGAAGTGGCTACACTCTTAGTTCATCAATCTGAACTCACTGAGACCAGCCCGTATGCTCCATCCTATCATCTTTGCATTCCTCCATCATTCCACATACAGTGATGACCTTTCTGCTACAGCATTCCCTCTTGTCCTTGTGCCATTCCCATTTCTTTTTGTGGCATCTCTCTGTCCTCTGGGCTTCATCCTACATCAACGCACACCAACATCTCCTCATGTGAATCACATTCTACACTCCCACTAATTCTGTTGCGTTTTCTCTTTGCAGCACTGGCTGGATTTGTCCACACACTGGACAGCATCTGCTTTACAACCTCGGGTCTTGGGTATCTGGGATTCAGCTGCAGCCACTCTGGACCTCCTGTTCCATGGGACCTCTCATGTCACCCCAGGGAAGTTGTGATGCAGGATCTGAGGCCTTCATCGAGCTGGCTTTGCCACCTGCTCAAGTGCGGCAGGGGGGAGGATGCGGTATACCAGCCATAGGCCAACTACATTATGCTTCCAGCACAATGACTTCAACCTGCAGGCATATCTTCTCCAGAGACTTTGTACAAACAATCTGTTGATACACCAGTAGTTACAGGCTCCACCAAGAGGCACTAGCCCTGCTTCCAAGGAGCACATGCATCAGGAAACCCGCAGTGCTGCTGTCGAGGAAACAAATTCTGTGTGCATGCCATATGGTCACAGGGTTACTTCCACCTGTTGGATATTTAAGGCAGAGCGCCACCTCCAATGGCAGCATTCAATTGCTCATTCAGTTCCAGGACAGGAGCCAGCTACACCTGTAGCTCATCAATCCAAACTCACCGAGACCAGCTGAGATGCTCCACACTACACCGCGTCATCTCTACACTACTTCACGGTACGCTGCACAGCGTGGCCTCCATGGACACTGATCTGCAGACTCCTGAGGTGAAGATTCCCTTGGAATTGGTATTATGACAAAACTTCATTTCTGTTACTTTCAAGTGATCAGAAACGATGTTTCAGTTGTTATCTGAACTACTTTGTTGTGAACTTTTGTCATGAATAAAGTGTTCTTAACATAAATCTGGGCCTCATCAATTATTAGAGTGTGCAACCCCAAAATGATAAGGATAAAACTTGGAACTAAATACTTTTCCTCTCACAAAACACATAATCAGTTACATTCTCATGGACAAGTACTTAATGAGAAGTACATACTTAATTACAGATTATCCAAGGTAAGGTCAGCAAAATGCTCTCTCAGTATGTTAGTTTCAAGGTTCTGGATATTGAATACTTCAATAAATTGTGACATGAATAAAATTGGTATGATAGTTCAGGCTTCTCGTTTGTTCCATAGCTTCATATGGATTCATGGTAATGTATCTAAGTCATCTGTGCACCACAAGGTAGAGCATGCTACTAAGAACTCGCATCAAAAGTCTTAAAACCAACAGAGACCCAGAAACAATGCTATGCAATTGATTATTCTACTAAATTGTTTCTTTCTTAGCATTGTCTTTTCAGAACAAAGTATCTGATATTACATTAGATCCAGCAAGTCAGTAGAAAGATTTGCACACATCTTTTATAGAAAACCAGCTTATATAATTATATATAATTCTATTTATTTCTATACCTTCAGTCTCTTTCACAAAAATATTAAATGGATTTCAGTTACTGTATCTGTTCATCATATTTCACTAGCAGCCCATGCCCACACTTTATACTGAGCATTTTCATTGTTGTATTAGCACTGGCGTGATCAAAAATACAATGATAATTTTTCAATAGACCAACAAAAATGAATATTTAACTTGGGACTGTTTCTCATTTTTCTGGCTGCAGGCACTCACAAAACCAAAACACAAACATTCGTAAACTGTCAGTAGCACAGCCGTGGCATGTGCCAAAAGTTGGAGCATGTTGCATTCATCTGGCAGTGGTGTGGCATGCCATATGACAGTTATGTTGCATCAGTCTGTGAGATACTGTTCCATTAGACTGTGCATGTTCCTTGTGCAGTTGCAAGCTAGATGCATGCCTTGTGCCAAGCAATGCTACATGCCACATGCCACATCATTCCAATGGGCACCCTGCCTTAAAATGAGGTCTTATAATTTGTTATGTCCTATCATCGATTACACATACACACTATGACAGCCAACCACTTCATTGGCTGAGATTTGCGTAATGTGTACGGGTGGCAGATCAGAGCCAATGGTTGGCTGGCTTTGGTTGTGGTTCGGTCTGCTGGTGGTAACATCAAAGAATTGGCAGTTGGCTGATCTTAGGAACCCTCTCATAGTGTCGACACCGGGTTGAATATTTATTGGTTCTGTAGCAATTTGCTGTGTCTCTGGGAAGTTCTTTGTCCATCTTCTTCTTTTTCTGACAATCAGCTTCTCACAATAAAATAAATGGTACACATGCGACAACTGCTAAATCCTCTTCTTCCCTCATAACATCAGCTGGTGATATCATAATTAAAACACAACTTATAACAATAAGAAGACATTAGCAATGTTGGAAAATTATCAGAGCCAAATGATCAGAGCCAACTGTGATTCCACATGGCTGAATCCCTTTGCCCCAAGCCATTAGTTTGGTGAGGATGAGAAGCCAAATGCACTGGAAACTAATGTTTGGCCGAATCCAGCATCTGTTGTTTATTGGTCTTCATTGGCCTATTGTGTACACACCTTAAGAAAAACTGTCTTTGAACAGCAGCTCATCAAAGAAGTAATTTCTGTGATCTCAAAAATGTTCAAACCTAGGTTGTCATCTAGCACTGCTAAGCATTGGTACAATGCTTCAGCATCTGTTGAACTCGTGGTAGTGAACATATTCTACAGCACTCATGGGGATATAACATGTAAAGAATGCTTTCTGTAAACCCTTGCCATAGATACTGGACATAAATGATTATGTGTAAGTATCACTGAAAATTATTCCCTGTCAATATTCTAGAGACATGAGTCCCTTGTGGTGAAATGTACAGCCAACATTGTTAATAAATCCTCAAAGTAAACAACACAGTTAGTATTAACATTGTATAAAAGTTGTTATTTGTGACAATTAAAATGCTTCATATGTATTGCTTTCTTAATACATCATTACTATTGAAAAATGCAACTTTATCAATGCATAGAAACTTAGTTTTGAAAGTCAGTGTTGCTGTACTTTTAATATTTCCATTGAAGATTTATAAAAGAAAGACACATTTGCACAAAATATCTATACACATACATTGTTAGAACATCCACTGTCATAAGACTGACCTAATTTAGCAACTACATTTCTTCTGTGCTCTACCATCTCACTCACAGTCACATTTTGGTAACCTCTAGCATGTAGCATTGCTGTCCAGAGAGTTCCAATAATGCCTGCACCCATTACTAAAATGCGCGAAGCCACTTTGATAGGTTGTATGCGATCCCAGCCATGGCAAATGCATGACAGTGGTTCCACCAGTGCACCTGAAAAGAAGAATCACTAAGTGATCACTCTGTTTGTAAAATCATTCATTCATTCATCCACACATCGTGTTCTGTAAACCCCACCAAGAAGCAGAGACTTCAGATGTATAGAACGAGTCAAGTTATACATTAACCAGCAGGGACAATCACTCCTCGCTGCTACTTTAAAGTCAGTTAACAACTAATTATGATTATCAGTAATCTACTAAAACTGAATTATAGTAATTACATCGTGGTAAAATTAGGATCCATTCAGAACAAATATTAGAATTACACGCTATTAACTTTCTTCAGTTCACGTATTCTATAAGCTATAGAGTGAGTAATAAGGTAATCTTTTACTTTTTTTGAAATGTTTTGAAATATTTTGAGGTTTTCTATTTCCTGCCTGATGTCCACTGGCACCCTTTTATGGATATTATTGAAACTCTGTTCTGAACCCTAGAGGGAAATTGTTTCTACTTCTAGAATTATGATAGTGAACTGCTCAGTTCACACTAAATTCACATTTGTTATTGACTATGAATACCATTAGAGTGTATAATTATGTACTGGTAAGTAAGTGTAAGAATCCCTTGATCCCTGAAGGGGCTTCTACAAATGTTCAGTTATCAACCTTAAACAATAGTTGTACTGCATACTTCTGCAATGCCCATGAAAATGATACCATATGACAGAAGTGAGGTAAGGTTTGCAAAGTACACAGCACACTACAGAGAGTTCTAAGTGGAAAGCATAAAAAACTGAAGTTTTTGAGTAACTTGTACACACACTGATGACACATCATATTTTTATTTATCTTGATTCTCAAGAACTTCACACATGGAACACATGGAGAATCTGCCCAATGAATTCTGCTCCCGGCCACTGTAAGTCAATTTTTTTTGGTCTGAATTAGCATAATGTTAGTGTTTTGTAACATTAAGGGTTAAGCTGTCAGCTGTGAACCAGTTGAAAGCCTGTTCCATTATTGCCCCGGCTGTGTATGGTATAGGTATATTTGGGCTCCCTGTCAATATACTTGTGTCATCAGCAAACATTGAGTTCTTGAAGAGTCCTCCAATATCCCAGCTAAATTTTAAGTGTAGACCAAAAACAGGAATGGATCAACACCAAACCTTGTGGCACAACATCTTTAATGTTTATGCACTCTGAATATAATCTTAACCCAGTTTATCATTTGCTAATGTGGCCCTCTGTTTTCTATTGACTCCATCTCCATCCATGTAAGAGAAAGGCCTTAATGCCATACCATTTTAGTTTCCCTAATAGATTTTTATGACCTACACAATCAAAGGCCTTTGCAAGATAACAGAAAACACCAGAAGGGTAGATTTTATTGTTTAGTTCTACTAGAATTGGATTTGTGAAGTCATATGTTGCCTTCTCAGAAGATAAACCTTTAGGGAAGCCAAACTGAGTTATTTTTAAGCATTTATTCTCAGAAATATGGTTCAGTATTCTGTTCCTCAAACTGTTTGAGAACATGGGAAGGAGGTAGATCAACCCATAGTTAGAAGTCAGTTCATCTTCCCTTTCATAAATTGGTATTACTGCAGCATACTTCAGCCTTTCAGGAGATGCATCTTGACTCATCAACTGGTTATAAAAGCAGTGCTCGATTTGTGATGTTACACACCAGTATGCTATACCAGTACCTCTGAGAAAGAAAAAAATCAAAACCACAGATTTTGATATGTGGTAGAATAGAACTATTTCTGTGGCTGAAATTATGTAAAACTACACCTACTTGGTGCAAAACTAGACTGTACTTTTTCTAGACATAGGCAGTGGCAGATGCTGTGGCCAGCTACCTCTGCTGCCTCCCTGCCTGCTCCGCCACCCTGCACAAGCTCCACTATGCTGCCATATGCCACTTCATTCAGTTTATTCGATTCTGTTCAGTTTGGTGTGTCAGGTACCCACTTTACCTGTCACTTTTCTGTTGAGCTTGCTCAGTTCTCTTGAGTAACATTCTAAAATCAATGTGCCTAAATTCTTTTCTGTCATTTACAATGGATAAAATAAGTAGTTATTTCAATAACAAACCTAAAAAACAAAAACCAGTCAAAGAAGCTGAAAAATTCACACCACAGCCAATGGACACAGTTCAAACTTGATCACCAGTTTGCCTTACAAAATTGAGTATGAAAGCCCCTGTAAATTTATTTTTGGACTTAGATGACATCAAAACTGTGACATCTCTTGGAATTTTTCTTGTTGTGGTTCACTGTCTTGAAAGCTACAATTTAGATGAAAAATTTTGAAGAGTAGACTAACTTCTGTGGTGTTTAACAGAGTTTCAATGACGACTGAACAAAAATCTGGAGTCAGAGTTATGTGTGATGCTCTTATGTGTGATGCTCTTCTAAGAACTTTCAGAAGTTAGTGAGGAACTGCAACACTTAGATGTAGACTTATTTTGTGCTAACAAAAAACTTAAGATATTGTTTAACACATTTATCGCTCAGAAAGTCAGCCGTGACAACTATCAACAACAAAAGAATTACGGGAATCAAACTGTATGAAGAAAAACTAAAGAACTTTCTATCAATCGTGTTGACTCTTATGACAACTTTTCACAAGGGACTGAAAAGAGAATGTTGACTGGGGGAGATGTCAACACAAGCACTTGGCCCAAAGACATTAAAGACAGTACTTTGGAGAAAAAGCAGTCGAGTCACCTGCAGTTCACTTTCAGTTGAACAAATGAGATATAATTAAAGAATTTTGTGAGTACGTTTCTGACAATTGTGGGAACTTTGATGAAAACTGTGAAAGCAAAACAAAGAATCTCACAAATTTTATTCCATTGACAACTAGTATCAAGACAATTCATGCCATGTAGTGAATGTGAGAGAGAGAGAGTTTTCCCAAATTAATTTGATCGTTGCTGGTGGTAGAGCCATTCTGTTAACAAAAACTGCTTCTTCACTATTTTCTGTGAAGTTGAATGGCCAATAATGAATCATTTTCACCCTTAAAAGTATGTGGAATAATGGCTGCTTCGCAGATGGCACTCCATTATAAACACCAACAGCAGGAAAAGAGGGAAAAGATAGATACACAATGAAAATCATGAAAATCTTTCAAAGCTTTGGACAGTTTTATAAACTGTAAGTTGAAACATTTATGATTTTCCCTTTTTTGGTATCTCATAGTTCACATTTACTTGTGTTCACATTGTAATTTCATTTTTGTAACAAATCATATACTGAGAAATAATACTTAAATTAATCAATAAAACATGTAGTAATTGATTGTTGGTGCACATGGGAATTTTATTTTTTACCAGTACAACACATTTAAAATGCTCAGAAAAGCATTAAAGTAACATTTTCAGAAGTCTAATTTTCAAAAACACCATCCAGAAGTCACAGTACCAGAACCTCTTTTTTTGCAAATCAAGCACTGTATGAAGGTGACTCATGATGGTGACAGATGAGTTGGCAAAACTCATGTCTGGTGTTGGCATATTCCACCTAAATAAGTTCACTGGATCCACTTTCAATTGACCAATTTTTCCTCTGTGCTTTCAGCTAGTGTTACGAATAATTCACTGAATTTAGTAGCCAGAGGTTTGAATTTCATATCATCTGTCTTATAGCTACTACCTGGGACTTCATTATTAGGACTGTACATCACAGTAACAGGCTTCTACAAAGACACGTGTAAAAGATAAAATATGTAATGAAATAACAACAATACTAGGAAAAGGACTGATTTCTACTCAACATAAAGATGACATGTTGAGTTGCAGACCAGCACAACAGAAAGACTGTTACACATTTAGCTTTCAGGCCAAAGCCTCCTCCAGAAAAAAAATGCACATACATTCAAACAAGCAAGCACACCTCATGCACACATGACTGCCATCTCTGGCACCTCAGACAGGAATTGAATAAAATATTTTTGAAGAGGAGTACATTTTTGTGTCTTACACAGTAAAAGAGATAGGAGGGGCAGGGGGAAGCTTTCATTATTCTTTCAATTCTCTTTTGTACTGCACCTGTTGACGTATAACATAAATCATCAGTTTTTTACTATTTTTTATGCTGTCTTCCAGCTCTATGTTGTATCAAACTTTTCGAGCTTGCATAACCAACAACATACAACCCTTTTTTGTTTAAAGTGTAACAATAATAATAATAATTCCAGCATGGAAACAAACAAAAATGAAGAACTATCTCCATTCATGTGAGTGAGACATTATGTCCTCTGGTGTGCGTGTTTGGGTGTCTGTGTTATTTTGTGTGAGACAGTGCATATTTACTGTGCTATTTTGTATTTCTATTCACCACACACTATTCAGCAGGTGAATTATTGTCTATCTTACTTTGTCTTTATTCTTCTTTTCCTTCAGCATTAATTATACCTATAGTGGGAACAGCTAATTATTAGCAGTAACCCATCCAAATTTGGCAATCAATGTTATTTATATACTATGCCCAAATACCCTCCCTCTAGCTATAAACTTCAATAACCATAAAGTAGGAAGGTTCTGTGCACCATATTTCAGTTCATGGTGTTATTTCTGTATGTAATCACATTGCAGTTACTTGTATGTCGTGTTTTTGAGGTGAATATGGGGAAAAGGTCTAGCATTTGCCTAGAGCTCTAGTCATGGGGAAACTAATAAAACAATCACACTTAGACTGATTAATGTACCAGACCAGTGGTATTAGCCCAGGTAACTTACCTACGAGCACACTGTGTGTTAAGCAGTATAACCAGATAATAAGCCATAATCAATGTCTTCAATAAACTGTTCTGTATATTCTCTTCCCTGTTTGCCACTACAATTCTCCCCCACCCTCCCCTATTAATTTTTCTGGTGCAGAGATAACTATTACCGGATGCTTTGCTGTGGGTCACATTTAGTTGTTTCTTCCCATGCAGGATTCCCACAGTATACTCTTTATAGTTACTGTCATGAAATACGCTGTCTACCTACTTTATCTTTGAAACCAGTCTGGAGTATTGTACTTTAAATGATCCCAGGTCATTGTTCTCTTGCTTTCTTGCCAGCTGTGTTTCCCCTCCGTACACAAGTGTTCTGTGGTCCACTAATTATCAGTGATGGCTACTAATCTGGGAGTTCCAGGTGATTCCTAGCGAGCACATCAGATTTCTGTGGGATATGAGGATCCATAACAGTGCTCACTGAGCATGTTCGGGACAAATGAGAAGAAAAAGTGGAAGAAAATGATTTTTTAACTACCGTGAGTAATTTAGTTCCTCTATGTAAAAGGGCATAATCTGGCTACAATTCACCATGAGCTGTGTGACAGATGATAGTGTTTAACATGCTACAACATGAAGAATCAAATAAATGCAGAAGCAACAGAAGTAATAGAAAGTTTCTAAAAAATTAAGTTCATCCACAAAACAAAGAGTATTCCAAAACACATTGTGAAGGAAGAACCACACTACCAACTGCATAGGTGGACAAGGTGAAAAGTTCTCTGTCTGTCACAGAGAAGACTTTTATATCAATGAAATTTTGTTTCTTTTATGTTGGTTCATGTTTTGTGTCAACATAACGAGCCATAAATTGATCTACACAATAATCTGGTTTATATATTCTTTGGACTAGTGATGTTGAGTGGGTTTAAATCCAGATAATAAATTGACATACTGTGTTATCTTAAAATTGTTTGTTTTGAATGATTTATGGTGAAAGTAAGTTCATGCAAAGTTGATAATTATAATGAGATTACTTCTTCATTTTCAACTATGAAGAAATGTGCTGTTGAATTAAAATATAGCTGTACTTTTTGTGAAGATTTATCCACGATAAGCATATCCAAAAACTTAAGCCACACAGGAAATGAAGAAAGTGTGAAGTGTGAGTAAAAGTACATGAAATACGTAAGAGTACAGGTACACTATGTGATCAAAAGTATCTGGACACCCCCAAAAACATACGATTTTCATATTAAGTGCATTGTGCTGCCACTTACTGCCAGGTACTCCATTTCACCAACTCAGTAATCATTAGACATCATGAGATAGCAGAATGAGGTGCTCCGCGGAACTAGCGGAACTCACGGACTTTGAACGTGGTCATGTGATTGGGTGTCACTTGTGTCATACGTCTGTATGCAAGGTTACCAAACTCCCAAACATCCCTAGGTCCACTGTTTCTGATGTGATAGTGAAGTGGAAATGTGAAGGGACATACACAGCACAAAGGCACACAGCACAAAGGCACACAGGCTGACCTCATCTTTTGACTGACAGAGACCGCTGACAGTTGAAGAGGGTTGTAATGTGTAGTAGGGAGACATCTATCCAAGCCATCACACAGGAATTCCAAACTGCATCACGATCCACTGCAAGTACTATGACAGTTAGGTAGGAGGTGTAAGGAGAGTAAACATCGGATGATTGAACACTGGAAAAATGTTGTGTGGAGTGATGAATTATGATACACAATGTGGAGATATGCTGGCAGGGTGTGAGTATGGCAAATACCTGGTGAATGTCATTTGCCAACATGTGGAGTGCCAACTGTAAAATTTGAAGGCGGTGGTGTTATGGTGTGGTCGTGTTTTTCATTAAGGGGGCTTGCATTCGCTGGTTTTTTTTTGTGTGGCACTATCACAGCACAGGCCTACATTGATGTTTTAAGCACGTTATTGCTTCCCGCCGTTGAAGAGCAATTAGTGGATGGTGATTGCATCTTTCAACATGATCGAGAACCTGTTCATAGTGCACGGCCTTTGGTGTTGTGGTTACATGACAATAACATCCCTGTAACGGACTGGCCTGCAGAGACTCATGACCTGAATCCTATAGGACAACTTTGGGATGATATTGTAACAAATCAGCCCTCGGTCACAAATATAAAGTCAAAGTTGACCTGGTTTTGATGCTGCTATGAGTGTCGTCTTCAGAATTAGACTAACTGTACTAAAACATTAGGTTTATAGTACATTAATTTTATTAAAGTTTGTACTGACTTGAAAAGATGCAGTACTTACAAGTCACACATTTTTTAATATGTGACTTGTAAGCACTGCATCTTTTTGAGTCAGTACAAACTTTAATTTTATTAATGTACTATATACCTAATGTTTTAGTACAGTTAGTCTAATTTTGAAGACGACGCTCATAGTAGCGTCGAAACCAGGTCAATTTTGACTTAATATTTGTGACCGAGGGCTTATTTGTTACAATATAATTCTGACACGGTCACTGAACCTTAGCAGCTATGTTCAAAGTTTTAACTTTGGGATGTTTTGGAATGCTGACTTCATGCCAGGCCTCACTGACCAACATTGATACCTCTCCTCAGGGCAGCACTCTGTGAAGAATGGGTTGCCATTCCCCAAGAAACCTTCCATCACCTGATTGCACGTATGTCTGCGAGAGTGGAAGCTGTCATCAAGGCTAAGGGTGGACCAACACAATACTGAATTCCAACATTACTGGTGGAGGGCACCACGAACTTTTAAGTCATTTTCAGCCATGTGTTCAGATACTTTTGATCACATGGTGTATGTAAGAAGGAAGAGTATAGTACATTTCACATAGAGATTTAATCATGGGAAAACTTTGAGCAACATGAGGCTTGGTGCCTTATATCACTCCTGTCTAGAGCCTATGTATCGGGAGAATGACTTATGCGTCCACAGTAACAGATGGTCTGGAGTGGGTTCAGTCGAGCATGTAGTTCTAATTTTCATCTGCTACAGGACAGTACGGCTAGCGTTTACAAGACAGGAAGTAGTAATTTGAACCCCCTAGCAAAACCCTTTATACATATTAGAAATAAACAGACAGGGTTTATAAGTGGGGAGCAGAAGAAGGTAGTAACAACAGACTAAACGAGCTACATAAAAATCTGTCATTTAACGGAGGTTTAGGGGATTTTTTGGACAAACATAAACAAAATACGCATTGTATTGCAAACGAAATGGGTGATGTATCAGCGGAAAATGTGACAGAACCTGATTGCCAGAAAGTCTTTAGCAACCAAGTTGAAGTCGAGTCATGTTCTGAGGAATGAGAAAGAACAGAAGCTGCAGAATTATGGGAAGTTAGTGATGTCAGTGTAGAAGACATACTAGCATCTATAAATGATGGCATTTGAGAGGCTATAAGGGAGAGGCAGGAAAATGATGACCAAACTGGGGCGTCAATCAATTAATTGTGGGAAAAAAGGAAGAGAGAGTGGAAAGGTAGAATGGCGAGGAAAAAAAAAAGGATTTGTCATTAGTGGACAGAATAGTTAGTATGGGGAAGAAAAGTAATGAGGCTAATTCTGCAAAAATCTGTGTAATTTCTGGAAACAGGGAAGGTTTCCATAGAAGGGAGGTTGTGAACAAGTTTTTGGAGGAGGGTTCTGACACTAGCAATGAAAGAAGGATGTAAAAGATACTTTAGTCCAAAATCAGATGTGAGCTAAGCTTAGAGGCCTCAGAGGGCATTCCAACCTATGCAATACTAGGTGTTTGACAAAAACCAGGTGCTCGAGTTATTGACAATGTTACTTCAATTTCTTTTTGTATTTTCAATCTTCCTCGTCTGTCATTCTGAGCTGAATCTATCACCTTTAATTTCCTTCTCTATCAGTGAAGGTAAAGTATTTGAAAGCCTCAGAGGGCTTTGTGGTATCTTATGACAAAATAGGTTTTACAGTGAGAGAAATGGGGGTCAAATTGTAATGGAGTGAAGTGATGACATAAGTATGTTTATGTAGGAAAATAATTAAGGTACAAAGGTGATGACGTAAAGGGAAAGTACAAAAAGGGCGCATTATCCTGCTGGAAGCTGACAGTAAGGACTGACTTTAGTACTATGAGAAGTTATTCCATGGTATGGAAGTCTACGAAGCATTAACGTATCAGTTAAAATAATGACAGATAGGAAGGAATATCCTACTGGAATATGTAAAAATAAATTGGAGGGTGAGTGAAATATAGGGAAATGAAAGTAACCAGATGTGACAAGTGCAGTTAATAAAGGAGATATTGATGATGAACACTAAAGTGTAGTGATCAGGAAAATTCATTTTGTAATGATGAAAAGGGATATGCAGTGGCCACATAGTTAAAGGAAGTTCAACAAATATGATGAAAAATATACCTTGATAGAACTGTAGAACATTTATTATGAAAGGAATATGAATGAATGTGGAGATTATATATATATATATTGTAAATAAAAAATTTTGATTTCTGTTCAATAGTGGTAAAAAATATGAAAAAGAAATAATGCAAAGAGAGACTGCATAAAAGTGGTAACTATGTATTATAAAACGTTTGTAAATAATTGCTTTACTGTGAAATGTGTTCTTCACAATTAAATGTTCTCAAGTTGAGATAAAGTAAAGAAAAATTTAAGTTTTGCTTTTGATATCAACTACTTTCTTTAAAAATCTCATTAACTCTTCTAAAGGCAATAAATTCTTAAAAAAAAATTTCTGGTACATTTGATCTTGTTAATTAAAGTAAAATAACGAAGCAATACTCTGTTGACTTGCTTTCAAGTCAAACGAAATATAAAATTTGTAAATAATTTCTTGTAATAGTAAGTGATTGTGTATTAGGATGTATGTAAAGAAAGTAGTCTTACATGGAAGTATGATTTCAGGAACAACACTGCATGTATTAAATTGAAGTACACAAATCACACTGCCTTTACATAAAAAAGTGAACAAGTAGTTAATTTCAAAAGACTTTCATGAAATGAATTTAAAAATGTTGAAAAAATATTAAAAATTGAATTTTTTTTTTGAAAATTTGCATCAATTTTGTCAAGTATGAGATGATTTTTCATAAAGACATTAAAGATTAGGATAGGTTAGTTGTAGACTGCTAAGTATGGAATAAGAAATTTGTAATATCAGTTTATAAGAACGAGAAATTTTTGAAAGATTTAAAATTTGAAGCCAGGATTGATAATTTGTATAAACTCTAAATGTTTGCAAAAAAAACTTTATAATCATAGGGGGGTGTGAGGTGTGGCACCTTATACCGCTCCTGTCTAAAGCCAGTGTATCGGGAGAACGACTCATGCATTCACAATGATAGATGGTCTGAAGCGGATTCAGTCAAGTACGTAGTTCTAATTTTCATCTGCTGGAGGACAGTAGTCTATAGAGACATTCAAGAAACAGCTCAAGAGAGTGTTTTTGTGAATTGTTCTGTTTATTTCTTGAAGGCTTTTTGTTTATTTGTGTTTTTACAGTTTTTTATGTGTTTTTAGCAGTGTGAATAATGTGTGAATGTGATCTAAAGTAAATATGTGGATCATTGTTCTACTGATGAACGCTGTACGAACTAGCGCGATAAAGTTTTGAGACAGTGTGAATGCAGATGATGGGGAATTTTGTATCATAATATGTTAAGTAAGTTTATGGTAAAAGGAAAGCTAATTTGACTGCAAATGAAAATAGTTAGTAAAGTAAAGTATAAACAAAATATAAGAGTGTTAAATGTTATTTCAGGAAAAGTACAGTTCAAAAGTGTGTTATTTGTTGACTGGTTAGTCACGAAAAGCGTGCACGAACTTGGGAGAATAATGTTTCTCAATTGGCCTTAAAGAAGACTGACCAATCAGAATGGAGTATTCTTCATGTGTCTTTCCTCTTGGAGATACAGAGTGAAATGGGCGTAGCCCAGCCTTTCAATGGTACAGTTATGTGTAATATGAGCTCTGAAGGAGAAGGGTCTGAATCAGAGGCTCAGACGGTTTTGCGACTGTGTTGGCTGCAGATTCCTTGACTTGCACCATAGGGTGGTGGGGTTTCGGGTTCCGCTGAATAGGTCAGGAGCTCACTACACTCAGCTGGTGGCTACACAGGTAGCAGAGGCTATGTGGCATGGACTGGGCAGTTTTTTAGGTTAGAAGGCCTCGGGAAAGTACGGGGTGGGCTGCAATCTCAAAGGGTGCATGGCAAATACAGGACGTGCTTGGATCAAGGAACAGTCGGAATTGCAATTGTAAATTGTTGTAGTTGTGCTGGGAAAGTCCCTGAGCTTCAAGCACTAATAGAAAGCACAGAAGCTGAAATCGTTATAGGTACAGAAAGCTGGCTAAAGCCTGAAATAAGTTCTGCAGAAATTTTTACGAAGTCTCAGACGGTGTTCAGGAAAGATAGATTAGGCAGAATTGGTGGTGGAGAGTTTGTGTCTGTCAGTAGTGGTTTATCTTGTAGTGAAGTCGAAGTAGACACTCCGTGTGAATTGGTATGGGTGAAGGTTATACTTAACAGCTGAACTAAGTTAATAACTGGCTCCTTCTACCGACCCCCATACTCCGATGATATAGTTGCTGAACAGTTCAGAGAAAATTTGAGTTTCGTAACAAATAAATACCCCACTCATACAGTTATAGTTGGCG
This sequence comes from Schistocerca cancellata, assembly GCF_023864275.1. NCBI lineage: Eukaryota > Metazoa > Arthropoda > Insecta > Orthoptera > Acrididae > Schistocerca > Schistocerca cancellata. Next base: position 361,472,559 of record NC_064627.1, on the reverse strand, counting down.
GGGACTTCAACCTTCCCTCGATATGTTGGCAAAAATACTTGTTCAAAACCGGTGGTAGGCAGAAAACATCTTCCGAGATTGTCCTAAATGCTTTCTCCGAAAATTATTTCGAGCAGTTAGTCCACGAACCCACGCGAATTGTAAATGGTTGCAAAAACACACTTGACCTCTTAGCCACAAACAATCCAGAGCTAATAGAGAGCATCATGACTGATACAGGGATTAGTGATCACAAGGTCGTTGTAGATAGGATCAATACCGTTTCTTCCAAATCCACCAGAAACAAAAGCAAAATAATTTTATTTAAAAAAGCGGATAAAGTGTCACTAGAAGCCTTCCTAAGAGAATCTCCATTCCTTCCGAACTGACTATGCAAATGTAGACGAGATGTGGCTCAAATTCAAAGATACAGTAGCAACAGCAATTGCCAGATTCATACCTCATAAACTGGTAAGAGATGGAACTGATCCCCCATGGTACACAAAACAGGTCCAAACGCTGTTGCAGAGGCAATGGAAAAAGCATGCAAAGTTCAGAAGAATGCGAAATCCCGAAGATTGAATAAATTTACAGACGCGCGAAATTTGGCACAGACTTCAATGCGAGATGCCTTTAATAGGTTCCACAACGAAACACTGTCTCGAAATTTGGTAGAAATTCTGAAGAAGTTCTGGTCGTATGTAAAGTACACAAGCGGCAAGACGCAGTCAATACCTTCGCTGCGCAGTGCCGATGGTACTGTTACAGACGACTGTGCTGCTAAAGCGGAGTTATTGAACGCAGTTTTCTGAAATTCCTTCACCAGGGACGACGAATGGAATAGTCCAGAATTTGAAACACGAACAGCTGCTAGCATGAGTTTCTTAGAAGTAGATACCTTAGGGGTTGCGAAGCAACTCAAATCGCTTTATACGGGCAAGTCTTCAGGTCCAGATTGTATACGATTAGGTTCCATTCAGATTACGCTGATACAATAGCTCCCTACTTAGCAATCACATACAACCACTCACTCACCAATAGATCTGTACCTACAGATTGGAAAATTGCACAGGTCGCACCAGTGTTTAAGAAGGGTAGTAGGAGTAATCCATCGAACTACAGACCTATATCATTGACGTCTATTTGCAGTAAGGTTTTGGAGCATATACTGTATTCAAACATTATGAATCACCTCGAAGGGAACGATCTATTAATACGTAATCAGCATGGTTTCAGAAAACATTGTTCTTGTGCAACGCAGCTAGCTCTTTATTCACACGAAGTAATGGCCGCTATCGACAGGGGATCTCAAGTTGATTCCGTATTTCTAGATTTCCGGAAAGCTATTGACACCGTTCCTCACAAGCAACTTCTAATCAAGCTACGGGCCTATGGGGTATCGTCTCAGTTGTGCGACTGGATTCGTGATTTCCTGTTAGGAAGGTCGCAGTTCGTAGTAATGGATGGCAAATCATCAAGTAAAACTGAAGTGATATCAGGTGTTCCCCAGGGAAGCATCCTGGGACCTCTGCTGTTCCTGATCTGTATAAATGACCTGGGTGACAATCTGAGCAGTTCTCTTAGGTTGTTCGCAGATGATGCTGTAATTTACTGTCTAGTAAGGTCAGCAGAAGACCAGTATCAGTTGCAAAGTGATTTAGAAAAGATTGCTGTATGGTGTGGCAGGTGGCAGTTGACGCTAAATAACGAGAAGTGTGAGGTGATCCACATGAGTTCCAAAAGAAATCCGTTGCAATTCGATTACTTGATAAATAGTACAATTCTCAAGGCTGTCAATTCAACTAAGTACCTGGGTGTTAAAATTACGAACAGCTTCAGTTGGAAAGACCACATAGATAATATTGTGGTGAAGGCGAGCCAAAGGTTGCATTTCATTGGCAGGACACTTAGAAGATGCAACAAGTCCACTAAAGAGACAGCTTACACTACACTCGTTCGTCTTCTATTAGAATATTGCTGCGCAGTGTGGGATCCTTACCAGGTGGGACTGACGGAGGACATCGAAAGGGTGCAAAAAAGGGCAGCTTTTTTTGTATTATCACATAATAGGGGAGAGAGAGTGGCAGATATGATACATGAGTTGGGATGGAAGTCATTAAAGTAAAGACGTTTTTCGACGCGGCGAGATCTATTCACGAAATTTCAGTCACCAACTTTCTCTTCCGAATGCAAAAATATATTGTTGAACCCAACCTACATAGGTAGGAATGATCATCAAAATAAGAGAAATCAAAGCTCGAACAGAAAGGTTTAGGTGTTCGTTTTTCCCGCGCACTGTTCAGGAGTGGAATGGTAGAGAGATAGTATGATTGTGGTTCGATGAACCCTCTGCCAAGCACTTAAATGTGAATTGCAGAGTAATCATGTAGATGTATAATTTGCTGGTTTTAGTTGTATTACATGTTTCAAAAGTGTTTTAAAGTGAAAGCATATTTATTCCTGTGTGTTTTTTAGGAAGTACGAATTTTTTAAGTAATTTTGTGCATGAGAAGACAGTTATTCCCTATGGCATATTGAGACTAAAAACTTGAAGGCATTAGACACCAATAAACTTAATAGTATGGTGAGCATTTTCATTTAAGAACAATCTGTTCTCAGTAACTGTTCAGACTTTGAGAACTACATTACCATAAACTTGCTGATGTGAATGAAAGGGTTTGTGCATGACTGTATTAAGATTAACACGGGCTTGGCAGTGAATGTGTAAATTATCAAGGTTCAGAACATGCCGATGTTTTGCCAGTATTTCCATCTTTCATTTAAAATTAAGACCTTCCTCGACTCATGAAATAGTTAAGTTGTATGCAGCCTGGTGTGAGTTGCAGTATGGTAAGTTTCTGTTCCTACTGGCGATCTGCTGCAAGAAGTTCACAGGTAGGTGCAGGTAATGGATTAAAGTAATTGCGCCATCGTAAACAGTAGTACCACATTTGTTGAATGCTGACCAAAGGCAAACTCAAAAATGAATTTCTATGTAATTGTCTGACTATTTCAAAGAGAATACAGCTGATTTTATGTTTTAACTTGTTACTTTTGACAAGACATAGTACCACAACTTCATGCCATAAACAAAACAACAGTCAAAGCAGTGGCTGAAAGTTGGTGGCCTATTCAGAAAAAGATGCAGTCGATTTAATTTGCCAGAAAGGTTATGTTCAGTGTTTTCTGACATACAAAATTGTATTTTTTCTATGTATTACCTTGCAAATTGTAAAAAAAAAAAAAGAAATTACTGTTTACTATGCATGGCCTCTGCACCACCAGAAGGACAAACTACCTATGACTTATCTACAGTGCAAAAGATAAAAGAAAATTGTCTTTTATTAGGTCAATGAAACAAATGACAGATTTTAAGTACCAGTTGTTGGAACACCAACCTATTTACTAGACTTGAAACCATCTAACTTCCATTTGTTCTGATATTTAAATAAATCTGTCACTGGAAAACTTTCAGATATCAGTGAAGAAGGTATGGCAACCTTAGTGAATACTTTATGGATTTTTCATACTCTCTTCAGGAATGGAATATTTTCACTGGTAAAATGTTAGACAAATTGCTTGAAATGAAAAGGATTGACAGTGAAAAACAAGTATGCTATTGTACTAAGAAATAGTTGTTCACTAGAAGGTTCAGAGGTTTTCCACCCTGCCCTCATACGTAAAGTCAAAATAAATTTATAATGTAACCTACATATTCATGTACCGAGAAGCAGTAACAAAAAGAAGCATGAAAAAGAGATGAAGTAATGGATACAATAGTTTGACAAACAGTGAATATGGAGAGAAAGAAGAAATGCATTCAGCGTCAGTTTTAATTTTACTATTGCTGAAGTTATTTTTATTTTGTTAGATATTTCAATATTAAGATCCAACTGCATTTTCTGTAATATATTATTGATTAAATTTATACTTTAACTGTCAAGTTGGAAAATCATACACAGAAAAATCTTTTACTAAAGTGAGGTATTTCAATGAATAGTCGAATAGAATGTTCACGAAATGAAATACCAAAATTTACCTTGCTGTAGACTTATGTCATCAGTTAATTTATGAACTTGTACAGCAGGTATCACACAGTAATTTGCCCAACCACCATCACGAAAGCATCCCACTCCCGAATATTTCTTTGGAAGTACACAGTGAGTATAGTCTCCAACAGAACAGAACTGACAAGCACCACAGCCTCTGGAATTATAAATGAAAAAGAATGAGATTATAATCCTAAATATTAATTATGATTACAAAGGTGTCAATATAGTTCCATTATTATCTTTTTACTGCTGACATGTAACATCACACATGCCACTCTGGGGACTGTCCTATTAACTACATGTACATTCACTTTACAAATGAGGATTATTACAAAATATTACTCCAAAATGGAAGCAGTAGTTTAAGTTTAAAGATAAAATCAAACTGGTTGTTTAAATTTGGTTAACCAGTGATATGATATATAGTCATAGAGTGTTAATTATCACCTTGGGAAAAAAAATGCTTTCTTTGTTTGCAGATACATGCCAGTGATCCTGTACACACTGAAATCCCTACAGCACAGTATAACATGCCACAGCAGGAGCCAAAATGAAATGACACAGTTAACTGATAAATTGGAGATATGCTCCACCATTTTGTTATGGCTTCTATGGCAGTGTGCTTCATTACTGCCAAATAGGGATTTCAATGAAAACAGGTACCTGAAAACAAAAAATTATGTAACTCCTTTTTTTTTTAATTTTAGTTGATAATCAATCCTCCACAACTATTGCTCATAAAAATAAAACTATTAACACCAATAGCTAGTAAAACATTTCACAAATAATATAAAACTGGTATTTGTTATTCATGGCTCCCCTCAATTCCTCCAGATAGATACTAGATAATGCACTCGACGAGATAATAGTTGATCCCCCCCTGTCCCTTTCCTGTCAAACCTGTATTGTTCGCAATACACTCATGGAGCATTATATGCCAATGATAACACTAAAGGTAACAATTAAGAGAATAAGAAGAAACAGACAAAAATGAAGTAGAATAAGGAGGATAACGAAGTTACTAACATCTTGAGGAGGCAAAATAAAAATAAAATGCTCTTATTTATTGTAAGTGGACTTGCATGAAAATCAGATATATAACACATTATTTCCTCCAATTTTAATTTGTAGACATATTAGCCATCTGAGAAAATTAATTTAATTAGTTTCTACCAAGTAGTACATATGTAACATAATGATTAACAGTTAAAAATCAGAAACAAAAACCAAACAGTTTACTAGGGCAGAAAACTAACAAAAAACCGTTTATAAGGAAGAAAGCACTCTGAAAAGCACAATAAAAAATTAATTATTGAATTACCAAAACATAAAAGAAACTCGAGCTACAAATAAGGAACATTCATGTCACATCTACATGTAAAGTAATATTCTACAAGTATACTCTGAAGAGCACATTCAAACATATTTTACCTGACCTATATTATATTTGTTTTTCACTAATGAACTAAGTTTAAGAGGAATGGCCTTTCATACACCTGCATATGTATTATAATTATTATGTCATCTGTTTGATCTTGTTTTCATTGCATCTCCAGTATTTGAAACTTCCTGGCAGGTTAAAACTGTGTGCCAGACAGACTCTTTGTCAGAACCTTTGGCTTTCATGGGCAAGCAATCTACCGACAACTTCCCTTGCACAACTCATGACCTATCCTCACAGATCCACTTCCACCAGTATCTTGTATCCTACTTTCATTCTCCATTATCTGTTTCATTCTTTTGTAAACTAACTTGGCCTATAATAATCTTTCACTAAACTGTCTGTGTCACAACCTATCTTTCTCTATTCCATTATAAACAGCAGAAGTATCCTTATTGAGAACCATGTGTGTCATTACTCTAGTATTACATAAAATTACTAAAATTTACTTTGTGTGATCTTAAACTTTCCCAGCAAATTAGCTAATTGTATTGCTTACATGTTCCAGCCAAGTGAAATTGTGCAGCAACAATGGTGTATTTTCCATACACCAGCAAAGTACTGAACAAAATGGGCAGAATTTTCACTTGGCATCACATTAAATGCCTTTTCTGTCTACCTCTGAAAATGCATGCATTATTAGATATGGCAAAAGATGACTTAAGACACCATAAACCTAGTGTCTACCATGCTGCATGTAAATGTAGTAAAACACATTGGGCAGGCTGTATGGGCAGATGAAGAAAGGTGCCATAAGCACAGGAGACACACCTATCTCAACCAAACCACAAAATCTGCAGTTGCAAACCATTGCACTGCTACAAGGCACGACATGGAATACAAACAAACAGAAGTGCTAAGACAGACTATGTCATTTTGGGACTGTTTTCTAAAGGAGGCTGTTGAAATAAGAGTGGCTGCTTGCCTGATCTGATGATGATTTGAGGTGAGTGGCAGTGAGATTCATGGTCATCAGTGCCCTGATGAAAAGTCAGCATGCCAATCTCACGGGTGGGGATGAAGGCTTTCCCCACATGTTGAGCAATTTATTTTGTATTAAAGGCTGCCTCCCTTCCCCACCAATTTAGGGATGAGGACTGACAGTTCACAAAATTGCACCACTTTTGCAACACTGGAATCAGTATCTGTGAGGATGGTGGGCTAATCTCCATTGAGACTGAGGGCTGCCCTAATATCAGTATATAGGACACACATTGCCAAAATATGTTGAACTGAAAGTCACACACCACAAACTTCACAGAGTGGTGGATCCTCATGCCAGGAGGAGGAAGCCATGTATTAAAGGGCTAGGGCTGATGCCAAGTTTGGTAAGCAGAACCTCCTTCCAGCAGTGAGTCTGACGTGAAGTCTGTCATGCCTGTGTGGTCGATTTGAGTGACTGCAGTTTGTTTTCTATCATCTGCAACCATTCAGTCTCCTACTGATGCATCTGCCAGAAAATGAGATGATGGCATGCAATGGGTTGGGATATTGATGGACAGCACCACCCTGACGTGCTTCATCGGTGGCTTTGTCAGCCACATCGTTTCTCTGTATCCCGATGTTGCCAGGTACCCAGCAAAAGATCACCTCCTTGCCACAATGTTGGAGCCACTGTAAGGAGTCACGAACAAGCTGAATCATCTGGTTTACTGGATACATTTGGTGAAGTGCTTGTAGTGCACTAAGCGAGTCATGACAGACAAGAAACCTTGTACGGTGATATCTATGAATCCTCTCCAGTGCCATCAGAGTGCCATATAATTATGCATCTCTGAGAGAGAGAGGAGTGAGAGGAGTGAAAGGAGTGTGCCTTCCTCATGGTCCAGGTGGTGAAGTCAAGGCCCCCATTCTCTGAAACACACAACATTCCACCGCTGCACTGCAGTGGCCACTGAAGTTTGCCCAGTTCAGGAAGCAGGGGTTGCCAAGCCCATACCCAGCAACCAAATGCTGGGCCCCCGGGGGCTGGCCTGATCTGTAGAGATAGTGGCTCCATTCTCAGTTAAGTGTGAGGCATAGCACTCAGCCATCTGAAGCCACAAAATTGGCCAAGAGCAACTTCTGCATGTAACGGGGTTGGCAGAAGCACTGAGGGACTGCAGCACTTCCCACCCATCATTAAATGACTGTACCCCCCACTGTTCCAGCTGACTTGGCAAGCAGCCAAGTAGTGAGAAAAGGGTGAGGAGTGATAAGAGCATAAAGGAGGCACAGTGTAGCAAAGATGTTCATTTTACATGTATCACCTAAAGATGATGGTCAAGTATGCTTTCAAAATATCATGTTTCATAAATGACTGCACATGGTTGGAAAGCTAAGAGCAATACTCTTGAGGTAATAGTCTAGGATGTTTCCCACAGGTGTTTTGCAACCAATCTTCTTTGCAGACTGACTACATTTTCCCAGTATTCTATTGCTGAACTGAAGTTTTACTACTTGCTTTACCTATAATTGAGCCTATATGATCATTCAATTCAATATCCCAACAAACTGTTAAACCAAGTATTTGTGCGACTTGACTGCTTTCAGTTGTGACTCACTGATGCTGCAGACATATGACACTAGGCCTTAGTGCTTTGTGATGTAAAAAAAATTTAAATTTATGGACACTTGAACCAAGTTGCCGATGTTTGCACCACCTTGAAATTTTATTACGATCTGACTGAATATTTGTGCAGCATTTTAGAAACAGCACTTTATTATAGATAACTGCATCATCTGCAGGAAGTCAGAGGTTATAATATTGTCTGCAAGGTCATGAATAGCAGGGTCCTAATACACTTCCCTGGAGCATGCCTGAAGCTACCTCTACATCTGGCAACAGTTCTTCATCCAAGACACCTCTTTCCTACCTGCAAATTTCATTTGAGACTTCACACAATCATTCTTTCATAGCTGTTGGTCTGGTACCAAATCAAATGCTTTTTGGAAGTCAAAAAATATTGCATATCTACCTGACTGTCTCAATCCATGGCTTTCAGAACTGAGCTCAGTTTCACATGACTGATATTTTCAGAATTCATGCTCATTGGCATGGAGCAGATCATTCTCTTTAAGATACTTTATTACAGTTGAGCTCAGAATATGTTTTATATGTCTGCAAAAGATGTCACAGATATGACACACACACACACACACACACACACACACACACACACACACACACACACACACACACACAGAGAGAGAGAGAGAGAGAGAGAGAGAGGGAGAGAGAGAGAGAGAGAGAGAGTCTCTGGCTACTGAAGCCCCATTGGAGAAGCAACAGCATTATGGGGGAAGGAGTGGGCTAGAGTAGGGAGGGAGAGGGAGAGCAGGGTAGGGGTGGGGGATGGTAATGTGCTGCTTGTGGGAGCATACAGGGATGAGGTGGAGAGAGGGTAGGGCAGCTAGGTGCAGCCAGGAAGTTGGACGGAGGTCAGGAGGAGAGGGAGGGGGCTTAGCAGAAAAGGAGAGATGTAAAAACACTGTGGGTTCATTGGTGGGATAGAGGGCAGTGTAGTTTTGCATTGGAAACAGGGAAATGGCTAGATGGGCAAGGACAATCACTAACAAAGGCTGAGGACAAGAAATATGGGAACATAGGATATATTGCAGGAAGAGCTCCAACCTGCACAATTCAGAAAAGCTGGTGTTGGTGGGAAGGATGCAGATGGCACAGGCTGTGAAGCAGTCACTGAAATGAAGAATGTCATGTTGGGTGGCATGCTCAGCAATGGGTTGGTCCAACTGTTTCTTGGCCACAGTTTGTTGGTTTTTATTCATGCAGACAGACAACTTGTTGGTTGTCATGCACACATAAAATGAAGCACAGTGATTACAGCTTATAGATCACATAACTGGTTTCACAAGTAGCCCTGCCTTTGATGATTGTGACTGGATTGGAGTAGGCAGTGGTGGGAGGCTGTATGGGACAAGTCTTGTATCTATGTCTATTACAGGGATATGAGCCATGAGGCAAGGGGTTCTGTAGGGATAAACGAGGATATTGTGTAGGTTTGGGGGGAGGAAGGATAGTGGGTAGGATATTCCTCATTTCAGGGCATGGTGAAATGGCGAGAGGTAGTCAAAACCATGGCACAGAATGTGATTTCAGCTACTACAGTCCTAGGTGATACAAGTCAAAAGAGGATTGCTCCTTTGTGGCATGACAGTAAGACTTTGGGAGGTGGTGGGTGACAGGGGAGATAAGGCATGGGAGATCTGTTTTTATACAAGTTTGGGACGGTAATTTCAGTCTGTGAAAGCCTCAGTGAGACCCTTAGTATATTTCGAGAGGGTCCACTCATCACTACAGATGCGACGGCCATGGGTTACTAGGCTATAGGGAAGGGAATTCTTGATATGGAATAGGTGGCAGCTGTTGAAGTGGAGGTATTGCTGGTGGTTAGTACATTTCTTATGAATGGAGGTACTGATTTAGGCATCTTTGAGGTGGATATCAACATCAAGGAAGGTGGCTTGTTGGACTGAGTAGGACCAGGTGAAGCAAATTGAGGTGTTTGGGATTCTGGGTGTTTAGGAAGGATTCCTCTAGATGGCCTATAAATAGATTGGTATTGGATGCTGCCATGCAGATGCCCATCCCTAGCTCTACCCCAGATTTGTTTGTAGGTAATACCTTCAAAGCAGAAATGGTTGTGGGTGAGGATACAGTTGGTTGTAGTGACTAGGAAAGAGGTTGTAAGTTTGGAATCCATTGGTTTAGGAAAGGTAGTGTTCTATAGTGGTAAAGCCATGGGCATTGTGGATGTTTGTGTAAGGGAGGTGGTGCCAATAGCTGTGAGCAATGCACCAGGTAGTAAAGGACAAAAACTGTGGAGGGTCAGTGAAGGAAATGGTTGGTATCTTTAACATAAGAGGGTAGGTTGCGGGTAATAGGCTGAAGGTGTTGGTTTACAAGAGCAGAGATTCTCTCAGTGGGGGTGCAGAAACCAGCCACAAGGGGCATCCTGGGTGATTGGGTTTATGGACTTCAGGAAGCATGTAGAAGGTAGGAGTGCATGGAATGATAATGGTGAGGAGAGAGATGGACTCTGGGGAGATGTTCTGGGATGAGCCTAAGGATTTGAGGAGAGACTGGAGATCCTGCTGGATTTCT